>NW_028227272.1:84760000-85247500 GCF_978045245.1 Mus caroli
GGACTAGGCACCTCCTCTCCTATTAAGGCTAGACAAAGCAACCCAGTAGAGGAAATGGTTCCAAAGGTAGAAAAGAGAGTCAGAGACAGCTCCTGCTCCCAGTGTTAGGAGTCCCACGAGAAGATCAAGTGACACAGTTGAAACATATGTGTGGAGGACCTAAGTCAGTCCCGTGCAGGCTCCCTGGTTGGCGGTTCAGTCTCATTGAGTCCCTATGGGCTTAGGTTGGTTGAGTTTGTGGGTTTTCTTGTAGTGTCTGGGACGCTGCAGACTATCATAAGGAATCATTTTATTGTTTTTTTCCTTCTTCTTTCCCTCCCTCCATCCCTCCCTCCCTTCTTTCCTTCCTTCCTTCCATCCTTCTTTCTTTTCTTCCTTTTCCAGTCTTGTTTGCTTCTATCCTAGGTCTCCAGGCTTCATAGCCTTTTGTAACTTCTTTCCTTAGCCCTCTGGTGGTAACACATGGAGCAAAGTGAAAGATGTTCCCAGTTGGGGTCTGCAGCTGCAGGAGGGTATGTCTGTGTAGCTGGCACCCCAAATTGTCATGAGCTCATAATCCCATGCTTTTATAGAAACATAATAGAGTTGGAAAATGCTGGGCTTCTACGTACTCAGTACATGGACGCTGCGTCATATGTCAACACAATTTTGTCATGTAGTCTGCAGGCTTAATCCTTTGCTAACATGATTTACATGGATGGGATAATTCCAGGCATGATTAAATCTCAGATCAGCTGTTGACCTAAATGATCACGGAGACTCTTTCCAACCCAGAGCTTTTATGATCCTGCTGGAATATTTGCTCTAAATTTTAAACAGATGACTCCAAAATGATATCTTTAAGCAAGGAGTTGCCTGTGATGTGGCAGACACTGGCACCTTTCATCTTTGTTCATTCTGAGAATTTCAGCTCTACTTTAGTCTGTCATCATCTCCACTGTTCCTGCATATTAACATAGGCGCCTCCTGTAATACCACATCGCTGTTTTCTCCCCATTATACGTAGCTAATGAGTCTTCCTTCCTTATTTCACGAGGTTAAATAAGAACAGATAACTCCAACAGGGCAGAATGAGCTTCTCAATGGTTGACAAGGGAACGTTTTATTAGTTTGCTCTTAAATCATTGCAATCACGTCCATTCAAATGCCTGATTCTTTTCTCCCAATAAAATGAGAAGTGATTGTTAAAAAATTTTTTATGTCTCCTGTAAATAACTGCAACACCCTAATAGATGCTCTAATTCTGTACAGCCAGAATTAATCTGCAACAGAAATCATCAGTGACATACACAGAGGACGATGCAAGTTTCCCACAGCCTCTTGTCAAGAAGTGCATTTCATGAGGACAGTTTACATTTGCATCCAATTGCTCTTGTGCTCCCTGCCACACATTTCCATTCTTGAGAGAGAGAGAGAGAGAGAGAGAGAGAGAGAGAGAGAGAGAGAGAGACAGAGACAGAGAGAGAGAGAGAGAGAGAGAGAGAGAGGGAGAGAGAGAGAGGGAGGGAGAGAGGGAGAGGGAGAGGGAGAGGGAGAGGGAGAGGGAGAGGGAGAGGGAGAGGGAGAGGGAGAGGGAGAGGGAGGGAGGGAGGGAGGGGGAGGGGGAGAGGGAGAGGAAGAGAGGGGGAGGGGGAGAGGGAGAGGGAGAGGGAGGGAGGGAGAGAGGGAGGGGGAGAGAGAGAGGGAGAGCGCCAACTTGTATGCCACTTGGGCATAATAGTATCATGACAAGGCTTGTAAAAGCCACTAAAGTCACCCCCCCCCCGACACTTGCTTCCTCCCAGGCACATAAGAATTCATCTTGCGATGTCATCCACTCAAGGGCACGAGCTTCTAAGTCTCCTTGGGTAACTAATTTTAATACCTGACAACACTTTCTGTCATGATGTTTTCTCTTACAAACAATGCAACTGAGCTGCCTCTTGTCTTTTTTTTTTTTTTTTTTCAAACCTTAAGGAACAAGGTGAACAATTGGTCTCAATTCTTCATAAAATTGTCGGAACTCATCACCAGCCTTTTATGAAACGCACCCAAGCTAAGGATGGTCTCTGTTTGTTTTGTTTGCAGTGACAGTCTTTAGAAGGATCCCCCTTACTTCATCATATTTTTCAACCAGGGCCAAATTTATTGCTCCACATATTTAGAAACATGTATTTCTGCAAAGGGATGAATGTAAAATAATATGCCCTTTAGAGCCAGGGTCTACAAGGGAATTTCTAGGCAGTGGGCTGAGAAAAGAGACCACTCAAGGAGAATATTAATGGCTGTGATTACAAAGAGGGTGAGTAATTGGTTCAAGGCGCAAGCAAATAAAGAGGAAAAGGGAACAGAAGGGCTAACCGAGCCATCAAATGTGCCTCAAGATTAGCATCGTTCAGAAGGGACATGTGTTAAAGGTGGATTTTGCTTGAAAACGAATGCTACGTTGACTCTGTGAGTAGAGAGAAGCTCATGCGGAGGTTAAAGGTCACACTTCCCACAGACTGTAGGTTAATGACCTATCTCTTGGATGAGTTGAAAGAGGGGCAGGAGCAAGTGGGCTCCCAAGGATTTTTTTGTAATGAGCTGAATTTATGGTACTGTGCGAGGGCAGGCCAGTTATTGCTAAGTAACAGGGATGGTGGGGTAATGACCTGATCGCTGGTCTATAATCCATCAGAGGTTGATTTCTGTGTATGATTCCCCTGGGAGATTGTTAGAAGGAATGCACAGCTAAGGCCTGCCATTAGCTCATTGGGGGCCCATTAGGGCTTTTCAGGGGGCCAGTATTCCTGGACCCAGAGAAATTCTGTTTACTAGAAAAGCAAAGAGAAATGACAGAAAGATCCGGGTCCTTTTCCTGTGCTCTGCTTTCTATACCCAATACATCTCTGAGACAAAATCATTTAACTGCAAATAACTGGAGAGAAACTAATAGGTAGGATAGCACTCATTTATCAAAGGGTTTGAGGGTAATATGTGTCACCAAATGCATAAGTAGGCTCCTATTTATGTACTAAATATATTTTCAGAACAGCTCAAACCATGGAGAACTCTGGCTTAAATGTTATATGTAGGTGTGTATTGCCAGCATATGAAATACTTCAAATGTGGTTTTTCCTCCCTGGCTCTGCATCCTCAGGATTTAATACATTTTACTGTCTCATACTTGTGATTTCAGAGTTGTGTTGATAGAACCTAGTGGGGAACCCCCTACTCAATTTCCGATTCGGTGGGCACCCAAAGAATCACAAAAAGGCCGCTCGGACCGACATGCATCCCACACAAGAGATAGCGGATGTCGGCCACGAGGCTCGAAAGCTAGGGGTTTTTATGGGGTAAGGGGCTTAGGGGTATGGAATTCAGCATAGTGACACACTATTGGCTTATTCAAACATCAGCAGAAAAATTACATGTACGTGCAGGGTGTCAGAGTTCTGTGAGTTGTTGACTCAGTTCAGATAGCCCTGTTATGTCCTCACATTCCTCTTTATCTTTAAGGTTAAGCTGTTCCCAGGAATGTTTTAACTACGGGGCATACCCAGGTTTGTTTTTCTTTATTCTCAGCCCCAGGCAGCCTCTAGGCTCACAAACAACCAGCAATTTCTGAGTACTTTATATGACTTGCAGGTCTTGAAATTTCATCTTTCTTTCAGTGTTTCCATGTTCAGTTAAACTTTCTTGTCTTAGTTAAGGATTCCATTGCTGTGAAGAGACACCATAACCACCACAACTCTTGTAAAAGAAAGCATTGAATTGAGGCTGGCTTACAGTTCAGAGGTTCAGACCATTGTCATCATGTTGGGGAAGCATGGGAGCATGCAGGCGGACATGGAGTTGGGGAGTAGCTGAGTGTTCTACATCGGGATCAGCAGGCAACAGGGACAGTAAGAGGTGACACTGGGCCTGGCTTGAACATTTGAAAACCCAAAGCACATCCTTAGTGATTAAGTTCCTCCAACGAGGCCACACCCACACCACCAAGCCATGGTGTCACTTCCTAAGAGCCTATGGGAGCCATTTTCATTGAAACAGCCGCAATTCTGTATCTAGTAGGAGGATAACTGTGGTGAATTGAAAATATTTTATGTTTAAGTGTGTGTGTGTGTGTTTGCGCATGCCCAGGGAGGCCAGTAGAACATGTCAGATCCTCTGGGGTAGGTTTATAGATGGTTGTGAGCTACTGGATGTGAGCGCAGGAAAATGAACTTAGGTCCTCTGCAGAAGCAACGAGTGCTCTTAAAGTTTGAGACAGCTCTCCAGCATGAGGTTAAATTTATGAATGTTGTTTTCTTTGCATGAAGCACGTCTATTTTCTTTCATGATGGTCAGTTGAAGTAGCCCAGGCCTTTTTAGTGAGGGAGTTCCCATAGCTTCTGCTCACTTTGTACTGTTGCACCTGTAATAATACAGGACGCTTTAATCAGCTCAGGACTTGGATCAGGTCATGTTCTTAGAAGAACTGACCTGCCAGTGAGAACACACAATGAATTGTGTCCTCTCTGACACACAGAGGGAGGAAAGTTTGTCATATGAAAGCTGATTTAGTGCTTGGGACATATAAACAAAACAAAGCTTAAGGTGAAGCCCCAAGAGTAAGAGACTGGTTCCTTAACCCTGGGAAACTAGGTTAGTTAGGGCTCACTGCGCAACCAAGCCAAACCAAGTTCAAGCAACTGAAAACAACAACAGCAGCAGCAGGAACAATAACAGCAGCAGCAGCAACAACAATAACAACAACAGCAACAGCGGGGACAATAACAACAACAACAGCAACAACAACAATAACAACAAACAACAACAGCAGGAACAATAACTGACAACAAAAACAACAGCAGCAGTAACAGCAAAAGCAGCAGTAGCAATAACTAACAATAACAACAGCAACAACAACAGTAACAACAATAACAGCAGGAACAATAACTGACAATGACAACAGCAACAACAACAGTAACAGCAGGAACAATAACTAACAATAACAATAACAACAGCAACAGCAGCAGCAGCAGCAATAACAGGAACAACAGCAGGAACAATAACAACAACAATAACAACAACAACAGCAGGGACAACAACAACAACAGCAACAACAACAATAACAACAAACAACAACAGCAGGAACAATAACTGACAACAAAAACAACAGCAGCAGTAACAGCAAAAGCAGCAGTAGCAATAACTAACAATAACAACAGCAACAACAACAGTAACAACAATAACAGCAGGAACAATAACTGACAATGACAACAGCAACAACAACAGTAACAGCAGGAACAATAACTAACAATAACAATAACAACAGCAACAGCAGCAGCAGCAGCAATAACAGGAACAACAGCAGGAACAATAACAACAACAATAACAACAACAACAGCAGGGACAACAACACAACAGCAACAACAACAATAACAACAAACAACAACAGCAGGAACAATAACTGACAACAAAAACAACAGCAGCAGTAACAGCAAAAGCAGCAGTAGCAATAACTGACAATAACAACAGCAACAACAACAGTAACAACAATAACAGCAGGAACAATAACTGACAATGACAACAGCAACAACAACAGTAACAGCAGGAACAATAACTAACAATAACAATAACAACAGCAACAGCAGTAACAACAACAACAACAGCAGTGACAATAACTAACAATAACAACAGCAACAGCAGCAGCAGCAGCAATAACAGGAACAACAGCAGGAACAATAACAACAACAACAACAGCAGCAGCAGTAACAACAGCAGCAGAACAATAACTAACAACAACAATAACAGCAAGAACAATAACTAAGAATAATAGCAGCAGCAGCAGCAGCAGCAGCAACAACAACATCACCAACAACCCATGCCTCTAAAAAGTTTCCCTTTCTCCTCATTATAGGGGATTTTGTATTAGTGTGTTCTTAATTCCTCTGTTATCTGGCACTTGGCCACACCCCCTCCTTTCTTTCCCACTCTTCAACATCAGCAGGTGTGTGAAGTCACAGAACTGACAACCCTGCATCCCCCTTCTGTCAGATGACAGCATCCACACTCAAGGTTATTTAGAAGAGAAGTCCACCTTGTCTTTGCAGCAGGCTCCAGGCAGAATGGAGATGCTGTGAAGAACGGCCAGACTTAGAGCACTGCTCTGGGCCAAGGGTTTCATTTGCTTAGGTTTTACATGTGGCAGAGCTTGGAACTATTTCCATGCATAATCCTTGTTTAAATTTTTATGTTTTCCACACATCTCCTCACTGTTCCTTTCCAAAGTATAAATGTAATCCCATCCCACACACAAACAAAAACAAAAAAACAAAACAAAAAAAACCCACTCACCAAACCAGCTATGAGGCCATGCGCTTGCTAATGAATTACATTCAGTCATTCTATACAATATTCTATAGACTGCATTGTATTGGATGAAACCATACAATGTCAATTTAAAAAATACAAAAATAAAATTTTTCTTTGTAAAACCTGCATATGGAGGATGGTGGACCAGAAGGATGCATACACATTGGCTAGGACAACGAGCTGCTCTGACCTCGGTGTGGCGAGGCAGCTGTCACTAATGATGACACACTCCATTTTTGAGCCTATGTAGAGGCTCTTAAGCCCCTTGTATTCTTTGTCGTGCAGTGCTGCTGTTGTGCTGTGGTACTCTAGGTGTCAAGATGGTACTCAAGTGTGAGAGATGGGAGAGGAGGGAAGAGAGCCCTTCACGTGCATCAAGAGAGTATTCAAGGGGAGAGGAAAATTACTGGAGATCCCTACCCTAGGAGTCGGCTTTCATCAAGGAAGAAACTCCTAAGCCACTTCTAGCTGCTGCAGTGCTGTGACTTGACCTGTTTGCGAAAGTCACAAGGAGAGACTGAACAAGAAGTGTGTGAACGGAATGAGAGGTTTGTTAATTTCTGCAAGTTGATCACTGCGGTGGGCACCTGCCTCAGTGAACCATCTTGTGCCCTGTCTATATATAGTCCGTCCCTGGCATTTGATGGCAGACTTGACTTCTAATTGACATGCAGATATGATACCCTGGTAGAGAAACTATATCTTCAAACTTTGAATTCTGAGCTTCTCCTGCCAATGTGCAGTTGTCAAACTTGGGGGCTGAACTTTGACCTCCCCTACCCCCTCAGGCCAGAATGTTACAGAGCTTTTAAGCCTGAAAACCACAGACATCTGTGCTAAGCTGTAGTTACATTTTTCTACCAGTCAGGATTCAGGACTAGGGGCCTTCACTGGGAACATTTCTCTGTGTGGCACATTTATCCTGTTCTCATTGGTTGGTTGATACCGCTGTGGAGGGGTGACTTGCCTAGTATTCCTGTGTCTGCCAAGGAGGATGTCAGCTACAGCAGGGAGGTCTTGGGAACTTAAATTTTATTTGACTCCTATTCAAAATGGAAGTTTTATTCAAAATGGCTTCAGCTTGGTTTCTTCTTACACAGTATCACACGGTAAGGGCGAGCTTCTGCTCCTAGTGTACCAGTCATGTGAACGCAGGCAAAGGAAGCTGACACAGTAGACATGGCTTCAATCTTGAGGTGGTTTTACCATTTTCCAATTATCTGATGGTGTGAAGGTTGCGCTTTATTTTTGCCCACAGTAAACATATGCTAATGATGAGCACAGAGACTTATTGAATAAACAACCCCTTGTGTAGTATCTAATAATGTAATGAGGTAGTCAACATTTTTATGTTCTAAAATAGCCTTTGTGTTAGCAGTCTCAGCCCAAACCCCAGGCTTCTTTAAGTTGCGTGCACATGAGCGGTGATGGTTGATAGCACAGGTATGCTAAATATGTCTTTGATTTAGGAAGTATTCAACTTGTGATGGATGTTTCAGGACATAGCCATTGTATGTAAGTTGTGAGACGGGTATACACAACTGCTGTCTACCAATTAAATAAAAGTAAAACAAAACCTTAAGTATGAAGTTGTGTCCCATTGAAATGTCAGCTAATTTAAAATCAATCAATCAATCAATCAATCAATCAATCAATCAATCAATCAATCAATCAGTCAGTTGGCCAATCAACCAGTCAGTCAAACAAACAAATGTACCGTGGCCAGTCTAATCAATTACATCTCTCTACAAACTTTAAAAGAGAGCAGAGCTGGAAATATGCAAACAGAAAGGGGATTGCTGGGTGTTGTGACTTGATCAGTTTTCAGTGGACACATGCATCATGCCCTGCAAATACACACCATGTCTCTGACATTCGATGGCTGAACTTCCACTGGTTCACAGGAGACCGTGAGCATTACGGATTCACCCTCTCACTTTTGGATGGCGTCCATTCTACTGTAGGGTGACTGCAGTGCTATGGCGCCAGGCTGTGGCTGTTGAGACTGAGCCTGTTGCCACCATCAGAAGTCCTTAGCATTCATTAAGTGAAGACAGAGTAGGAGGAATGGAGATTTCCTGTGGCCTAGGCCACTGCATGCAGAACAGGTAACCCAAGCTTGGGAGATAACACTTAGAAGTTGTCAACGCTGATCCCCAAAGGCCAGAGGGAAATGATGCTTTAGAGATTTCATGGAGTGAACTGAGAGACAGGGCTGGCTGCTCAGTCAATTTCTGAATGGAAGCAAAAAGCCTTAGGACTGGCCCCTGCCTCTCTGTCTTAGGACACAAAATGCCAAGGTGCTATTCTCATGAGCCATCTGTTGCATGGGGTTCTGCTAGCATCTCGCCCAAGAAGGCTGCACAGAAAGGCAACAAGATTCCAATAGGGAGAGCTTTAGGTTGGGGTGCATCCTGGGAGCTGAAGGGAATGTGAGAAACCCAGCTAGGATCAAATAATACTCACCAAGCAGCTTAGTCATGTTGGGGTACTATCACAGACTGTTACGGACTGGGTGGCTCACACGGCATAAATTTATGTTCTACAACTTCAGGAGGCTGAGAACTCAGAGCCGGGTGTTAGTGAGATTGTCCTTTAGCCCACAGAAGATACCAGTTTCCTCTCTGTATCTTCCTGTGGCCATTCCTCGCTATATGTGCCAGGAGGGTCATGGTGTTGGTGTCTTTGTATAAGGTCAGGGACCACATCCCATCTTCATGGTCATAGCCAACAGTGATGATGTCCTAAAGGTCCATCTCTAAATAACATTGTATCAAGGGTTAGGATTTCCAGCTAGGAATTCTGAGGGGCAAAACTTCAGTCCATAGCACTCAGACTGAGAAAACACAGGCAGAGATCTCTACAGGGTGTACGTCCCCAGAATCCACACAGGCTCCAGGACAAGGGATTACTGACTCAGATTTCATTCCTTCATTTCCATCCCCGAATCTCAGTCATGGAAGGGTCAGAAGCTGAAGCAAGCGAGATGGAAAGAATTTAAAGCGCCAAGCCCGCATAGAGAGAAGCTTCCTTTTTTCTCAAGCAACCAGCGTCCTGCCCGATCCTGGCCCTGCTAATCCGGTTCTAACCAGTATATAACAGAATTTGATATACCTAGAGAGGACTGAGATCTTTGACTTTTATCCTAGAGGAGGGACAGAAACAGCCTCACTAAATACATTTTAAAAGACGGTGAGAATGAATGTTAAGATGAAACTGTATAAGATATGCTCATTCAACCTAACCATTAGATCTATTTTTCAGTCTAATCCAATATTAAGGGGAAAATGAATTTTTCCAGAGTGTTGTTTGATGAGTAAATTAACGGGAGTTCCCAGAATACAATCTAGATTTGAGAGCTTTTATGGCTGCTTTTCTCTGGGCAAGTATTTGGATTTAAAACGTTGGAGGAAGCTGTAATGCCTAAAAAGGCCGCTTGGTGGCAGCCGACCACGAGCTCTGAGGAGTACTTGCCTGGAGGCCCAGAAGTTCTGTGTGAGAAGCATTTTTATTCGCCTTCTCAGAGCAGTGCTTTTTATTTCTGTTGCGGTGGGAGAGCTGTTTTCCCGGACAATGTATGTTTTGTGGCTGAGCCCTTGTTACTTCTGCGAGGCCGTCCTTCGTGCTGCTTTCCCAATACTGTAAACCCCAACCCTCTTTGTGTTAAAGCAGTTAGGAGTCTGGTGGTATGGACTGTGTACCGTCCCTCCGTGGTCCCTCCTTCTGGTCCCTCTTTTCATTCTTTCGTTTATTTCCTTCCTCTCCCCTCCTGTTTTATTCAAACAATGACATATTGGGGACGAATATCTTGTCGTTACTTTTTCCTGGTTAAGTTTTTCCAGTAATGCAGATTTCCTAAAAATTCTTACACACGTCAGGGGAAGAATACGCCTTCTACCCTCGTGTGTTCATAGATCTTATTATTCATGTTTACATATGTCATTAGCCGGGCAAGTTCATTCTCAATTCTTATCAGATTGCGTTTTTGATTTTGTTTTTGCATTAGAATGAATGTAAAAGCTTGTTTCATTAAAATCTGCACCAAAAATTTGCTTTGTGAGGGTCCAATAACATCTAGAACAAATTGTGATCTTGTTATGCTATAGTTCTATGTGGTTCTTACAGTGTGTGTGTGTGTGTGTGTGTGTGTGTGTGTGCACATGCTACATTGGACCTATATAGTTAGGAAGATAACTTATGGGAATCGTTTTTTTCCTTCCACCATACGGGTCCCGGGAATTGAACTGAGGACCTCAGGTACCGCCACAAGCATCTCTACCTGTTGTCTCTGCTTCGTTAGAGATGAACCTTCGCTATCACGTGGGTGGACGGTGAACTGTAGAAGCAGTGGTGTTGGCATGAGCAGGACATGGCAGTTGTGCGCCAACTTGCTTTGTATCCTGTTGCCCAGCAACAGTTAGATTCATCGTGAGTCTTAGTTGTTCCCTCTGGCTGTGAGTCTTGTGCACACCGGGCGCTGGGCTGATTAGCGGAGCGATGTGATGAGTGCCACCCAATGTGTTCTCTGCGTTTGCGTCGTGTTCGGACTTACGGCACAAGCGTGACTTCAAACACAACATCCACAACACGCAGACTGTTGGGGAGTTCTGGTATACCTGCTTTCACGAGTTGTCACGTAGGATAGGGTGGGCTCTATGTGGTTCAGTTGCCGTTGAATCATCCCTGCTCCTGTAAGGGACCTTCAAACACTCACTGGCTCACCAAGTTGGACTTTCGTGCTCTTTCTTGTTGCTTGGATCTGTTGTTGGCTTCCCGTCTGGGTGGGTAAACATGAGTTCATGGCTTTTCATGAAAAGTGTCCTGCATCACTAAACCACCAGACGGAAGGTGCTTCTCACACAGGAAGAGAGTCTCCCTTAATCTTTCTGGCAGGCTCCCCACAGAGCCGTCAAGACGCATGTTTCTTAGCTGACTCTAGATCTAAATAACTTGATAATAAGATTAACCATTACAATTCCGTACTTGGTCAACTTGACACCCATGCCTGTTCTTGTGTCATGCTTAATGTCCAAATAAAGAAAATTAAGGCCATGATTTCACCTTCTATGATGTAAGTGTTCTATGTATAACTGAAAATGCACAACTCTGTTGTGGGAAACACTCAAGAAGAACTGCAAGTTCCCGCACTACACCCTGCTATTCTCTGCCCTGGCAGGTTGGCCAGCCAGTTCTGGCCGGCAGTGGCCAACCTGTTCTTATCCCATGGAGACTCTCTGACTCAGAGCTCCAAAATCTCTCCACCCAGCTCGCTAAGTTCCCATTGATGGGTCATTACCACACCAGCCCCATACTTCAAAACCCCCACGGCCTTTGTTGTGCACAACTGGCAAACCCACGCTTTCTCTCTGGAACCTCGTTGAGCCTCCACATGAAGGAAAACACCACACAAACTTAGTACAGAAATAATGTTAACTCAATCTATGGGTGCATCAACTAGAATCCTAATCTTGTAAGCCATATTAAATCTAAATCCTCCAGTGTTGAATCCTGGAAGATCCACCATTGAAACCAGGAGACACAAACAGCTATATCTTTTCCTTATGCTATCCCCGTGAAAAGGCCCCTCTCTCCTGCTTCCTCTCGTCCTCTGTCCAACCCGGAAGTCCCGCCTACTTGCCCAGTGATTGGTTCCTTTATTCATTGGGGGAGGGTATGTGACCCATTCCTTGGTCCAGACAAGTCCTCCTGGGAAAGTGGAATTAACCCCAAAATACAGGCAGCACCAGAGCTACCCACAACACAACTCATCCCTGAAAACAGGTGACACAGCCCCTTAAGGGATGTTTAGACTTTTAATAGTGCGTGGGTTAAATATAATAATACATTTAACAACATTCAACTGCTGATATCATCTCAATTGTTATTGTAGAACAAGAAATAGAAGAAGTAAAACACACATATGGATCTCTTCACTGGGTGAGGGAACATAAGTTGAAATCGGATGAAGCCATAACCTCACTTTTGAAATGCAGCATTGGAGAGAGCTTGAAGTCTTGCCCAAGGAGCACAATGTGAGAGACACAAGACCAAAGACTTTAGAGTACTAGTAAGCCATGCACAGGAAAAGCTCCCAGATGACGCTTTGCCCTCAGTGAGAGGTTTGCTGATGGCTATTCCTGTTTCTTCTCCACTTTCTCTTTTTCCTATCTCTCCTTTCCCAGTGATTTCTCTTCCCATGCCTCACTCTCATCTGTCCTTGTCTCTTTTGCAATATTTCTTTTTAGTTCACCTTCTGTGGTTAGGATACAGTGCTATAGCCTTTAGGTTTTTGTGATGGTTTTGAGTCGGGAAGCCTAGCAGAGAAGAGCTCTTGGTAGATAGATAGTTGAAGGGGCTCCTCCCTGGAGAAGGGGTCAGATCTGGTAGGCAAAGATGATTTCTCCTGAAGCAATCCCTCTCGTGTGTGACAGGCTCCCTTGCCTGCTTCTGCTCTGGGCTGTGATGTAGCTAAGGGTCACTTGCCTAGGAGGCTGATGTCCTGCTATTTGAACCTTGCAGTCATCAGACTGTGAGCCTAACAAACAGCTCCAGTCTCTGCTATCCGTGACCTTTCCCAGACAGCTCACAAGGGGTTGACACATTTTGGTGACAGAATCCACCTGGAGTAGTTGATGAGCTGTTACAAGTTGGAGCTATTTTTGTTTTCCGTTTGCTTCATGTGCTCGTATTTTTAACATTATACAATTCACAGTGTCACTTCGGGTGATGTGGCTTAACTATCCTTTGGTTCCTCATTTTTTTTTTTAAAAAATAATTTTATGTATAATAATGGGTTTGCTCTGCAAATGAAATAAGTTTAAAGCTTGTAGAGTGAATCATAAGCAATTTGTAAATCTGAGTATTATTGGAACTATTATTATGGGATAGACATGAATTTAGACAGAGAGACCCACCAGAGAGCTAGAACTTAGGCAGTAGAGGGTATAATTATACTGAAGTTACTCACTGGATGAATCCAGTGTTTCCTAGGGTTTATGGTACAGTTTGTACTGTATATGGGGTGTCTTTGTGGAACGGTAGGTGAAAAGTAAGTTGTGGGTGTTTATGCTTGTACTGCGAGGTGAAGGAATATTGCAGCCCCTTTGTCTCTTTGAATGGTCCCTCCCTGAGTGGCGTGAGGCATATTTATAAAACTCAATAACAGTAATATCTGATATCAAATGCTGTCCCAGCCCTTACTTGGTGGGAACTAGCCATTACTAGCCTGTCACACTTGTTAATCTCTCAAACTCCATATTGGTCTGATACCAGGTATTGCTTGCTTCTACCTCCATCTGAGCCTCAAAAAGACTAAGATTGTGATGTGACACACTGAGTTCCAGTGACCACTAAGCGGTGAAGGTACAGTAGGAGTCTAACAATCTACCCTTTGGCTACAAATAACTTTAATTTCCATGTCACACGTGCACTTTTAGAATCCCTCCTGATGTCTGTTTTTGCACTGCAATATTATTAAGAAAGCAACTAGGAAAATTTTCGATTCCTCTCCCTTTGAAAAGTGGATGCTAAGCAGTGACACTGCATGGTGGGCAGGGGGCAGCCACGAGGACGTTCCTGATCCCCAGTGTTCATAATTTTATGAGTGAAGAAACTGAGGAATTTGAAGATAGTGATATCCATAGGGATAATATTCGCAGGCATAAACTCAGGCCACTCACGTCCAGTGTCTCTCCAGTAGGAGTAGGAGGGATATCTAGTAGAGACAGAGAAATCAGACTTTGACCTTTCACAGTTTCAGATTCCCTCAGTGCAAACTTGTTAAGCATCGAGGTCCGAGGGTTATTGCTTGAGCATCGTGACCCTCAAGATTTTTAAAGCTTCATGGAGGTGAGATGTTGGAAGAAGATTAGGTACACTGATGACAGAGTTTTTACAGAAGGGTGTGGAAGTGTGAAGGTGCTGTGGGGACAAAGAATCCAGGCATGGAGAAGTCTGATTAGTATAAAATGAAGGGGCCAACAGTGCAGACAGTGCAGAGGGTATGAGAAGGGGCAGGAGGGTGTGGCAGGAGGACAGTCAGAAAATAGGACTACAGTCCAGACTTCACTTTGGTTTTCATTGGTTATTTTGTTTATTTACATTTCAAATGTTACCCCCCTTCTTGGTTTCTCCTCTGAAAACACCCCATTCCAACGCCCTTCCCCTTGCCTCCAGGAGGGTGCTCCCCACCCACCCACCTACTCCTGCCCCACCACCCTATCATTCTTGTACACTGGCATCAAGTCTTTCCAGGACTCAGGGCTTCCCGTCCCATTGATGTCCCAAGGCTACATGTGCAGCTGAAGCCATGGGTCCCTCCATGTGTATTCTTTGGTTGGTGGTTTAGTCCCTGGCACTTTTGAAGAAGAAGGGAGCTGAGAGGGCATTTTTACTATACTGGATTAGAGTGCTGAGCTACGATTCCTCTCTCTGAATTTTCTTTCTTTCTTTCTTTCTTTCTTTCTTTCTTTCTTTCTTTCTTTCTTTCTTTCTCTCTCTCTCCCTTCCTTCCTTCCTTCCTTCCTTCCTTCCTTCCTTCCTTCCTTCTTTCTTTCTTTCTTTTTTTTTTTTTTTTTTTTTTTTTTGGTTTTTTGAGACAGGGTTTTTCTGTATAGCCCTGGCTGTCCTGGAACTCACTCTGTAGACCAGGCTGGCCTCAAACTCAGAAATCTGCCTGCCTCTGCCTCCCAAGTGCTGGGATTAAAGGCATGCACCACCACCACCCGCTCTCTCCGAACTTTCAAGACTCGGGAGGTATGAGATCATGGCAGACAACCTGAAGCAGAAGCTGCATTGTGCTGCCAAGCAGAAGTACTTGCTAAGTGAAAGGTGAACGCAGGGCGTTAGAGGGTGGCCCACCTGTCCAGTGATGTTTGCTAACTCTGTCTTGATCTGGACAGCAGCAATATTGTCGTTTTTTGGTCACTGCACTGCTCCTTGTGGGCAGGGGGCCATACACATGCAAGGCTGTTGTTAGGCATACAGTGCTAGGCTTACACCTCACCCTGCAGGAGATAACTTAGACATGTTTCATGGTCAAATACAAGAATGGAAATGATGTCGGAGCTGAGCATTGCTTTACCATGTTCTTTTGGCTGCCAGGGTTTATGTTTGACTGCTGTCTCCATGAAACTCATGACTCTGTCTTCCATCCATCAACTTTTTTTTTTTTTTCTTTTTAAGATGGGGCTGCTGTTGAGCGAAGGTGTGTGTGCTCTGGCTTGCCTTCTGAGATAGGTCTTTGGAGTCAGCTGCTGTAGGACAGGTGAGAGGAGCTTGCTTGATAATGAGACAGCGATCCTAATTAGCTCAACTTGCAGTCCTAATTATCCAAGCCCACAGAGCGGGTTACCTTTGCCCTTATTGGAAGGACCTGGCAGATGGTAGGTTCCGGAAGGGTCCAGAGTGATTGACTTTGGTGTGTCAAGTTTGTTGAACGTGAAGAGTTACGTTCGGTGTGTTATGATAGCTCGTGACCTTCAGGGGTCACGTGGAGAAGTGGTAGGAGAAGGTGGTGCGTATGAGGACCTGGTGCCCTCACTCGAGTGGCGATTGATGTTCTCCCATTCAAAGTCCCACCTCTTCGTCCTCAGAGGACAGAGTGTTTTTCTTAAGTGTTGCTCTCTAGTGTCCTATGTTTCCTTGTCACTCCTGGGAGCTGTGCCCATTTCCTTCTCTCTTCTTCCTTTAGTCATTGTTTGATCTGATTGTTTTGTGAGACACAGAGAAAAACTCTATACAAAAATGCAAGGCCTGAGCCTCTGGACACCGAGGTGCTCTTCTGCCCTCGTTAGTCTTCCGGCAGCGTTTTAAAACACCGCCGACAGAACAAAACAAAAGGCTAAACATGTATGTTGACAGTCCTTTGAAGCTGCCTGGTGTCTGGCTTATACACAAGTACATAAGCAGATAAAACGAACCGGCTTCCTTTTCAGGCAGGAGTTCGGTACATTGTCAAATAAATAAAATCAAATAGCTTTAATAATCTCCTGAAATAAATTGATTTTCTTCCCCTGTAGCAAGTGACTGTGTATATGGCTGCCTAAATATGGAATAACCATGCGATAGGCCACTGGCTGTAGGCACCAGCATTATTGTCTCCTTAAAGTCCTTTGTTGAACTGACATATGAGAAAGAAAATGTAATAGAAACTTCAAAGCCAGTCTAATGAGGGTGACCTAGTTGGGGGAAAAAAAAAACCCACTAAAGTATCTCCAGCGTAAAACCTTTTTAATTCTCACCAATGATAAGACGAGCCATTTGGAGTCTGAGCACTTCCAATTAGCGAGAGAGAGAGAGACTCTGATTAAAAAGTCAGACCCGCTGCCTGGCAGGCTGTGCTTTGGCTTCTTTATTTTGATAAGTGGTTTTAAGTATTTATTATAATAATCCAGTCAGTAGACTAATGGGCTGCAGTGTGTCTTTTAACTGTGATAAAGTCTTTGGGAAATGAGACCTCGTCACAAGCACTTGCCATTAAGTCTTGGTTGGGAGGTAAAAGTGAAGCCACTGTCTGATCGCAATGATCATGTTTTCTGATTAATGGAGTGAGAAATTGATCATTTTACTATATAGAAATCGCAATACCCCACACACAATACGATGCGCAAGGACATTAATTGCTATTAATGTCTATGATATCTTTCCTGAAGCATCACATTGAATTTTTTTTTTCACTTGCCTCATCAAGTTATTTGGATTTTTCTCTCATTATGGAAGAACAATTTCCTACATTTTTATAGCTAGGTCTCTGAGCATCAGCACTGGAGTTCGGGTTCAGTACGGCTTCTCTGTCTTCCCTTTTCTGTGATCCTGCAGAATCGCCTGCTCTGTACTTTCTTACGTTCCTTTCCTCCTAGCTCATAGCTGGCTAAATGGTGGCACAGCACACTAGCATGTTCATAATTTTGTCTCAATTATGTGTATGTGTGCATATGTGTGTGTGTGCACACACACACGTGTGCGGCGAAGGCATGTGTGAACAGATGTGTGTGCGTGCTCATATGCACATCTGCAGAATGTAGAGGAGTACTTTAGGTGCTGTCTTAGGGTTTTATTGCTGTGAAGAGACAACATGACTGCGGCAACTCTTATAAAGGAAAACATTTCATTGGGGCTGGCTTCTTACAGTTTCAAAGGTTTAGTATTGTCATGGAGTGAAACATGACAGTGTCCAGGCAGACATGGTGCTGGAAGAGCCTTGAGTTCTCCACTTTGATTCACAGGCAGCAGCAGGATACTGTGCCACTGGGCGTGGCTTGAGTATATATGAGACCTCTAAGACAAGTCCTCCAACAAGGCCACACCTCCTCCAACAAGGTCACACGTTCTAATAGTGCTACTCCTTACGGCCTTATGGGGGCCAATTATAGTCCAACTACCAAGGGGCCCTGCTCTATCATTCTCTTTATAATTCCCTCCAAACAAGATCTCCTACTAAACATGAGCCTCACTGTTTGGAGACCAAGCTCCCAGGATCCTTGTCCCTTGGCTATTATTGGCTTTTTCCTGGGTAGTGGGGGATCTAAATTCTGGTCCTCATGTATGCATAAGAAGCCATCTGAGTTGTCTCCTCAGCCCCCAGTAGTGTTACTCCAGCCAGATTTATTTTATCTGTTACCTTGGCACAGACTCATGGCAGTTTTTGGATGACAGGTGCTGAAGAAATCCTTGGTGGATGGCAACAATCTGCTAATGACTTCCTTAATTTGTAGACACCAGCAGAACAAACAGAGGCAGATCTCCTGGCCTTCATGTGTCTGCTTGGACTGTGCGAGAGCCTTTGTAATTGATGTTATTAGTCTCTTGTCTAGAACGATAAAACAGTTAAGTATCTCTGCCTCTCTGAAGTTCACCTTCAAGTGTGTAAGGCCATTTTTTGGATGCAGAAAGCTCGTCAGTGACATTCTGCTATTCATCTAGGCTATGAAGGTCCTTACCAGATTTTTTTTTTTTTGAGTCTTCATAAATTCCCATGAGCTCTGCAAGATCTGGAGGCTGGTTTTATTAAGGGACCTTTGTTGAGAGCTGCCCAGAATAGTGATATTGTCATTAGGCACAGCTCAGGCTTTGAATACAAACTGTCTCCTTGGCTTCAGTCTGTCTATACCCTGAATACTCTTCTTGATTTGGTGGGTTTCTGGAACACCTGCTCTTGCCAACTCTGGCTTCTGTGCTTACCTCTCCCGTTTCTGTAGCCAGCCATCTTTGCAGTTGCCTGTGGTCTTTTAAGTATTTCAGGGTGAGGTTTGTGTTTATCCACGCATTCACAGAGGTATTCTTTGTGGCGTCTTGTCAAACACAGCCAACCTTCCCCTGCATCATGCTCAGTGGCCACATTATCCATAAGCGATTCCAGGTTTCTAGGAATTTGATCTAAGAGACAGAATCTGTTGCCATTATGGCTTTATTTTTTTATTGTCATTTTTGTTCCAGTGAGTTATTTTGACTATCACCTTGGCATTGACAGTACAGCCAGTTGGATGAAAATATTCTAGTGTTAGGGATGGAAGCACTCCTAAGTGAGTTCTAATAATCTGGTAACGACATACTTAATATTTAGAACCAAGTAAAGTAGATTTCTTCCCAAGATCTCTATTATAGTCCTAGGTGGTACATAGGAGCACACCATGTACAAACAGAAGTGGCCCCTCAGTGACTTTCTCATAACAGAGAGAGAGAGTAGAACAAAACTTTTCTCTTCTCCACCAGTGTCTTTGAGTCTTCTGGAATGAGAATTTGTGTTCATAATCCCACCCAAACTATATTGTAAAACTCTTGAGATACATGATTCAGGAAAGACCTTAAGAAAGCTCTCTATTCTTCAAGACTTGTATCTATGACACTTACCTATGCTTAGTTAAACAGTGCTGAAGGTTGGTGGTTGAAGTTTTACCTCACGCCTTGAGTGCTTTCTGTCCACACAAACTTTCTAACAAACAGGCTGCTGGTCTTGTGACCTGACCTTTTTTCTGCCTGTCATGGAGATGGCTGCACCTTTGATCATTTGCCCTCATGCTTGGGCCTCACAATCTGCTCTTCAAGTCCTCACTAACTGGAACCTAGACTTCCATGTCTGATAATGAAAAGGCTGTAGAATTTTTGACCTTGGTCACATGAAAACAGGCTTCATCTGTTGGACTGCTCAATATATACGCTATAATAATAGCCACACGAATCTGTATGCACATGTATAGACCTATCTGAATACAGCGAAGTTTACAAAGCCCTGTAAGAGAAAAGCAAATACACCCAGTGGTCACTGAAATCAGGCCTTTGACTGTCACTCATTTCATACTTGTTGATATCCAGGTTTCCTTGGGTAAACCCCAAGGCAGGAAAGAAGCATGAATGGCTGTCTTTCTTCTGATTTATGTCAATTAAAGATTCTAAAGCTGTGCTTTTATCATTCTCACATGCAAACAGTCCATGGTGACCAGCCTAGCCTACATGTTTAATAACAGCGGCCGTAGGACAAGAATCTCTCCACATTTCCCAGTCCACCTAAAATCTCATGTTCTAAGAGCCACGTAGTATTTGCCATGGGATCTTTTGGAAAGATTTATTTCTATTTCAGTAGTGAGATATTTTAAATTTCTTTGCTGTTCCTTTCTGAAGCTTTGTAGGTTTCAAATTCACTGTCTGGGTCAGTGGTAACAAATACAGATTAATGCATTATAATATAGGCATCTTTTTATTTTATTGTATGTTAATATCAGCACTACAGAGTTACCGTTACTTATATTTTTAGTAAAAGTGTTTTGAACAGCCTTTGCATTGATTTTGGTAGAAAGTTAATAATTGTTATAAAGCTCTATTTTTGAAATACAAAGAGAAACAAATATTTTAATATATTTTCTTATCATTATATTATATCATTCTTCCCCTTGTCTAGTTCATTCAATGACATTTTCTGATGTTAGCTTTCTGTTGAGGACAACGTGCAAACAGGCTAATAGACAATTTGCTTTGTGTTTACAAAATAATTTAGTTGCCCAGTGTAAGACTGTGCTATGGCTGCGGTGATTAGCAGGCAGGATGGATGAAGCTTAGAGCATTATTCAATGCCTACATCAAGGTCACATTCTCAGAGCCGGTTTAAGTGTGCATGCAAATGACAGCCATTGCCGTAGCCTCTCACTTTCCTACAGAAAAAGGCTTTGTTAAATATGGTAATCAGACATCTGGGTAAGTAATACTGAAATCTTTAACAAATTTGTTAAGGAAGGAGTCCACCACTACCCAGTTAACCGGCGTTTATCTACAACACAGTGAAATAATCATTACAATAAATGTAATGAAATCAGGCAAAAATTACAGTTTTATTAATAATAATCAAGGCTCCACTTATTGAATACCCTAGGTGAACCCAGGAATATCTTTGAGGTTTCAACAGCAAAATGAAAGATTTGGAAATTATATTTATGGCAATATATTTATTTCTGTGGAAGGATGACCTAGCAGCAGTGGGTTGTGATGTGGGAGAACTGGCTGGGAATTTTTTCTGTGGGGCCGTATATAGGCACAATGAGGAGTCCTTTCCTTTGTCAATATATGGACATTCCCAAGTCACCTTCATGGCATGGTACCCAGTGTGAAGTTGCTCTATACTTGAAAATTAAAATCAGTCAAGCATTCAAACTGAGTTCATGCCATTAATGACAGAGGGACGACATCTTACAGGAAACTGGGTGGCTTTTAATCATTCACAAAGCTGACATGATGTTTCTGTTTGTACGGCTTATATGGGCACTCTCTTAGAAAGTTTAATCAACTGACTTGTATTTAAGGTAATCTCCTGGGGGTACTTTCCTGTTTATCTTTTTATTAAAAATGTAAAGAGCCCTGGAAGTTATTTACTCTATATTTATGTACCAAATACAGTGAATTAAATCTTTGCACAATACCTCATACATCCCCGAAGCAAACCCACAGACACTTCATAACGATTAACCAAGGGCCAACAAAATAAAATAATATCCCATAGATCACATAGCGTTGTGAGCACCCAAAGAGATGAAGGATGAAGGTTTAAAAGATATGTTGTGGGTACTCATCATAAGGACCATGCCAGGCTGTTAAAAACCATCTGGGAAAAAATACTTCACTCTCCTATTCCATGTTTGCATACTCTTTCAGAGTACATTTCTCAAGTCAGACATGTTAAGAGAATACGTATGTATATTATAAGCTTTAAGAATAATGGAGATTCAGGTGGATAGGTAGAAGAGGATATGCCTTAGAATATCTAAAATGGCCACCAAATGACCACTGTAAAATCGAGACAAGAGCCTCTCCTCCACAGAGTGCCATGATGTATACGCATAGAGGTCTTGTATGTATTTGCGATACTTGGGAGAAGCTACGTGCATGCTGCTTCTTATTGTGACCGTGTTTGATGACTTGAATCAGGATGCTCCTCAAAAGCTAATATATTTGAGTTGTTGGTTTCCTGTTGGTGGAACTGTTTGATAAGTTGATATTAGCCCAGAAACTTAGGATACCAAAGATATAAGATATAATTTGCTAAACGCATGAAACTCAAGAATAACGAAGACCAAAGTGTGAACACTTTGCCCCTTCTTAGAATTGGGAACAAAACACCCATGGAAGGAGTTACAGAGACAAAGTTTGGAGCTGTGACGAAAGGATGGACCATCTAGAGATTGCCATATCCAGGGATCCATCCCATAATCAGCTTCCAAACGCTGACACCATTACATACACTAGCAAGATTTTGCTGAAAGGACCCAGATATAGCTGTCTCTTGTGAGACTATGCCGGGGCCTAGCAAACACATAAGTGGATGCTCACAGTCAGCTATTGGATGGATCACAGGGCCCCCAATGGAGGAGCTAGAGAAATTACCCAAGGAGCTAAAGGGATCTGCAACCCTATAGGTGGAACAACATTATGAACTAACCAGTACCCCGGAGCTCTTGACTCTAGTTGCATATGTCTCAAAAGATGGCCTAGTCGGCCATCACTGGAAAGAGAGGCCCATTGGACTTACAAACTTTATATGCCCCAGTACAGGGGAACCCCAGGGCCAAAAAGGGGGAGGGGTAGGTAGGGGATTGGGGGTGGGTGGGTATGGGGGACTTTTGGGATAGCATTGGAAATGTAAATGAGGAAAATACCTAATAATAATAAAAAAAGAACCTGGTGGCTCTTGTCAGAGGAGATGTGTCACATGGACCAGTTTGGAGGTTTTCAAATACCCATACCGTTTCCACCGAGTTCTCACTACCTCCTGCTTATGGTGGTTTGAGACCTGACCTCTCAGCTGTTCCTGCCACCATGCCTTCCTTTTACCATCAGGGACCTGTTGTAGATTTAGTTTAATGCTTGTATTATGTTATTTCGATTCTCAAAATCACACCAGAATCTCACATGTGAGACACGGAGGGTCCCTGCTGCTACCTGATTCTGATTGATAAATAAAGTTCCCTATGGCCAATGGCTGAGCAGGGAGACAGAAGTGGGGTTTTAGGATTCTCAGGTGAGGGGACCAAGGAGGGGGCCGAATTGCCATGCCACGAAAGGAATAAGATTCTGGCTTGCAAGTGACAGGAGGAGAAGCATACTAGTTATGTCAGGGCAGGGGAAGCACAGCCCCAGGTCTTCTCACCCTCAGGTTGGTCTAGAGTAGCAAAGATGAAGTAGAGATTTAGAAAGTAGTAATTCAGGAGTATTGGAGGGGAGATGTTAGCAACATAGAAGTTTAGGAGAGGCCCAGTTATTGAGCTATTTAAAGCATAGTAAATATAAGGCAGTGTGTGTGTGTATCTTTCATTTGAGAATCCAGAACATTGGGGTGGGTAGTGCCATTGCCACCAGGGAGATTAGAGCAGATTAATCACCTACAACAACAGGGACCCAACCTTTGGAACCATAACACCATTAAATATTTTATTTTATAAGTCGCCTTGGTTATGGTGTTTTATCACAGCAGTAGAAAAGTTAACCTAACATGAAGGCTTAGAAAGGATAGCATACCGTTCTAATCATTATTTCAACAACATACTATCCTTCAGAATGGAAATTTTCTGGCTCTTGGCAGATACTTTTTGTTATGGAAAATACTTTAACTCAATAAAATAAGTGAATAAATGTATTTTAATAATTATATTGGTATAAAGATGAACATATTTGACTACTTTTATTATTATGAATATATTGTCTTTATATCAACACTTTTGATTTAAAGCAAATATAAATTTAAGCATTTGTCTGGGCTCCTATGGGTAACTAGGCCCTGGAATATTGAGTGGAACTTGAAGTATGGGTGCAGGAGAGAGAGATAGAACAAGAAGTTCGGTCTTCCAGCCTGGTAAGATGTTCCCCCTGGTGAAATAGTAGTATGAATGTTATAGGGGTAGCTGACCACTTTCTTACTGGGTTTAAGGTTGTTTCCACATGGGAAACTCATGCCCACCACTGCAAACTGTAGAAGAACCTGTAGCTGGGGAACATATAGATCTTATAGGACTATCTAGTTTTATTACTTTGTTAAATTTCCTTTGAAATGCTTTCCTTGATACCCATAGATTTATGTAGCTATCAGTCTTCATCAGAGAAGTTCTTCTCTGTTGTGGATGATGGTTAATACAGAGATACACAGCTGGTTAAAAAATACGCGAGGGAGAGGGAGGGAGGGGGGAGGGGAAGGAGGGAAGGGGGAGGGGGAGGGGAGAGAAGAGAAGGGGGAGGGGAGGGGGGGAAGAGGGAGAGGGGAGAGGGGAGAGGGGGAGAGGGAGAGGGAGATGGAGAGATGGAGGAGGGAGGAGAGGGAGAGAGGGAGGGAGAGGGATTGATTTGGGATTATATTTCAAAGAGAAGAAGCAGAGGGAAGGTCTGAAGCAGATTGCATTTGTAGAAGATTGGGGAGAGGTGACCCATGAGTTCCCAGGGAACGGACACTTTTATCTTTAGAACTTAAAATGAATCCTGCTATGAAGCAATAATTCAGTAACTGTATGATCTGAGTGGCAGGTTAAGGGAGTGTGTCATGGAGAGCCATTTGAAGTGAGTTTTAGGTCAAGCAGTGGAAACCCGAGAACAAGGCTATCTGCGTGGTAACATAATGTTGATATCTTTTTTTCTGTTTCATTAATGTTGAAATAATAATGTTCATTTGGGACAAAAAAATAAGGAAATAAAAGATTGCAAGCAAAATAATGTGTAGTGAATTGAATGCTTGGCCCTCTGTTGGGAGACCCAATGCCTCTGACTAGTAATGCTCTTGCTTAGGCCACACAATTCCTTTTTATGCTTTTTGTTTGTAAGTGGTGATAAAAATGGAAACTTTAGTATCTGAAGTAAAATAACAGCTACGACAACACCTTAAAACATGAAGGTAATATATGTGAAAATGATCACGGAGTGAGCAAATCTCAGCTAACAGTGTGTCTTTTATGTCCCAGGCTATAAAAGAGAGTGGAGCTGCATGCCCTTCCTTGGCCAGGGTTGCTCTTTCTGACTGTAGATTTGTGATCCTCTTTGTCTTTTAAATGTGCAAGAGATAGCTGCTCGTAAACTTACATTCTGGAAGGCTTCCAAAGATCTAAATTGGAACCCCTCATAGCACGCTTAAGTCAAGTAAATCCTAATTTCTCTCTTCCTCTCTCTCTTCCCCCCTCTGTCTCTCTTTCTCCCTTTCTTTTCCACTTCTTTCTTCTCTCTCTGTCATCTTTTCCCCTCCCCGACCTCTCCCCTTTGTCCCTGTCTTTCTCTTCAATTCTCTTTCCCCATCATTTTCTCCCAACCTCTTTCTCTATCTCTTTATCTCTTTCCCTCTTTGTCCCTTTCTCTTCCCATTCTCTCCATAGTTTCCCTTCCCCCTTCCATTTTTCCTCCCCTCCCATTCTTCTCCCTACCACAGAATAATGTGAGAGTCAAAGTCTGCCTTCCTTTGTGTTGTCTGCCTGTCAAGGGAGCTCCCCATACATCCCTGACTCCTTGAAGCTGAGATAGGTTTACCCATTGAACTCCCTTTTGATGATATTTTAAGGCATTTTAAATCTGCAAGAGTTATCCCTTAACTATAGGCACCGGTAGGTTTTGAGACCTGCATCCTGTGCTAGTCTTCCTTCCCCAAATAGATTTCAAGTTCCCCAAAGTGCAGAAATCTGGCTTGTTTCATTGCCAAAGCCCCCAGTGTCTGGCAAATGTTGAGCTCAGACTAGATGAATGAAAACCGAGGAGAGAGATCTGGAAGGGACAGACATTTCAGGAGATGGAGCTTCTGTAAAGTCGTTCCTGCTCCTTCCGCTCCTGGAGCTTGCCCTTGTTTTCACTGACAGTTATTTTATCAGGCTTTCCCATTATAGCGGAGATTCTCCACTTAGCTCTTGTAAATCCAATGAAATGCTCAATAGCACATAATTGTGGCTATGGTAGAGGGTCTCCAAATGCAGATTGATGGAGCATAGCTCCTTTCAGGAGCTTCAGCAGAAGGTACCACATGGTGGGCATTAGATTTGGATACTGACTATAAAAGCTGTTTTCAGGCTATGATTTTGTAATCTTACTTTCAGCTGAAATGTGGTCATTTCTGACAGTCTGGCTGTTGGAGAACAGTCACATCCCGGTGTCATTCTTCATCAATCCTGAGCTATTCTTTTTATTAAGTAATTTATTTACTTTACATCTCACTTGCAGCTTCCCCTCCCTCCTATTTTCCCAACCCCTCCCTCCCTCCTCTCCTCCAGCCCTTCCCCTTCTCCTTTCATACTCCCCATCCACTCTTCCTCCCCTTCTCCTCGGGGAAAATACTGAGTTATTTAAAAAAAAAACACATATTGAAAAGAAAAATAGAACATGATTGATATTATCAGAGGAACAGATAAAGGATATCTTCAAAAGTCCATTCATAAAGGATTGTGATAAGAAGACAGAGGCAAGGGAGATTTATCAGTGGCCAAAGTACTTGCTGTTCATACCTCAAACCCATAGTAGTTTCCCTGGAATCCCAGCACCAAGGGACAATGGATGGAGGGTTCTGAGAACTTGCTGGTCACAAAGACCAGCTGAATCAAATTGTCAAGATCCAGATTCTGTGAGTGATACTGTTTCAAAAATAAAGTGGAGAGTGAAGGAAGAAGAAGACCATCCATATTGATCATTGGCTTCTACACACACACATACCACACACACACACACATACACACACACACACACACCACATACCCATCTATCCATCCACCCACTACCACAAACAAACTTAATAATAAACGAAGATGTCTTCCCCCTTTCTGCAGCAAAGATACCCTGTTTAGGGCCTATGTAGTCAATCATGACTATCCAGGGACACCTGTAGAGTTTGTGTGAAGTTGTGTGTGCCTGTTGAAAATACGGAGCAGAGACTGGAACCAGGAAAACTGGGAATCAGCAACAGCCATCTGCCACAGTCACTTGTTATCTGGCTGTTGAGAAATCCTTTACCTGTAAAAGGTAGCATTCAAATTTCAATTAGAAATTTTCTGTGCACCTGAAGGGGCTGGTCAGAGTTCGCAGCTCAAGTACATAGTTCTCATAAAAATGGTTTTGAATTAGAGTAACAGTGTCTCATTTTTAGTTTCTGAGATCTTGATCATGATTTTCTTTCTTTCTCCCCACCCCATCTCATTTTGCTTTACAACTGCACAAAGCACACTGGTACACATTGGTGACATCAGGAACCATACCCTACTCTATCAGTGACTCCCATGTGGCTCACCTCAGAGTGTGTCATCAGGACTAATCCCTCTTTCCTATGCCTGCCCAGAAATTCTGGGAATGTCTGTGAAGTTTCACATCTTCGTAGCAGCACTGCTATATTTTAAAGTTCAATTACTGGGAAAGAATATAGTTTACATACATTAAGTTTAGCTTGAGGTCTCTCTTGTCAGTTTTAGGGGAAATTTGTTCTAATGTAACCTGTCACTCATTCATCCAGGAAACCCAAAGGGAACTCAATCATTCTTTTCAGAATGATTCAAGGTGACCTTCTGTACCTGTCCATATAAGAGATGTTAGAGATGCTTTTGGTATAATGGGAGAGGCACTAATTTCATACAGAATACCCAACTATAGCAGTGTAATGGCTCTACATGTATAATGGAGATTCTCAGGGGACTCTTTGTCTACTCACCCATTACCACTCAGAAAATGCTAGGCTGGTGATGCTCTATGGAACATTGTATTGGTGTTACAAACTATGCTGAAGCAGCCACCTTGGTTTGGATGGTTGGTCTCTGAAATACACTCCGAGCATCCAACTTGCCCTTGGAGGCTGTGTGCACTGCTTCTTAGATCGTGGGAGTGAGCTTTATCTCCAGCTGGGGTTCTGAATAGTTAGGATGAGCTATGAGAACATTAGAGAAACCAAGGGAGCTTGCGTCTGTGTCTGCTTAGTCACATTTCTTGATTTTAAATTAGAGGATTCTCTCATCATCTCCTTTCTGGACTTCTGTCCTCTTTCACCCTCTCCAGTCCTTATTTAGATTTGCTAGCTCAGTTCAGTGTGTTCTCATACTGTATCTGTGACCTCACCTAAGGAGTCAATAAGAAGCATATTGAATTATGAAGCTTGAACTTTATATAGGTCCTCCGAAAGCCAAATTTATGCTTTGAAAACATAGCCTCTAAAGCAAACTCCTGTCTTAAGAAGATTGTCTTATAAGTTGGGACAAAGCATCCTGGCTGGAGGAAGGATGTGGTAAAAAAGGGGAGAGTGCTGTTTGAAATTTTCATGATAGGAAGAATTCAAATCTATCTTTTCTTCTGAGCAGGGTCTAGGGACAGAGGCTTGGTACCCAATGGAATGCCAATCAAGGTGGTATGGAAAGACCTAGTAGTCTTCATGTTGATCATTTAGACAGAAACCAGAAACATGAATCTTACTGTTCTTCACTGTGGAAGATTCTTTTGCTAAGTTGACAGGGAGGGAGAGTGAGCTGGGCTCTATGTGGGACAGAGAATAAGTCCCTTAACTTTAAATAAAATTATGTTATTTCTAACTATTACCTATAAATTTATTGGAAAGGAACTCAGGACATACGGTGTTTGAACTCAATAAATGCCAACAAATTGGTTCTCAGTAAACATTAGCTCTTTCCTGACTCACATTGTTAGGATTCATTCCATTGAGGAGTTAGGGCATTCTTGTTCTCCTAATTTCTATTTGTCTGAATATTTGTTTGGTAGGATCAATGGAGAAAAGGGTTGTGGTTTCTGGATTAGATGAGGCTTCATTGATTTCCCAGAACTGCCAAAAGTTACCACAAGTTTGATGGTTTAAGAAAACAGAAATGTGTTTCCTCATGGTTCTGGAGACCAGAAGTCTTAAACCAAGGTCTCTTCAATACCACAACCCTCCAGGGACAAGAGGGAAGAGGCCTTCTTGTCTTCTAGCTTCTGATGGCTTTTGGTGTTTCTTACTTATAGTAAGATCTAATGTTTACCATCACCTGCATAATGCCTTCTCCCTTTCATATCCAAAGTTACTCCCTCCTCCTCTCCTTCTCCTAAAATAACTACAGTCATGGAGTTTAGAATCCATTCTGAACCCAAGGTATTTTCCTTCTAAGATCGTAAACCCAATTAGATTTTCAGAGAGCAACAGAGGAGATATTTCCAAATGAGGTCATTGTCTTAGTTAGGGTTTCATTGCTGTGAAGAGACACCATGACATTTTATAAAAGACAGCGTTTAATTGGGGCTAGTTTACAGTTTCAGAGGTTTAGACCATTATCAACACAGCAGGAAGCAAGGCCATGTGCAGTCAGACATGGTGCTGGAGGAGCTGAGATTTCTACATCTTTATCTGAAGATGGCCAGGAGAGGAGACTCTTTTCCACACTGGGCAGAGGTTGACCACAGAGATGCCCCAAAGAGTGGTGACACACTTCCTCCAAGGCCACACCTTCTAATACTGCTATTTCCCATGGGTCAAACATATTCAAACCACTACAATCATATTATGCAGTATAAAGGTTACAACTTGGGGTGCATCTTTTTGTCGGATACAAGTTGTGGTAGTTTTGTTCTTGTTACTATGATAAAACATCCAGACAAAAGCAACTTTAGGAGAAAGGGTTTATTTTATCACAGTTTCAGATTGGTGCAGACAAGCCAAGGAGTCATGAACCTGAAGCAGCTAGTCATACTACTTCACAGTCAAGAACACAGACAATATATGAGAATATGCATGCACACTTAGCATAGTGCTCTGTCAGCTGTCTCAACTCCTAAATAGGCCAGGGACCAAACTCAGGGAAGGTGCCACTCACATTCTGCCTTAATTAATATAGTTAAGAAAACCTCTCACAGGTATGCCTGCGGATCTACTTGATCTAGATACTCCTTCATCAATACTCTTTTCTGAGGAGATTCTAGGTTGTGGCAAGTAGACCATGATGCTAACTATCACACCATTAATTCCACTGTAATGGAAAACACATTTGGAAAATAAAACAAAGAATATAGGAATATGCAAGAGATGGGTAGTATATATTTGTCCCATTCCTTTTCCAAAACTGTGACAGAGTCAATTGCTCACCTTAAAAAGAGACTAGAGTAGGTTAACTAAGAATCTCAAGGCCTATCCTGCTTGATTCTTATTGTCAACTGACATCAGCAAGAGTCACTGTGAAAGAGGGAACCTTAGTTGAAGAATTGCCTGGGTCAGATTGGACTCTGACCATGGCCATGGCCATTGCCTTGCTTGCTAATTGTTACAGGTGGGCCTTGCCCACTGTGGGCAGCACTAACCCTAGGCAGGTGGTCTGAAAGCTAGATATGCATGAACCAACCAGTGAGCAAGCAGTGTTCACCCATGGTTTCTACTCTAGTTCTTTCCTCAGTTCCTGCCTGACTTCCCTCAGTGATGGATTGAAAGCTGAAAGTGTGAGCCGAAAGAAACCTCTCTTTCCCGAAGTTGCTTTTGATCATGGTCAATGTCAAATTAAAACAAGGCCTTGTGTGTGTGTGTGTGTGTGTGTGTGTGTGTGTGTGTGAGTGAACATGAGCATAAGCAGAACAACAACTCTGGGGTGATGGGCACTATCATCCTAGGGTAGGATCATTTAGGCAATATGGAACCCCAGAATGGTTACTAGGTGAGATAAATATTAATGAGATGTGAAACAGACTAGACCTATACCTTCTGCTCTTTCAGCAGGCCTTGAAGCCAGGGCGCCAGTCCATTTTCAAGATTTTTATCTACACTTGTCGTTAATAATATGTGTACACGACTGAAAGAAAAGTCAAGAGCAGACTCCATCTCAGTTACATAAGAAATACCCAAAATAGCCAAGAGAGATTTATAGTGTCTTGATGTTACCATTAAGCTGATGGGAATTAAGAACTATTATCATTTTGCTATTGACATTAGTAAATCTTCTTCCATACTGCAGGAACCTAGGAAGGTCTACTCTGAAACTTCTAAAAAGCTAAAAGATCTGTCTCCATAAACTATGGGGAAACCTGTATGAATATTGTTCATTTGAAGCCTGAAGCTACAGATTGCCTCATTAGAAAACAACCTCTAGGAACTGTTGTGAGATATGATCACAGCCTAAATGTCAGGAGCTCTGGAAGGTTAGGGGAGGGAACAGTAATGTCAAAGGAAAACAGAAAACAGTTTTTAGAAAAAAAATAGCAGTACATGATCTAACAGAGGTGCAGATTCCTGCAGGCCAATGTGCTAATGAATTGGTGTGGGACATGAGAAGGAAATACGTAAGGTTACTGTGCACCTTGGGCTGATAATAAGAGGAAGTACTTGGAGTTTATGGCTCACTAGCAAGTTTTGCCACTGTGGGATGCTTCTCAAGGCCATAGGGAGGAGACAGTGCCCATGGGAAAACCTTCTGCAGTGGTGTAAACACCCACCGTGGGCACTCAGTCCTGACTTGGACTATTGTGCTCTGCCCCATTTTATGTTTTTAGCATCTTCTCTTCTGAAGGATCCGTTCCTCTATCCCTGCTGTGAGCTGTGACACTTAAGCTTCTGGCTTTATTTCCTACTCCCCTTTTCAAGCAGGAAGGAGACAAAGAAGTCATTGGATCATTCAATTGAAAAAAATAGAAAATACCAGCACAGCATTCTTATTTTAACCCTGCTGTCACTTTATAGGAAACGAGAGCAAAAGGTCAGTAAGTCCTAAGAGAGGTTGTTGGTGGGGTTCAGAAAAACATTTTCCCCTGGGGACTTGAGAAATTGGCTTGGTTGCATGTCAGTGACCCCTGTTCATAGAGAAGGAAAGGAGGTCAGACGGTTGCATGCACCCATGGCTAGTTGTCCAGGCCAGATGGGCTTCTCACAGATACTGTCTCTGTTCTACTCCTAAGGTAGTTAGTTGTGTTTAGGACTTGCTTTTTAAGTAGTAGGAAGTGAAGAGACCTTTACAGATCAAAGGAAAAGTTCTTGGGAATAAGAATGATGCCTGGGAGCTGTGTAGGGGACAGTAGGCAGCAGACAAGGCTTTTCTGGGTAACTCTGGACCGTTGCATGTCTCAGTTTTACTTTAGAAGGTAGGAGGCTGAACCCAATTGGAAAGGGAGAGTAGAGGGTAGAGCTGAGCAGAAGGGTAACTATAACCATGGAGGTTTGGATACATGTAGTCTCTGTCTTTGGGGGTCACCTCTGGAATCTTTTGCAGGCTTTGAAAGTGATCCCCAGAAACCTCGTCTCCATTATGTAGGTTGTTGCTGTAGTACCTTAAGTACGGCATGTCTCCTTCTCTTGGTATTGAGCTACTCCAGGGCAAGAGTGTATTCCTTAACTGTGTATTCCTAGGCCCAAACAATTATAGACAGAGCTATGAAGCTTTAAAGTATTTATGGTGTGACAGAAGAAAAGACAGGTCAATGGACAGTGAGTTTGAGTTCCACAGTAGTTCTCTGCCATCATGGTTAGAAATTATTTCAACTGTCAAGGGACAGCCAGTACAGGTAAATTGGAGGAGGAATAAAAATGCCCATACCAAGATGTCATGAGAAGGGATTATGGTACATTTTCATTTTCAGGCTGAACAGCTGGCCTGGTACTGTATTCTGGCTCTTATTGTACTGCTGACCAGAGGTGAATTTAGGAAATGGAGAGAAGATAAAACAGTAATAATCCAATTTCAACCATTTTGTGTGTGTGGCTTACCTGACATAACCATACCAGAAAAGGTTGCCTGCCAAGCTACTAATTCTACCTCTTGCTCTAGATAGGCAGGAGATGATGTCACAAGGGATGGAGCACGTCTGGCTCACTATGGAACAGGAGGTTTTATAGACTATCATGGGAACTTTTCCAAGAAGGCCTTTGCTAAAAGACAAAACTAAAACAAACATACTATGAAAAAACTTTATGGGTTTAATTGCAGTTCTAGAATCCAGCTCGAATTTGCACCTAAGATGATTCAGAAAGCTCCATTGACTAACATGGGACAGTTATATTTACACTTAGAGGAAAGAAAGTGATATGCAAAAAATAGGAAATAGAGGAGAGCCAATCCAGTTGCTTAAAGTTGTGTCTGTTTTATGTAAATATAAACAGCTGGTGCTTGCAATTAGATGGGGCTTAAGTTATTTTTTTTTTTCAAGAGTAGGGTACATTCTGCATATATACAAGTTAGACCACAGTCCACTACATAAATAAAAGCCTTTAGATCAACCTAAGTAGGAAGGTGGCTTCAGGACAAATTTAACTTTGGGAAAAAAATAGTAAGAAATTAGCTTCATGTTAAGGCACAGAACTATTTAGTTTACTTTGGTACCATCAGATACAAAACCAGGACTAACTGTGTGTGTTTCCCGAGACCCCTGGCAGGTAGCTTGAGATACTCAATGTGTCCAGGATGGCATTTAAACAAAACTCTATGTTTTCCACAAAATGTTTATATTTCATCATAGCATCAAATTTTCCAGTACGGATGTAAGTGTTCTTTGGGTCTTAATTGTTCACAAATAAACATGGCTCTCCGTTCAAATTCTTCTTTCCCTTTCCCCTTTTGTTTTTCTGAGAAATTTCTGTTGGCACAGGACAGGAGTATGTTTGCTTGACTTATCATTTGTAGTAAGAATGCTCCTGTTCATCTCTGCTGCATCAAATCCATGTTTCTTCAGAGGGTTTAGCTTGATAGCCTTTTGTACCCTCTTCCTGTCGAATACCAATTCATCTTTTCCTTAGCACTATATTTGTTTAACCTGGAGTCATATTTAGTAACATAGAGATGCTATATGAATACATCATATTCAAAACCTCAGATAAATAGCTCTTTATGTGAGGGGAGAAGTAGATATTCCCTTGATTTAATGCCTTCAAAGTAGAAAATAGTGGATAAGTTAGACAATGCGACCATTTTTTAAGCACATGGTAACAGTAAAATTAGACTTGATGTTCATAATAGCCTTTTCAGTGTGCTAAAAAGGAGAGGTTTGGGCATTTCCCAAGTCCTTGACATATCTCGCATTTAGGCTTTCTTTGTTAGTCATTTAGTATGTCTATTTATATAAATCTTTATTTTTACTTTGCAATCTGACAGCCAGCACCACCAAAGAGTATTTTCTTCAGGACACCAGCTGGTTCCTTTTCTCCTAAATGGGCACAGTGCTCCAGAAGGCGTCTGGCGTGGACCTGTGCCCTCTTTCTTTGTGAGGACTGTCTAAAATTGAAAATAACTTTTTTTTCAAGTAGCAATTTGCCATAGCAGGGGCCATGACGCACCAACACTTACTGAGGGTTGGGAGTAGGGAGTAGGGAAAAAGTGTGAGGTATTATTTTCTGAAGAGACCAGAAACTAGGAAAACGTCCAGAGATTGGCCGTCCTCTTTCTGTCCTTTTGAAAGGGAAAAGGCCATCTTATGAAGTGGTTAAATGGCTGCACTGCTGTAACGTCAGTGTCCTGTGTATGTCCCGCAACACCTTCATGTGACTTTGCAGCCAATACTTTTGAGCTTCACAAAGCTACTTTAAGGTCGAGTTGTCTCCTTTAGGAGCAGACCCATGTTGACAACATTCTACATGTGAGATAGATTTATTAAACAAGAGAATAATATAATTAATATGTAGCTCAAAGGCAAAACGACCCTTCTGTGATCTAGGCAGAAACAAGTTTATTTTATAGTTGATTCTGAAACTATCCACCCCATAGTGGTGTAGGCAGAGGGAGAGGAGTCTTCCTGATTCTGTAGACACAAAACCAACCTTTTAGGGTGGACATTGCTAGTGATTTTCATTCATCGAGGTAAAAATCCACAACTCACAGAGGTGAACGCCTTCTTTGAGGAAATCTGAGAATGGATGACATATCTTTTCAAGCCAAGAACTATTTGTTACCTGTGACTTGTGGAGAAAATCCTAGCATTTGGACTTGTGGAATTCAGGTGCCGCTGTTCGCTCCTGAAAGTGGAGATTTCTCTACGGTCTGCATATGGAAAGAGGATTTTAATAGCTGCCTTCCCCCAGTAAACTTATTTACTTCCTACAGGGGGTGGTAGTCTTAGCAGTGGGTATGGGGGGTGGGCAGGTGAGTTTCAAAATGAAGTAGTAAGTTGCAGTGAAGGACGCATACTCAGAAGAGGTTAAATCGCATGGCTGAGATCTAGCATTCGCTGTAAGGAGGTAATGCCCTGGAAGTTTGCAAGGCTGCTTTCGGAACCTTTTTGTGTCCTTCAAGAACATGAAGAATATAGCCAAGCTTAAAGAAACTTACTAGGGACACTCCTTAAGTAAGTGGTTTTCAGCTCAACATTGTTGTAAATCCTCACGCTGTGATGGCTTACAACCAGAGTGAACAGCTATTCATTTGGAAATGCACATTCTCGTTTATATATGAGGTTTGTGTTCATGTATGTGCACATGTTTGGTATATGTTCATGTAACTATATATATTTGTTCAAATGTGTATATATACATGCATATGTCATAGTTATATGTCTACATAAATGTATTAAGTATATATAAATGTATATACATATACATGTTAATACATACATATATGTATACATATATACATATAGGTAAGTATGGTGTATATGTGTGTGTTCATGTGTTTTTGTGTGTCTTTGGAGGGTATGCTATAGGACACCTTGGGAAATTAATCTCACTTTCTGGCAGTATCAACCTAGAAGCACATTTTAGATTATCTCAGCCAGAATCAATATTCCTTGGAAATACCTGAGGAAGAGCAACTTTCCAAATTTAACCGAGGTTTGGGGCTGGGCTGTGACAGGTTGCATGAATATTTACATGTGTTAGAAGGGAATTAAAATGTATAGATGATTTTGAGTCCAGAAGTAAACTGTGATGACTTGAAATTGACAAGCTTTCTGTGGGCTCACGTCCCTGGCAGATGAGTGCATTTAGGGAAATATTTAGGGACATAATATCAGTTTTGTTAGTTTACTTTTTTCTCTTCTTATTTCCTTTTTCTGACTACTGCCTCTAATTCAATCATATCCTTGGACCCTGGCGAACTGCCTAAGGGGAGAGAAGAGCTAGTAAGCGTTTCAAAAGTCTGAACCTTAGAGAAATGCAGAGGAACTGAGGCGGAGAAAATGTTATGAGAAAACACTTTCAGCTAGCCTTTGCCGCATGACAAACTTCTCCAGAATTTCCTGGCTAACACAAACATCGTTTACTGTTGCCTGAGCTCTGCTGATCAGAATCAACCTAGATGACTGCGGCTATGGCAGACTCTGGCTTGGAAGTCAAGTTATAGAGGGATGCATAGCCTCTGTCCATGTCTAGGGACTGGCTGATAGATGTGGGGTGCAGAAGATATCCTTGAGTCTCCATCATTATGCATTCTGGCCTTGATTTCGTCACACCTTAGCAGTGAGCCTCCCCACATCTGTCAATCACCTGTCTCCCCTGCAGGTTCCTGAGTTGCCACAGCATCCCTTTCATTGGCCAAAGAAAGATATAATAGCATCTTGGATTTAAGGAGTGGAAAGTCAGCATCTATTCTGATAGGATGAGCCAATAAGATACCTCACAAGAAGAACGCTACTGGGAAGGGAAGGAAAATTACAGGCATCTGTCCAGTCTGCTACATGTATCACGAAAGACTGGAGTGCCTAGGAGTTGAGAGCTGGATGAAACCCTTGCTGCTAACAGGAAAAATAAATATAGGTGTTCCTTTCCCCATCTTGGGGAAAGGTGAGAGACCAAACATTGAGTGATGGTAATAGTGCCTGAAACAATGCTTTTGGGAAAGAGTTGTGAAAAATATGTAGAATCTCACTTATGTTTGTGGAATCAGAGAGAGAAAGACACCCACTGGGCCCAGATGCTCCTAGAAGAAGGGTGATGAAATTTGTAGGGAGACAAATGGGCCACAGTGACCATAACAGAGCTCCTCTCTCCCAGCCAGCCATGGCAAGTTATAGATAGTCTGAGCTGCTGAAGCTGAAGCAGGACATGTGTGACCGGTCACAGATGCCATCAAGAAAGCCCTTGAGGGGCTGGGGAGATGGTTTGGCGAGTAAACATTTGCCATGCAAGCATGGGGACCTTATTTTACTTCCAAGATCTCACATAAAATGCCAAGTGTGATGGCAAGTTATTGGAGGACTGTTGAAGTCGAGACAGGTTAATCCCCGGGGCACACCAGCCATCTAGCCTTAGCCTAAGCAGTGAGCCCCAGGTCCCAGTTAGAGAGCTGAGCTTGAATTCTGGTGTCCACATGCCCATACACATGTTCTTGCATAAACTTATATACACACAGTGAACATGCACCGCTTCCCCACAATGTAAAGTTGTTGAGTGGATTGGCTGCTAGAGACTGAGTCCTCTTCTGCTCATGTCTCCTTAATATATCAGCAAAAGGAAGTCTTGTCTACAGCAAAGAAATATCCATAGGTATGGGCTGTTGAGGAGAAAAGACATTCTGAGATTATATTTTAGCCATTCCCTGAGTAAGGCTTGAAAAATGGTAGCTGAGACTCAGCATATCTTCTGTGGGAGATAAGAGAACACACATACAAATTCCCAAGTGATTTTTTTATTGACTCTTATTATTTTCTTCAAGATATTATGAAGGGGCAATATGTAGAAAGCGTCTTCTGTGGCACTTTGGGCAGTGGCAGTGGACAGCGCTACGGGACAGTTTCCGTGGCTTCAGGCTTCAGGTCTGACTATTCTCCTACAGATCATCGTTGCGAGTCCACAGAAGGCAGTCCTTCCTATCTTAGAAAGAGCCAGTGCTCAGAATGTGGTCCTGTTGCTCTGAAAAGAAATCTTTGAAGTGTAGCTAGAGCTGACTGTGGCCATGGGGAAGGAGTCACAAGTGCCAAGTGGGACTGGAGAAGTCTGTGAGAGTCTCCGAAGTGCCACGCTAGAAGTTATTTGTATTCAAGATGAGCTAGGCTTCTGACACCAAGGCTGCACATTTGCAGAATGTAGAACAGACAGCCACTGGGAATGTTGGGAATTTCTCATTATTTTTCACGATGAAGGTGCCAAAGTGTCTGTGCTTATGTTAAATCTGAGGGCACTGTTGCAGGAAATGGGAAGAAATAAAGCTGTATATCAAACATGGACTGGCTGAACCTGGAAAGGTGAAAGGCAGGGGCAACTCATGGAGAAATGCAACTCATGGTGCCCAGGGATTTTGTATTGTTGCAGTTCTGAGTCTGGTAAGATGGGCTGAGGTGACGAGCTGAATGAGTGAGAAGAGTTACTGGGCTGAAAGCAAGCTGGTTTATCTTTGGGAGAATGTACAGCTTTGTTGTAGAGCCCCGTGCAAATGAAAAGAGCCAGGTCCTCGGGCAAGCGGCTAGCTGAGGGAGAGTAAAGAAGCATTCTTCTAGGAAGGGGCGAACTGTCCTGTGGGAAGGGTTTGTAGACACAATGGAAACCAGCCCCAAGTTCTCATTTAGCAACTGAATTTCTTTATCTCTCTCAGGTCTTAGTCCCTTAATTCCATTTTCATTCTGTGTAAAATGGAGGCAAATAGTATGATGGGCAAACCACCTATGGAGGTGCCAAGTGTCTGTGTGTTTGTTAAATCTAAAGGCACCGTTGCTGGAAGTGGGGAGAAATAAAGCTGACCACTATTCATTCTTCGTCTCTGCCATCTGTCTGGAAGGTTGCTCTTCTTAGCCGTTCTTGAGAGAAGAGGGCAGGAGCAGAAGAGAGTGTGCTGAGATGGTATGTGTGGCCTGTCCTCTTACACGGATAGGACTCTACGGGGGCTGTCACAAAGGGAATGAAGTACCTGCTTTAGGCTCCACATGAAAGGGGTACCCCAATCTCAGTCTTCAAGGTAAGTATGATTTTAATGTAAGTTTTTAACAGGAAAAATCAGTACAAAAAGCAGCAGGGTAAGCCAATTGCCCAAGTTTTAAGTAAAAGTTGGGATCATGAAAAGTACCCCACAGAGCTGTGTTGGAGCCTGAGGCAGAAAGAAGCCAGCAGTGCTGACTTCTCTTTGTTTAAAATTTTGTTATTTTACTCACTAGGGCTTTCTGTGTGATAGTGGTTTTTAAAAAGTACACGCACAGTTATTTACTTTCGTCACTGATGTTGGGTGTCTGTTGAAAAAGTAAGGCCTCATTTGTTTTCCCTTATTGTTGTTGTTGTTTTCTACTCTCAAACCCACCTTGGCAGGTCCTACTGTAAGCTACCTTTTTATATCTGAAAACACCTAAGTCTAGAGAGAATATGCATTTGTATGGACACTATATACCTAGTTGTCACAAACTTGGGGGTTAAAACCTGCTCATATTTATCCTTTCCACAAGAAATGCAGGCATGGGAGATGGAGTAGAGACTGAGGGAACCGCCAACTAATAACCAACCCAACTTGAGGCCCATCGTATGGATAAGCACCAATTCCTGACACTATTAATAATATTCTGTTATGTTTGTAGACAGGGGTCTAGCATGACTGTCCTCTGAGAGGCTCCACCCAGCAGCTGACTCAGATAGATGCAGACACCCACAGCCAAACAGTGGTTGGAGCTTGGGGACTCTTATGGAAGAATAGGAGAAAAGATTTTGACCCTTAGGAGATAGGTATTTCACAGGAAGACCAACAGAGTCAACTATCCTGGACCCTTGGTGCTCTAAGGGATTGAAGCATCAACCAAAGAACATACACTGTGGGACCTAGACCTCCTTGTACGTATGTAGCAGATGTGCAGCTTGGTTTTCATGTGGGTTCCAGAGATTCAGGGTTTCATGTTGCCTGTACATGAGATATGTTCTGCTAGCTGAAGTGCCTTGTCTGACCTCAGTGGGAGAGGAAACGCCTAACCTTAAAGAGACTTGATGTGCCAGGTTGGGGACAAATCCAAGGGGGCTCTACCCACTCAGAGCAGAAGGGAAAGAGAATAGGTGAAGGATTGTCAGAGGGGATAATGGGGGGGTGCAGAATGGGATATAAGGTGAATAAGTAAAGAAATTTTAAAAAGTATATGACAATAAGCTAGGACAAAAAAATGCTTGATTGTGCATGGACAAACTTAAAGCAATAGCCTCTGCAAAGGAAAGAGGATGGAGTTTGAGTTGAAGTCAAAGTCTTGTTATCGTTTTCTTTTTCTTTTAAATCAGATATGAAGCTCAGTTCATATGAAAAAGAAACACAGCTAGCGTTTCCTGGTAAAGTTATGGAAGTCGAAATCTCAAGTCAGTTTCCCTGAGCTGGAGTCCAGATGTTGGCTCACGCTGGAACCGTTGAGAGTTCCCCTTTCTTGCTTTTCCAGCATCTACATCTGTATCTGATCATTCCTTGGCTTTGGACTCCTTTGCATCAATACCTTTGTGGTCATGTTGTCTTCTGTGGCCCACATTGCTCCCTTTGCATTTCTTTGACAGGAACAAGAGTGATTTTATTTAGGAGTCACTGAGCTAGTCTAGAATAATCTTCCCAACCCAACATATGCCCCTTGGACCAGGAAGATCTCCTTAGCCATGTGTAGTTCAGGCTGTTGCCACTGTGGCTAGATGGCCTTGAGGACCGTTCATCAGCTTCTATCAGCTGGGCAGGGCAGGTTGGTTACACTGATGTTGACCAGCTTCTGGCCCTGTTGATGGAGACTATGGATGTCTCTGTAGGAGCAGCAGGTCGGAGAGGAGGAGGGAACAGCAAGGAACATAATTTCCACTTTCTTTATGGGCCTGCCTGGTACTACGGTTGGCATCAGGGACAAAGTAGGGAAGAGGGGGTGGCAATTGCTATTTTTATCCTTTACCCAGAGCCCGGTTTGAAAGATAAAGCAGAATAAAGCCTCCTGGCGGTGTTAGGAGACATACATACCTGACTTTCCTGAACTGGTGTTCCCAGGACAACCGCTATACACATGGGGAAGATGCTCCAAGGCTGATTGATAGATTAAAACTTAGTGATTTCAGAGAATTGGAATGTTACAGAAATAGAGCCAAACTCTTTTGGGCTCTCTTTAGTCCTCTCAACTTTCATTGTTGACTTCTGTGTCTGACATTAACATCATTGTGACTATTGAGTACAACCTATTGGAGTGCTTTAATAGACCATGTGCTCAACCAAGCTGAGAATGCCACCAGATTAAGATATGAGACGGACAGTGGGTGGTTTCCCTTCTGTTCTGTAGTACATCTCTGTGTTATTTCTCACCAATGCCTTGAAAAGTGCCTTGATTTATATTTTCTTTTGACTGGTAACTGTAAAACCTGCTTCCACCTTGGAATGTGTTATTTGAGGGCACATTTACCAGATGCAGACCCTTTAAAGTACAATAATAACTGTCCTGGCATGATATGCCCACCGGTGCAAGAATGGCATGTATATTACAGGAATAACCAACCACTTTCTGATTGGATTTAGGGCCTGCTCTGCAAGAGAGAATTCATGCCTAGCACCATGGTTAGGGGCAACAACTTGTGGCCCTCAGTGAGAACATCCTACTACTATTCTGCTAAACCAACATAGCGTTAAACCAAGTTGTAGTGACTTAGCGCTATACTCATTGATTGGTCATCTCTCAACCCTCCACAGAGAGGCTTCTTTCTGACCGAGGGTAGTGATTAGCAGACATACCTGTAACTGGTCAGCTTCAGAGTGCTCAGTCTTAAATGGGACGTCTATATCATCTCTCCTCCAAAGGCTCAAGGATCATTGTGGGAGAGGGAGCAAAAATACTGTAAGAGCCAAAGGCTGTTGTTGCAAGAGTACAGTGAAACTATTTTGAGAACAGGTGCACATAGGACCTCACACTGGTTGTGCAAACATGCACAAGACTTGTGCAAGATTGAGCCAGTCAAAAATTCTAGTGTGGGGAATGCAGGTGACCATGTATCCCCGCCTTAACTGAGAAACTGTTGGCAACTGATGATGGCTTCTGGGGGAGAGGCACATTTTTTCAGATATGCAGGTCCCCAAGAGGCTGTGTAGCCTCCAATCCTAAGCACATGATACAGGACTGAGTGGATGGAGAGGGCTAAGAAAAGCAAACAAAACCAAAATAAAAAATAACGAACACACGATGTTGGGAGAGAATGGGGTGGGAGTGACAATGAGTGAATTTGAATGGAGGGAATGGAGACTGGATTTGGTCAAAAACACAGTTTATGTGTGCATAGCATTCTCAAACAAACAGAGGACCATGCTAGTTTCTGGGAAAGACCAATGGACTTGCTGCTAGCCCTTGATATATACAATGAGAATTACCTTTATAACTTTTAAAATTATCTTTATTCTTTTCCTTTTTCAGAATTGTGCTACTTAGGGCAAGGTTCAGTCTGTAGAGGGAAAGATGGTCTCTCAGGCTTTGCAGGTTACGCAACCTTTGCTGCAATGTGTATAGGCTCTGCTGTGGTAGCACACAGTTATGAATAGTATGTGAAGAAATGAATCTATCTATACTTTAATAAAACTTTATGGACACCGAAATTCTCATTTTTATATATTTTGCACAGGTAATGAAATATTTTTGATATTTCCAATCATTGGTAAATGCTAACATGTAGAGCGTATCAACCATTTTTAGCATGTTAAAAATGTATAGACAAGTGGGCTGTGTCTTCTGTTCCCTTACCAGAATGCTAAGGTCACATTTTATAGCTTATTCCGGGATGGTATCTTGAGGACAGGATGAGGTAATATGGTACTCAATTTGGAGGCCTATTTTATAAATATAGGATCTTACCCCTAATCTCATCTAATCTATCCTAATATCATTGAATGACTGTAAGAGAAATTGCTGAGATTGGATGTTAACATAGCACGGTGGCCAGTGGCCTATTAAGTTAATACGTTCCAGAAGCTTTTACTGTTAGTTACAAGGGATGTTAAGTCAGACCCAGGGGTGGGCAATGAATGGCAGTTGAGAGACTAAAGAGTTTATCCCTCTGCCTTGCAGTCTTTGGTTAGACTCTGATTCCTGACCTTGAACCCCTTCCCCCATTATCCTTATCCTTTTATTTTCTTATATTTCCATTATGTGTGCATTTCTTCCTCTTTGTTTTCCCTCAACAGAATATAAACTCCCTGCTCATCATTGGTTCCCAAGCACCTTCTCATAGGGGTCCTTGAAGCTCCATGGATGTTTTCACACTTAAAAGGTTCTCTAAACAGCTGGGCGATGGCGGTGCATGCCTTTAATCCCAGCACTTGGGAGGCAGAGGCAGGCAGATTTCTGAGTTTGAGGCCAGCCTGGTCTACAAAGTGAGTTCCAGGACAGCCAGTGATATACAGAGAAACCCTGTCTCAAAAAAACAAAAACAAAAACAAACACAAACAAACAACAAGGTTTTCTAAAATTAAATACTGAAATTAAACACACTTAAAAACCCAGAAGTATAGGATGATCTATGATGCTTTTACATGTCACATACTTTTGATCCAATTAATAAGGCGCAGCAGCCAGAATGGCCACATTGGAAGATACTGCCTTTGGGGACTAGGTCTTTCCTCTCTCATCCATCATGTTGGCTTTGTACTCTGCTAATCAGAAAATAAATCAAAACAAAACATCACAGCCTGGAGACAAAAGAGAGTATGAGTGAAACACTGTCAGTGACCGGTTGATGGCCAGCCCCCAGGCTGAGTCACACACAGGTAAACTGATCACATCTTTGCCTTGTGAATGCAAAGTGCAACTTCCAAAGAGACTTTCAGCCAACCATCAGACTGAACCTGGGGACTCAAATGGAAGAGCAAGGGGAAGGGCTGAAGGAGCTGATGGGGATTGCAACCCTGTAAGGAGAACAATGTCAATGAACTGGACCACCTAGTGCTCCCAGGGACTAATCCACCAACCAAAGGGTATACATGGAGGAATCCATGGCTCCAAATATATATGTAGCAGAGGATGGCCTTATCTGACATCAATGGGAGGGGAGGGAGGCTTGATGCCTCAGCATAGGGGGATGCTAGAGGGGTGAGGCAGGAGTGGGTGAATGGGTGGAGGAGCACCCTCATAAAGACAAAGGAGATGGGGAAGAGGGGGGATGGGATGGGGTGGTTGGTGGAGGGGTAACCGGGAAGGGAGATATCATTTGAAATGTAAACAAATAAAATGATTAATAATAATAATAACAACCCCAGTTCACAGAAGAGGAAGTGAGATCTCAGGATGCTTAAAATGACCTTCTTATTATATAAAGAATATTCTTTTTCTTGGATTGTTGATCCCTAACATCAGTTAAAGAAAGAGTATATTCAGAAGCATGGAAGGATTTAGAATTTTCTAGCACCCCTTCTACCATGTTTAAGGTGGGACCCCATATCTAAAGAATCTCTTTCTATCTGGTACACTGTCCTGGGAGAAGTTAATAGAATGTAAGAGCAGTTGCTATAGCTTGGAGAGACCCAGATGTCATCAGCATTTGGTTTGGATGATTGTGGCAGTGGGATCTGTACACAAAATACTGTGTGGCTGTTAGGCCAAAGATGTCAATGAACAACTGAGCAACTTGGCTTCCGTGTCAAGGGGAAGCTCTCCTGCCGTGTAAGCAGTAGTGCATGAAGGCTGGGAAATTAAAAGCCCTAACCACACGTCCACAACCATTCAAGCTACTTTAGTTTTCAAGTGAAGTGAAACCCAAACACAAATAGCCAGGAGGGTAAAATTTAAATTAAACTTCAGAATCGTTTTGTGTTGGAACCAGCTATAGTGTTTGTAAGCCTGCTGATAATGCTGCTCTTCTTGGGAACCTAGAAAAATAACCCTGTGCAAGAATCCCCCTTGACGCTATAGTCTCAGTTTACATGCCATGCACACATTCACTTGGAAACACAAGCTTGTGATGTAACCTTCTAGAAGGAGTTTCTAAGCTGAGACAGCCAGGTATGACCTTCTCTATGGTGCTATATAGTACACAACAGGATCTTGGGCAATGGCAATTTGGGCTTTCTTATTAGGTGGCTGTCCTTAGAAATGCCACATTAAACAATGGCAGGAGCAGCAGCAGTGACAATGGTGGAAAAAAACTGACTATGAGGAATTTGCTTGTAATTCTAGCTCCAGTGAGGTTGAGACAGGCTGGTCCTGGGTACAGCTGGTCAGCAAGCCTACTTGGGGAGTGCCAGGCCAATGAGAGGCCTTTTCTCAAACAAGAGCAAACAAAGGAACACATGGACAGAACAAAATGGGATGGCATCCTAATGATGGCTAGGCATCCTGCTTGCTGTATTCTGCTCTGCTTTATGTGTTGGATACGCATCCCTCCTAAACTGCGGATTGTCTCTTCTTCCACTCAAGTCTTTCAGGAGGTGGCCTTGAAAGGGAAGGGTGTTTCTAGGAACAACATAGATTAAAATCTTTCAGAATTTTAGCTTCTTTGAGTCACAAACCATCCTCAGAAATCTGACTCCTAAGAGAGGTTGGAGTCTACCTTGGTACCATGCAAGCAAGAGTCTTGCTACATGAATAATTATAATGTCTTATTGATGCCAAGTATCTTTCTCTCTGGTTTGGGAGTCATTCCAACCAAAATGATCCAATACCTAACAGTCTAAATGTAAGGTAAGAAACTAAAGGTAAAACACTGCATAAAATATATTAAAATATTAACTCCTCCTGGGAAGAGGTAGCAGTGTCGTCAATGCTTAAAGGTGCAAAGTAAGCGTCTCAGGCTTCTTGTTCCCTTTAGTCTATGCAGAAATATATTTTTGTTTAAAATGTCTATCAGGTTTGCTACATGGATGCATTTTTTTTTTCTTCAAGAAGGTTATCCCAAGCTATCGTTCTTGCTGGCAAGAACACACTCAGACAACGGAATCTTCTGCAGCAAAAGCTTTATTGCTTCTTCAGGAGGGAAGACCCCGGCCCCGGAAAATGGGGTCGCTTATGTAGCCCTCAGCCATGGCGTTTCAGCACCTGATGTGGCGTGTCAGCTCCTGATTCGTTGCTCGCCCATCACCCCATTACTACGCTCCGAGATGGGCAGTGACTAGGCGTGAGTTCACTCTCGCACTTGCGCACAAGGCTTGTTTACTAGTTAGGCACAGCGGAGGCCAGCACCATCTTATAATGGTGATTGCTTGCGGCACGGCTCTCCACAGAAGGTTTAAGAAAGATATTCATATAGAGTTATTTAAGGGTGCTTGGAATAAGGAAAAGGAAGAAAGTGGAATTATATAGTCTTTAAGAACCTTTGGTATTCCTTCATGTAGTCTAGGGATAGGGATTCATCAGGTCCTTTTGGAAAGGATATATTCACCAAATGTTTCACCCACAGCAAAGAGCAGTTCCAAGTTGCTCAAAACTTCTGCTCAGGCCAATGGAAATTTCCATGTTTGAACCTAAACTTGGAGTTTTGTCTATGTTTATTTAATTTGACAAGAAATTATTTTCTCCTTAAACAGAAACAACGTGAGGAAATGTTCTTATTCCCGGTCAGGAGAGACAGGAAGATCTTTTTACATCTTGCTCATCATCTATGATGACTGTATATCTTTTAATAAATGTGTCAATGTCCCTCCCCCATTGTGAGATGGTTTCCCAACTATAACTTTGAGAACAATTTATATTTGATTAATAGATAGGCAGGATCAGTTTTCTGTTGAATGACTTCGAAGCCTCTGTCAAACAGTACTGTGTGGCTGTAGAGTTTCTCCTGTGGGAGTCATTAATGGAGTCTTTGGCTGCAGTGTTGAAAATGTGTCTACTCTTAAATAATGTGCCTAGACATTGGGTCTAAGCTGCTAAAAATTGGTCTTCCAAAAGAAAAACTTGGGTTATCTTTAGCTCTGGGCAAGGAACCTTTGAATTCTTGAAATACATTGTCTGCTAAGTATGCCTTCGTTTACTGGAAGCCCTGAGCTCTGTCAGATAGTTAATTTATCAATATTATTTTTCGTAAAGACTTTGAACTATGATAACAACTGACCTCTGGAGGGTTTGAAGAGCTAAGGTCAGCTGTATGAGTGTTTATGTGACTGACTCTCAGTGGAAATGCTGGATTTCAGGGTTTGGGTGAGTATCCTCTTTTTTTTTTTTTTTTTTTTTTTCTTTTTGTCTGTAAAGGTCTTTATTTCACATCACGCTGATCCGATTTAGGCCTCCCTATTGCTTTTCTTTTTTTTTTTATTTTTAATATTTTTATTACAAATTTTCCTCAATTACATTTCCAATGCTATCCCAAAAGTCCCCCATAGCGCCCCCCACTTCCCTACCCACCCATTCCCATTCTTTTGGCCCTGGCATTCCCCTATATTGGGGCATATAAAGTTTGCAAGTCCAATGGGCCTCTCTTTCCATTGATGGCCGACTGGGCCATCTTTCGATACATATGCAGCTAGAGACAAGAGCTCCAGGGTTCTGGTTAGTACATCATGTTGTTCCAACAATAGGGTTGCAGATCCCTTTAGCTCCTTGGGTACTTTCTCTAGCTTCTCCATTGGGAGCCCTGTGATACATCCAATAGCTGACTGTGAACATCCACTCCTGTGTTTGCTAGGCCCCGGCATCGTCTCACAAGAGACAGATATATTTGGGTCCTTTCAGCAAAATCTTGCTAGTGTATGCAATGGTGTCAGCGTTTAGAAGCTGCTTATGGGATGGATCCCTGGATACGGCAGTCTCTAAATGGTCCATCCTTTCATCACAGCTACGAACTTTGTCTCTGTAACTCCTTCCCTGGGTGTTTTGTTCCCAATTCTAAGAAGGTGCACAGTGTCCACACTTTGGTCTTCATTCTTCTTGAGTTTCATGCGTTTAGCAAATTGTATCTTATATCTTGGGTATCCTAAGTTTTGGGCTAATATCCACTTATCAGTGAATACATATTGTGTGAGTTCTTTTGTGATTGTGTTACTTCACTCAAGATGATGCCCTCGAGGTCCATCCATTTGGCTAGGAATTTCATAAATTCATTCTTTTTAATAGCTGAGTAGTACTCCATTGTGTAAATGTACCATAATTTCTGTATCCATTCCTCTGTTGAGGGACATCTGGGTTCTTTCCAGCTTCTGGCTATTATAAATAGGGCTGCTATGAACATAGTGGAGCATGTGTCCTTTTTACCGGTTGGGACATCTTCTGGATATATGCCCAGGAGAGGTATTGCTGGATCCTCCGGTAGTACTATGTCCAATTTTCTGAGGAACCGCCAGACTGATTTCCAGAGTGGTTGTACAAGCTTGCAATCCCACCAACAATGGAGGAGTGTTCCTCTTTCTCCACATCCTCGCCAGCATCTGCTGTCACCTGAATTCTTGATCTTAGCCATTCTGACTGGTGTGAGGTGGAATCTCAGGGTTGTTTTGATTTGCATTTCCCTGATGATTAAGGATGTTGAACATTTTTTCAGGTGCTTCTCTGCCATTCGGTATTCCTCAGGTGAGAATTCTTTGTTCAGTTCTGAGCCCCATTTTTTAATGGGGTTATTTGACTTTCTGGAGTCCACCTTCTTGAGTTCTTTATATATATTGGATATTAGTCCCTTATCTGATTTAGGATAGGTGAAGATCCTTTCCCAGTCTGTTGGTGGTTTTTTTGTCTTATTGATGGTGTCTTTAGCCTTGCAGAAGCTTTGTAGTTTCATGAGGTCCCACTTGTCAATTCTCGATCTTACAGCACAGGCCATTACTGTTCTATTCAGGAATTTTTCCCCTGTGCCCATATCTTCAAGGCTTTTCCCCACTTTCTCCTCTATAAGTTTCAGTGTCTCTGGTTTTATGTGAAGTTCCTTGATCCACTTAGACTTGACCTTAGTCCAAGGAGATAGGAATGTATCGATTCGCATTCTTCTACATGTTAACAACCAGTTGTGCCAGCACCATTTGTTGAAAATGCTGTCTTTCTTCCACTGGATGTTTTTAGCTCCCTTGTCGAAGATCAAGTGACCATAGGTGTGTGGGTTCATTTCTGGGTCTTCAATTCTATTCCATTGGTCTATTTGTCTGTCAAACAAATCAATGGCCTTTATACCAGTACCATGCAGTTTTTATCACAATTGCTCTGTAGTAGAGCTTTAGGTCCGGCATGGTGATTCCACCAGAGGTTCTTTTATCCTTGAGAAGAGTTTTTGCTATCCTAGGTTTTTTGTTATTCCAGATGAATTTGCAGATTGTACTTTCTAATTCGTTGAAGAATTGATTTGGAATTTTGATGGGGATTGCATTGAATCTGTAGATTGCTTTTGGCAAGATAGCCATTTTTACAATGTTGATCCTGCCAATCCATGAGCATGGGAGATCTTTCCATCTTCTGAGATCTTCTATAATTTCTTTCTTCTGAGACTTGAAGTTTTTATTATACAGATCTTTCACTTCCTTAGTTAGAGTCACGCCAAGATATTTTATATTATTTGTGACTATTGAGAAGGGTATTGTTTCCCTAATTTCTTTCTCAGCCTGTTTATTCTTTGTGTAGAGAAAGGCCATTGATTTGTTTGAGTTAATTTTATATCCAGCTACTTCACCGAAGCTGTTTATAAGGCTTAGGAGTTCTCTGGTGGAATTTTTAGGGTCACTTATATATACTATCATATCATCTGCAAAGAGTGATAGTTTGACTTCATCTTTTCCAATTTGTATCCCTTTGATCTCCTTTTGTTGTCGAATTGCTCTGGCTAGGACTTCAAGTACAATGTTGAATAGGTATGGAGAAAGTGGACAGCCTTGTCTAGTCCCTGATTTTAGAGGGATTGCTTCAAGCTTCTCACCATTTACTTTGATGTTGGCTACTGGTTTGCTGTAGATTGCTTTTATCATGTTTAGGTATGGGCCTTGAATTCCTGATCTTTCCAAGACTTTTATCATGAATGGGTGTTGGATCTTGTCAAATGCTTTTTCCGCATCTAACGAGATGACCATGTGGTTTTTGTCTTTGAGTTTGTTTATATACTGGATTACGTTGATGGATTTCCGTATATTGAACCATCCCTGCATCCCTGGGATGAAACCTACTTGGTCAGGATGGATGATTGTTTTGATGTGTTCTTGGATTCGGTTAGCAAGAACTTTATTGAGGATTTTTGCATCAATATTCATAAGGGATATTGGTCTGAAGTTTTCTATCTTTGTTGGGTCTTTTTGTGGTTTAGGTATCAGAGTAATTGTGGCTTCATAGAATGAGTTGGGTAGAGTACCTTCTGTTTCTATTTTGTGGAATAGTTTGTGAAGAACTGGGATTAGATCTTCTTTGAAGGTCTGATAGAACTCTGCACTAAACCCATCTGGTCCTGGGCTTTTTTTAGTTGGGAGACTATTAATGACTGCTTCTATTTCTTTGGGGGATATAGGGCTGTTTAGATCATTAACCTGATCTTGATTCAACTTTGGTACCTGGTATCTGTCTAGGAACTTCTCCATTTCATCCAGGTTCTCCAGTTTTGTTGAGTATAGCCTTTGGTAGAAGGATCTGATGGTGTTTTGGATGTCTTCAGGATCTGTTGTTATGTCTCCTTTTTCATTTCTGATTTTGTTAATTAGGATGCTTTCCCTGTGCCCTCTAGTGAGTCTGGCTAAGGGTTTATCTATCTTGTTGATTTTCTCAAAGAACCAGCTCCTTGATTGGTTGATTCTTTGAATAGTTTTTCTTGTTTCCACTTGGTTGATTTCACCCCTGAGTTTGATTATTTCCTGCCGTCTACTCCTCTTGGGTGAATTTGCTTCCTTTTGTTCTAGCTTTTAGGTGTGTTGTCAAGCTGCTAATGTGTGCTCTCTCTAGTTTCCTTTTGGAGGCACTCAGAGCTATGAGTTTTCCTCTTAGAAATGCTTTCATTGCGTCCCATAAGTTTGGGTATGTTGTGGCTTCATTTTCATTGAACTCTAAAAAGGACTTAATTTCTTTCTTTATTCCTTCCTTGACCAAGGTATCATTGAGAAGAGTGTTGTTCAGTTTCCACGTGAAGGTTGGCTTTCTATTATTTATTTTGTTATTGAAGATTAGCCTTAGTCCATGGTGATCTGATAGGATGCATGGGACAATTTCAATATTTTTGTATCTGTTGAGGCCTGCTTTGTGACCAATTATGTGGTCAATTTTGGAGAAGGTACCATGAGGTGCTGAGAAGAAGGTATATCCTTTTGTTTTAGGATAGAATGTTCTGTAGATATCTGCCAGATCCATTTGATTCATAATTTCTCTTAGTTTCACTGTGTCCCTGTTTAGTTTCTGTTTCCATGATCTGTCCATTGGTGAAAGTGGTGTGTTGAAGTCTCCCACTATTATTGTATGAGGTGCAATGTGTGCTTTGAGATTTACTAAAGTTTCTTTAATGAATGTGGCTGCCTTTGTATTTGGAGCATAGATATTCAGGATTGATAGTTCCTCTTGGAGGATTTTACCTTTGATGAGTATGAAGTGTCCCTCCCTGTCTTTTTTAATGACTTTGGGTTGGAAGTCAATCTTATCAGATATTAGAATGGCTACTCCAGCTTGTTTCTTCATGCCATTTGCTTGGAAAATTGTTTTCCAGCCTTTCATTCTGAGGTAGTGTCTATCCTTTTCTCTGAGATGAGTTTCCTGTAAGCAGCAAAATGTTGGGTCTTGTTTGTGTAGCCAGTTTGTTAGTCTATGTCTTTTTATCGGGGAGTTGAGTCCATTGATATTAAGAGATATTAAGGAAAAGTAATTGTTGTTTCCTGTTATTTTTGTTGTTAAAGTTGGCATTTTGTTCTTGTGGCTGTCTTCTTTTAGGTTTGTTGAGGGATTACCTTCTTGTTGTTTCTAGGGCGTGGTTCCTGTCCTTGTATTGTTTTTTTTCTGTTATTATCCTTTGAAGGGCTGGAATCGTGGAGAGATAATGTGTGAATTTGGTTTTGTGGTGGAATACTTTGGTTTCTCCATCTATGTTAATTGAGAGTTTGGCTGGGTATAGTAGCCTGGGCTGGAATTTGTGTTCTTTTAGTGTCTGTATAACATCCGTCCAGGATCTTCTGGCTTTCATAGTCTCTGGTGAGAAATCTGGTGTAATTTTGATAGGCTTGCCTTTATATGTTACTTGGCCTTTTTCTCTTACTGCTTTTAGTATTCTATCTTTATTTAGAGCATTTGTTGTTCTGATTATTATGTGTCGGGAGGTATTTCTTTTCTGGTCCAGTCTATTTGGAGTTCTGTAGGCTTCTTGTATGTTCATGGGCATCTCTTTCTTTAGATTTGGTAAGTTTTCTTCTATAATTTTGTTGAAGATGTTTGCTGGTCCTTTGAGTTGAAAATCTTCATTCTCATCCACTCCTATTATCCGTAGGTTTGGTCTTCTCATTGTGTCCTGTATTTCTTGGATGTTTTGAGTTAGGATCTTTTTGCATTTTACATTTTCCTTGATTGTTGTGCCGATGTTCTCTATGGAATCTTCTGCACCTGAGATTCTCTCTTCCATCTCTTGTATTCTGTTGCTGATGCTGGTATCTATGGTTCCAGATTTCTTTCCTAGGGTTTCTATCTCCAGTGTTGCCTCATTTTGGGTTTTCTTTATTGTGTCTACTTCCCTTTTTAGGTCTAGTATGGTTTTGTTCATTTCCATCATCTGTTTGGATGTGTTTTCCTGTTTTTCTATAAGGACTTCTACCTGTTTGATTATGTTATCCTGTTTTTCTTTAAGGATTTGTAACTCTTTAGCAGTGTTCTCCTGCAATTCTTTAAGGGATTTTTGTGCTTCCTCTTTAGTGTCTTCTGCCTGTTTAGCAGTGTTCTCCTGTATTTCTTTAAGTGTGTTATTAAAGTCCTTCTTGAAGTCCTCTACCATCATCAGGAGATATGCTTTTAGATCCGTGTCTAGCTTTTCCGGTGTGTTGGGGTGCCCTGGACTGGGCGAAGTGGGGGTGCTGGGTTCTGATGATGGTGAGTGGTCTTGGTTTCTGTTAGTAAGATTATTACGTTTACCTTTCACCATCTGGTAATCTCTGGGGTTAGTTGTTATCGTTGTCACTGTTTAAAGATTGGAGCAGAAGCTGTATTCCACTCACCAGCAGTCTCTAAATCCTGCGGCGGGGGTCGTGGGTAGCTGATGGTACCCCGGTGCTGGTCCAGCCGGAAGAGGCCTGTGGTCCTACTCAGGCCGGTTTTCTGTTTCCCTAACTAATGCAGTCTCTGGTCCCGCGTGCAATTGGATTGGAGCAGAAGCTGTGTTCCACTCTCCAGAAGTCTTAAGATCCTGTGGTGGGTGTTGTGGGTAGCTGGCGAGTGTCAGCCCACCCTGCGCCCCAGCTGCCCCGGTGCTTTTCTGACCGGAAGAGGCTTGTGGTCCTATGTAGGCCAGATTTCTCTCTCCCCAACCAGAGCAGTCTCAGGTCCCGCGTGATTGGACTGGAGCAGAAGCTGTGTTCCACTCACCAGCAGTCCCAAAATCCTGCGGTGGGGGTCGTGGGTAGCTGGCGGGTGTCAGGCAACCCTGCGCTCCAGCTACCCCGGCGCTGATCCGGCTGGATGAGGCCTGTGGCCCTACTCAGGCAGGTTTATGCTTCCCTAACTAATGCAGTCTCAGGTCCCACGAGCAATTGGATTGGAGCAGAAGCTGTGTTCCACTCTCCAGAAGTCTTAAGATCCTGTGGCGGGTGTTGTGGGTAGCTGGCGAGTGTCAGCCGACCCTGCGCCCCAGCTGCCCCGGTGCTTTTCTGACCGGAAGAGGCTTGTGGCCCTATCTAGTGTCCTCTTTTTGGAAACATTTGCTGCATATTTCAAAATGTTGTTGCTAGCAGAATTAATTACTAATCACAAAAGTGAGGTCACACCACTGGGAGAGGTCAAGTAGAAACATTTACTTGGTACGTCCTGGGCTCTTTTCTGAATACATTTTCGATTGCCCACTTAAACATTTATTCTTTGCTGCATATGCAATGACTGTGGGTGTCAGACCTCATCCCACTTCTGTGGGAATTAAACTTCAGGATGAGTTTAGGCATCAGTAAACAAAACCAGAAAGGAGAGGAGAAGGGCTAGAGAAAGAGGGAGAGGGATTGGTATCCAACATCTTGCAGTGTTCCTGCTTTTGTTTGAGTCTTAATTAGTACCAGGTACAGACTTGTGGATGAAGACACCTCCAAGATGAGCTCAGTCTCAGCCACTGTTCAGTATCAAGTACATGATGGATTCTGAGTGGCTGCTACCTAGCTGATTCCAACCATTCTCAGCTTAGCAAGTAAGATCAATGATTGTCATTTTGGGCCAGTACTTAGGCATGATTCGTCAATCTGCCATAGAACAGGTCAAAGGACCAGGAATGGTGAGGTATAATCTCATCTCTGAATAGATGATTACAGGAAGCTTGGTAGCCCTTCAGGTCACGTTTAGTGATGACACAAAGGACAATGAGAAAAAGTTGTTGGATGCGGGAGGAAAGGAGACACTTGCTATGCAGTGAAGTCTGAAAACACATTTGTCTTGAGAACATACTGACCTCACAGATGTGAATAATTAGATTTCTAGGTATGGTATTGAAACTGTCAACTTTTGGCTGAGCATAAGATAAGGATAAAGAGAAATGAATCACAAGTGTACATGTTCAATTTTCACTCAAAATTTAGAGATCTAGCAAAAGGGTCGTGACTTTCATATTTGAAAATAAAGCTGTTTCTCTCCTCCACCAGAGGGCAAAGGATTCTAAAAATTAAGATACAGAGACTAGAGATTATTTGCAGAATGAGTCTTTATATTCTTTGTAATGTCGTACAATAGAAAATTCTTTATGCCAATAAAAGACTTCAATTAAAAAAAGAAAAGAACTTTGAAAAAATCTTATTGTCTCACAGTGGTCTCATAGATGACCTAGGATGGAGAAGTGCAAATCTGAGGGAAGATATGTGTTTAGTGACTTTCACCTAACAGGATGAATGCCAATAAGATAATAAGAAACACACAAAATTTCAGAGAGTTTTACTAATAGGAATACTGTCAGCTTGGAGAAAAATGGAGAAGGCGATAGTGTAAAATATCAGCACATGTTTTCTTTTACTCCTTTGTAGCTATTACAGGGCATGAGATCAAACCCAGAACCCAGTCAGGATTACAGTAGGGAAGTACCCTGCTACTGGCACATATTCTCAGCCCTTTAAATAGTCTAAAATGAACAGAAAGTTTGCCTTTTCAACAGACCAAGGCAATTTCTCACCTGGAAAGACCAGAGGATTGTCAGTCCTCTGCTGCACTTTCAGAATCCTCACCCATGCCCTTTTTATCCAGTCTTAAGGTTCAGGATCCCAGAGTTCCATGTGCACATGTAAGTACGATAACTGAGGGATAAGTGTCCTTGGAACAGTATACTGTCTACTATTTCTCCCTATAGCAACATCTGTGAAGTGAAGAAAATCATTCTCAAATTCTTTTCCCCATTCTCAATATATAACACTGGCCCATAGATAGGACAGAGGTCCCATTAGATACAGTCAGAAGATGAAGTTGTACTGTACACACCAGACAGTAGCAGTTCTAAAATCCAGATGGGTACCACTGTCAATCTTGAGGCTGAAATGCAGGCTTGCTGTACTCTGCCGAACCCTTCCTGCTCCTTACTCTTGGTTCTTCATGTTGATTTATTTCCTTTTCCATAAAAATCCACTCTAAAAATGGCTCTAGCACAGGCTTGCTATGCATGTAATAAAGCCTCTATTTGGAAACTGAAATAGGAAGACCCAGCCTACTCTTGGTAGTACAACATCAAGGCCGCTGGCCATGGGCTGTGTAAGAACCATTGTTGAATACGAATGAGTCTGGAAGCAAGCAAGTAAGCTGTGTTCCTTCGTTGTTTTTGCATCGGTTTCATTTCTTGGCTTTCCTTGATGATGGTCTGGAACCTATATGAAGAAATAAACCCTTTCCACTCTAAGTTGCTTTTGGTTGGTGTTTGTCACAGCAACAGCGAGCAAGCTAGCATGATAGCAGCCTCTGTGTCCTATTCCAAACACTTTTACTTTTGTTTTCGAAATGTTCCTCTGAATTTGTCTGTCAAGGGATGGCCAGCTGTATTGAACAGTTCTTGAAGAATAGCTTGAACTCCAGCAGGAACAATTCATATTATCTGTAAGAGGCTTAGAACTGCTTTGGCATGTAAGTAGCTGTGTTTGTCAGTGATGAGGAGAGGTTTGTTGTTGGAGAGACGAATGCACAGGGAAACATTTCATAGACTGACAATTTCCTCAACTCCTTTCCTCTTTCTATAAAATATAAAGAGTCCCATATAAATTAGGAGTCTAATCAGAATGGTACACTCCACTCAACTGGGGCAGGTTTAATTGGGAAATCCGCTTAATCAGGACATCTCCCAGGGAACTGATTTAAGCCAGATGATACATAATGGCTATGATTGCAGCTTTAAAGGGGGTGGTAATTCTCTTTAATTGAGCACTTTTGGGTAATTTAATGCTAGGTGTATACAAGTGTATATGTGCATGTGGCCTGTATGTTTGACTGGTTTTCTGTTTTTTCTTTAGTGTATATACACTGACCCCTCATACCAGTTCACATTTCCAAGATAAAGGGGCTTGAGTCCTTGCTAAAGACCCACTTGTTCTTTCAGGAATTTGGGATTTGTCTGTACCAACCCCTTTCAGAGTATAGTCTAGATTGCTTATCATTATCTTAGAGAAATGTTTTCAGGTGGCAGAAAACATCTCATTTCTGATATTTGATTCTTGGTCTTCCTTTACATCTCCTAGGACCTGATGTGAAATATTATAGGTTGACTTAATTTCTGGGAGTTGGGCAGCATTTGAGAAGGACAAACTACATACAGTGTAATGACAGATATGTCATGTTTTTGAGATATCCATTTGTCAGAGAAAGACATTCACATAAGGAAACAGATAACTGATGTCAACATTGAGCAGAATTGTCTCTATTTTCCCCTGTACTTTTAGGATGTACAATTGTATGCTTTTTATGGGTGTACAATTGAGTATAACTCTCACTTCCCATTACACTCTACTATTGATCAAGGCATTCCACTCTCCAAATTATTTCTGTACTTCTCCAGTCACAAGTTTATTTTCTCTTATCCCATAGCTACTGGCATCTTTTTTCTGCCATCACAATTAATATGTTTACTATATGTTAATGATAAGCATTTATTATCAACCCAATGTTTGCAGTACTGGATGCGTCAGTGGACACTCCATGTGAGTGCTGGGAAATGAAGCCAGGTCCTTTTCAAGAACACTGCCAGAAAAGCACCGTTTGCTGACGTCTTGTAAAATCCATAGATGCCGCTGTATATATGTTTTAAGATGTATGCAATGAGCCACCAGTGAAGTTAAGTTTGGGATGAACTTCAATTCATATGTATCTTAAACGTCTTAGTAGAGGACATAAGAAACATAAACCCAGCTAAGAATGTTTTGAAATATCTACTAAAGGTGATACATTATGGAGTCCATTATACTCTTTGAATCAACAGCTCAGAGAGTTCTATTAAAACACCATCTCTCTATCTGTCTCTGTCTCTCTCTAACTCTGTTTCCATCTTTCCCTTTCCTCTCTCCCCCTCTCTTCATTCCTCCTCCTCCCACCCCGCGCTTTCTTGAGACAGAATCTCACTATGTAGCATTGGCTAGCTTGGAATTCCCTATGTAGACCAGGCTGGTCTTGAATTCACGGACATATGCCTGCCTTTGCCTTTGAGTGCTGGGATTAACGCCTTGTGTCCTTTTGTTCTGCATCTCTCAAGATCAGATTGTAATTCTCTGGCTTTGAATATGCCCTACCTTGTTTTCTTTAGAAGAACTATGTAGTGGGGGTCTAGTTTTAATTTGATTCTCTAGAGCTTTCTCTATTTCTCCATAGCCTCTTCAGGTGGAGTCTGTGCACCTCCTCATTCTTCTTGTTTCCTGGAAAGAGGTGGCTTCTTTTCCTATACCACTTCCTCAGGATTCTTAGATCCGAGTCTTCTAGGTGGCTATGCTCAATGGGAAGCCAAGTTGAATAGCATTCTACAGTATGTCCCTTCCCTGCTCACACAGGTGACAGCAGAGGCTGTATTCCTGTATTTGCAGCCGCAGGTCCCAGTTACCGTTTTCTCACCTATGATCTAAGCCCTCCCTTTGTTTTGGTGACGTTTTCTTTCCTGCTGCTCCTTTTGAGGCGTAGATGACAATGCCAGTACTTCTGACTCTCACCCAATCTTTTTCTCACTTCTGGAACACTCTTTTCAGTGAACCCTTTTTAATTTCTTGGGTGTGACACCTATTTCATGTTAAGATCCTGGCTGATAAACTTGCTACATAGCCCAGCTAGGTCTTACACAATGGCATGTTTTCGAGCTTTGGAGACACGGTAAGCTTAAGGCAGTACTTTCCTACTGTTTGGAGTCTGGTTACAGATGATCTGGCTTTGGCTCATCTCAGACATGAGTATTAGAATTTAAAGAGGACAGCGAACAATTGAAGCAATCCTCCTGAGAGCTTGTAGATGGGAGTTCTGCATTATGACTGTAGGCTTGTGTAGATCGTTTGGTCATGAACTCTTGAGTCAAACTGAACCACACGTGAGAATCACAAAGGTGCCATGTATTTTTCTAGGATTTGTTTTGAAAGCAGGTGAGGATTCTCTAGTGGGCTTTCATTCTCCCTATCTTAACTTCAGACTTGAAACTCATAATGACAACATTACTATGGCCAATAAAATGTATGACTTTGTGCTAGACAAAGTATGTGTACTATTGATAGTCTCATTGTTGATGAAAGGCCCAAGAGACACCAGAAAGACTCTCAAACAGATTCCATTCTGGATCAACCTAACTCCAAACTCTGAACTTGCACACACTTCCTTTTTATTGAATTCTAGAATTCCTATCCCGAGTTTATGTCAATTTTTTTTCTTCCTTAGAAGCAATTTATAACATCAGGGACTCCATAGGAGCTAAACTAGATTTCAAATGACATATTGACTTGAAGAGAGTGACCTTCAGATTGGTGATCACTGAGACAGTGGACAACATAGCTCTGGTCATTTGAGCCAGTGACAGGTACATGCAGAGATCAGAGGGTTGGCAAAAAAAAAAATAAGGTTTGTATCCCTATTACATTTATCTCATCTTCATTTATTCATGTTTTTAGTGAATGTGTTTCCCCTCTTAGGGCTGGTGTTCTTTAGAAAGCTTCTTACAAGAGCCTGAAGATCTTGGTAACTGTTTCTTGCCCTTCTCCCTTCAAATCTAGGGGGCTTGCTGTGTTCCTTGACCCTACTCTCTACTCAAAGACTAATCCTTTATATAACTCTCTTCTACTCCATTGCCTGTGACACTGAGATCCTGACACTACACTTAGGTTAGAAGGTTTTATGATTTGCTTGGATTTGAGCAATGAACACATGAGATAATAAAATTTACACTAAAAGATAATTTTGGCATTCTAAAAAAGGAAGACTGGAAGAAAGAAACCCAAAAGAAAGAAGTCCACTGAGAGGAATAAAGGCAAAAATCATACCTGTGGTGCCCTAGTCTGCTTCCAAAATATCTGCTGTCTGGTTCTGTTAAAGGTCACAGAGCCCAACTGTCAGTCCCAAACATATATACATGAAACTTTATATAGATATTTATGAATATGTATACATATACACATATGAATTGAATAGCAATTAGTGTGAAAAAAGAAGCCATGCATTTGAAGGGGAATGGGGAGGTGTATATGGAAGGGTTTGAAGGAAGGAAGAGAAAGAAGAAATATTGTAATTATATCACAACTAATAAAAACGTTTGTGGGAACCACCAACGTGAGCTCATCAGGTACTCTTGGACTTTTTAAAAATGGTCACCTGTAAAGTTGACACCAAATCATACCCATAGGAGTATAGTTTTTATGCTATTTTGATGATAAGTCAATGCCACAGTTCTCATAAAAACCTCTCCAATGTTGTAGTTACAGTAAAACAAGACAGGGTCCATTCATTTATCATTGGCTCAGAAAAACTGTCTCATTTTCATGAGTCATGGCTGCATAAAAATTTTTTAGCAGCAAAACTACTTGAAATGAAGATTTTAGGGCATAGATCAATATTGGCAAAAAAGGCTTTGTCTTAGAGCCACATTTTGTCTTTGTAACAAGCGTGAGGTATAAAATGAGTTCCTTTGATGCCGTGATTAGAGGCAATAAATTGTCCTTTGAGGGATGTAAGTAAGAACAATATCACATAGATGATGGAAGAGCACCCTCCTGATGAACTCCAGCTGTTTCTGCTGATGAAGCCATTCACTGTCACTGTCACAGCTCATGATCCCCATGTAGAACAAGTCACATGTCATTCCTTTATGTAGTTTTCTACCTTCTTACTTAAGGTAGGAATGAGATCATCTCAGCTAGTTCCCCCAAGAAGTACCCTATTAATGAATGACGTATCAGTTCAATCTTTTCTGAGACTTGTATTCTCTTGGGAGGTTTGTTTGGGATCTCCATCATATGATTCATGACAGTAATGAGGAGTGTACTTTCCACTCACCCACAGGGAAAAGGAACCAGATTCCAACAAACTCATCATCACCTACTGTCTTTGGCATTGTGTCTGAGGCAGATCCCTGCTTCCGTAGGTTGAAAGATTGGAAAGGTCCTCACCTGCACGGATGAGAGACCTGAATGGAGAACTGTTTTTTTTTTTTTTTTTTTTTTTTTTTTTTTTGTGCTAGCATTTGAAAAGTTGGTTGATGCTTCCTTAGTCTCTATTTTTGAGTGTAGTGCTAATTCAGTGGGAAAGGAAACACATTTAATAGATCTTTTAAGTGGCTTTTGGTATAACATAGAACAATAAACCTGGCTGGGTGTGTTTGCTAGATCTAATAGCTAACCCTTGTGTCTTAAAGAAAGACAATGTCTAAATCATCCCAGACTAATTGGAACCCATAAAATCCTTTGAAAGGGTAGTGCTAGTATTTATTGATCATTGATGTTAGAATTTTATCACCCTTACCAAGAGTGCTTTATGGGGTTAAGTGACCTCCTTCAGATTACAGCTAACTCACTTCTTCAATGGTGGGGAAAGTCACCTTTGAATCTAATATATTCCATTATTCTTTTTTTTTAAAGATGTATTTATTTATTTTATGTATATGAGTACACTGTAGCTGTCTTCAGACACATCAGATCCCATTACAGATGGTTGTGAGCCACCATGTGGTTGCTAGGAATTGAACTCAGAGCATCTGGAAGAGCAGTTGGCACTCTTAACCACTGAGCCATCCCTCCAGCCCTCTATTATTCTTATAACTATGGAGGGTGCTGCTTTTGTCTGACCTCATGAGCCTCTACTACCTACTGTCCAGCCTAACACCCTCCCCTTCATTTCTCCTCTCTTTACTCTTCCCTTTTTATCAGAATTCATTATCTCTTTTAATTGATTATTTTTAAGTTTTGGAATAAGTGCATCTTGTAGGTATGTGGTTGTGTTAATATACTAACATGTTTTATAGCCTTACGGTCTAAGTAAGACTTGTATCTTTTTTTTAACATCAACAATTATTTATATTTATAAGGTAAATGTCAACTCTCCAAACAAGCAATCTCTGAAGACACAGAATCTTGTGACTTCCTTGGAACTTAGAACAGTCTATTGTCTAATTGGGGAAGAAAATTAGACAATATTTAGAAAACACAAAGAGGGTAGAGAGAGAGAGGAGAGAGAGAAAATATGGTGAATGTGTGTTCTGTACAAGACAGTTTCAAAATAAAGTTCTGTATTTAGGAGGATAATTCACTAATCTTGGTTGGATTCATTTTCATATTTACTAGGAGTCAACGTCACACTGTTGGACTTCATCAATGGGAATAGTTCAAAAGAGTATGACTTAAGTATGAAAGGAAATGCTCACACAGGTTACCACCGTGAGGCAAATCACTATAAGGTTACACCATTTAAAAGGAGACAGATGAATGACCAAGGAAAGCTTCACCTAACCATTGGCATTTGCCTTTGTCTGTTACTACATTTGAGACAAATTCTTGCTATATAGCCCAAGCTGACCACCAACTTGCAATCCTCCTGCCTCAGCTTTCCAATTATAGGCAGGTACCATCACACATGGTAACCCCGAGTCTTTAAAAATCAAGTCCGGGTTTGTTACGTTGGAATAAGAGGAATGCATGTGGAGGTAGGGAGAAAGTGAGAGAAAAGGAGGGAAGGAGCGGGGAAGGGAGAGAGTGGAGTGGGGAGGGAGCTTTTGGGTAATGAGAAAGTATGCACATGAGCTAGATATAGTTGCAGATGTTGGTTGGTTCTGGTTTGATGAAATTAACCTGGTTCATGGCCTCTGATGGCGTTATTTTTAGGAGGAAGTCAGAAAGAAATCATCCAGGAAATCTGTGTGATGAGATCATTAAACATTTCAGTGAAAGATACCCTTGCAATTAATTTCATTTGCACCATGCATGCTTATGAACCGCTGTATTTGTTGGGACGTTGTGAAAAGGTCAAAACTAATTATATATTTGTTATGATGAGCTGAGAATTCTAGCTGTCATCTGTTATTTTGGTCCCCTAGAGACAATACCAACTCTATTCCATCTCTGCATTGGAATTTTGAGTGTGATTTGTCAAAGCTTTAATGAAAATGTTTCTTTCATTGCTGCAATTTGGTTTATTATACTTAATGTCACAAAATTACTTTTAACTCTTGGGATGACTATAAAAAATGGTCTAATTTTCATTTGTTGCTCGAGGTACAGAATTCATCATAAAGATAAGAAAAATCTTCTTTCTGCAGAGATATTCTAGAAAGTATGGAAGTATGGAAGACATTATTGGCACATTCAATATTCTCTCTGATGTTGAGTGCTTGTATACCTTTATTATATTTTCTCTCCCAGAAACTACTCTATGTATCCAGGATCTCATTGAGGGTTTTACCTGTGTATGTTTATTGTGGGCAGATGGAGATACAAATTTAGGCAGAAACTCAACAGCTTCCACAATTACGCTCTATAAAAATTAAGTATCTTAGTAAAACCTCACCTTGGAATTTTGTGATATGTGATTTTGATGTTCTAAAGGAGGACACCATGTGACAGACACACTGAAGAGATTCCCTCACTTGCTGATGTTTATCACACACTGTCTGAAAGCGGATGAATAACTTAGGTGAAGTGGCTGAAAGTTGAAAGAGATATTCAGATCTACACACTGAGGAGGACTCTTGCCCAGCAGGAAGTTTACAATCTTATTTGCCACACAAGATGTTCACAAGGTGGGTGGGGCCTGAGATCATGCCATCTGTATGTTTTAAGTATGCCAGGAATGGCTTGCCTTAAAAATGAAAATGTTTGAAACCTAAGTTGAGAACACTAATGGAAGTAGCTTGCAGACCACTTGATGTAAAGTCTGTTTTATTAAATGCTTAGAAATGACCCTTTATTGTTTAAATGTCTTGGCAATGCCTAGCTACACAGAAATACTTCCAGGTAACAGCAATATCCTTCTATCTGTTTATCTATCTATCTATCTATCCATCTATCTATCTATCTATCTATCTATCTATCTATCTATCTATCTATCTATCTATCTATCTATCATCTATCTGTCTATTCTATTAAGAGATAGTGGAAAAGGACTAATTGCCCCATGAATAGTTCTTTAAAAATTGAAAATAAATTTAGACTTAAGTAAAAAGCTAAGACTGCCTTTTTGAATGTCCACAATTTAGAGTCTGGAAAATCTTCCATGCACAATCATGGTTTTTCTCAATAAGCACTCTGGGCTACTTGGCTACTTTTCTTATATTAATGGTTTATTTGTCTGTGATGGAGAGTATAACTTGACGTTCTATCTTCAAGTGTTGAGGCTGAGCAGGCACATGAGATTGTGCATACTAGGGACAAACCTGCACTTTGTGGATGACACTTGGTCTCTAGGAGTTGGGTGTGAACAGGACATGGTTGTGGTGATGTGGCAGGCAGGACTGCATTGTTATTATTCACCAATTTATAGATGCCATGGGCAAATGACATTGGGCAAGGTATCTCACTTCCCTGAACATGTTTGTAATTATAAACAGTAATGTTTTCTTATTATTACCTTGTACATGTTTGTAATTATAAACAGTAATGTTTTCTTATTATTACCTTGTATATATTATATGCTCCATGTTGTGAACGAACTACTAACTATCCAGATTTGGGGTAGAGTCATGAAATGAGGGGTAAGGAAAATTATAGTTAACATTATATGATGATATATGCCTTTGACATATTACTGAAAGCAGTGCCCAGAACAGTATAGGGAAGCAGGAGGTTTTCTCTCTCTCTCTCTCTCTCTCTCTCTCTCTCTCTCTCTCTCTCCCCACCCCCCCCATATATGCATGCATTATGGTATTATGCATAGTTTTCTTTTAATGTTCAGATGAAATGTCAAGATTACTTTGATGTTGGTTCTTGATAACCCTGGCTCATACTGAACTGTAGGCATTCCTAGTTTGTTGGGAGTAGGGTAGGGCCAAAGGCTCTTTGGGGTACTGTAGATATAACAAGGAGTGCTCAGCTGTGTTCCCTGCCAGAGTCGTGCTTGGCAATGCCAGCAATGCACTGGTGCCAGGGCTGTGAGGGGCTTGAGCTGGGTCCTGAAACTTGACAATTTTCCTGTAAAGTTGTGGTTACTTGTTCCAGACACTGAGATGTGAGATGTGCACCTTGCAGAAGAGGACCTAGAGGCACTCTGAGTGCCTTGAAATTCTGCCATCCGATTCTCATTACTGACTTGTTTCCTACTTCCTCATTGAGGGGTATGTTAGGAGCTGAGGTACTAAAAGTTAGCCGGCTTGGATCATCAGCCCTCACGGCCCATCTGACCCCAGCTTTTGACTACTTTCCTTATTTCTGGTACTCCCCTTCAGAGTCCCAGTATAAACACAGGAAGAACTACTGGTCCAGGTCACCTGTCCTATTTAATCAACAGGATAGGTTTGAACTCAATTATTTCAACGTTGTAGTTGATACAAAGAGGACATTAGAGGATCAGTGAGAAATATATCTTATGGTTTTGATAGAACCTAGTGGGGAAACCCCCACTCAGTTCCTGATTCGGCAGGCACCCAAAGAATCACAAAAAGGCCTTGATGTAATTACATGAGGTCGTTTAATGATGGAGCTCTGGACCAACATGCATCCTACACAGGAGATAACGGATGTCAGTCACGAGGCTCGGAAGCTAGGGGTTTTTATGGGGTAAGGGGCTTAGGGGTGTGGAATTCAGCATAGCGACACACTATTGGCTTATTCAAACATCAGCAGAAAAATTACATGTACGTGCAGGGTGTCAGAGTTCTGTGAGTTGTTGATGCAGTTTAGATAGCCCTGTTATGTCTTCACATTCCTCTTTATCTTTAAGGTTAAGCTGTTCCCAGGAATGTTTTAACTACGGGGCATACCCAGGTTTGTTTTTCTTTTTTTCTCAGCCCTAGGCAGCCTCTAGGCTCACAAACAACCAGCAATTTCTGAGTACTTTATATGACTTACAGGTCTTGAAATTTCATCTTTCTTTCAGTTTATTATCTGAGAACTGTTGTAATGGAAAGGATGTTCTTATCTGTGTGACTTATAGAACTGTTGAAAAATTAGACTGTCTGGACACTTGGCCATTGAAAAGGTGATGGGTGATGAGGGCTGGAGAAGAGAGAAAATGATTGCAAACAAACTCTCCTGTTGCTGTGAAGAGACACCATGGCCAAGGCAATTTATAAAACGGCATTTAATTGGGGACTTGCTTACAGTTTCAGAGGGTGAGTCCATGACTGTCATGACAAACAGCATGACAGTAGGCAGGAAGACATGATATGCATATAAGATGGATTAGGGTTTAGGGTTAGGGTTAGGGTTACATCAATTGGAAGGAGAGAAGGAGGAAGATCCTGGGCTTTTTGAAACCTCAAAGCCTCACTCCCAAACATAACTCCTCCAAAAAGGTCATCCCTCTTAATTCTTCCTAAATAACCCACCAACTGGGAATCTAACATTCGGATACATGAGCCTGTGGAGACCATTCTCACCCAGTCCATCACACATCAGATAACATCTGCTCACACATTTTCCTTTCAATTCTCGACTAATTGTGGAGACTCTTGAGCGATGATGAATACATTTCTCTTAATGGACATTAGGAAGTTAAACCTTAACAGCAAGGTCCTCTGGCACACCTGTGACATGGTAGGAGGAGGATGCTCATCTCTCAAGCCAGCATCCATGTTTTTGGAATTCTAGAAATTTGCCTTTCAGGATGGGTTAGTCATTTACCTGAGGCTTATGGGACTTCTCATTACTACTTACATGTGTATGATGTCTGCCTTCACTCTGGTGAATTTACTCTCTCTTATTTTCCCTTTCTTTCACAGAGAATTTTAAAAACTACAATGTGAGTACTTTTCTCTTCTTGTACAGCAACAAACCTGAGGATTAAAATCTGTTTTTGAAGCCCACGTCTGTCTATCAATTCTCTCTTCATCTCTGCAGGAAGCCCCCTTTCCCTAGACTCTGCAGCGGGTCTGTGCAAAGGCTTGCTGCACAGCACTGATCATCCTTTGTTTGGAGATCATGGGCCATTTAATATCTGTCTTCCTTTCATTGCTCTAGTCTAGAAGAATAAACTATTAATGAATTCAAGAAAGAACACTGTGACTTCTGCCTTTTTTAAGTTGATGTTCCAACTAGGTTTCAGTCATCTCGGGGGTGTATCTGATGCAGCATGCATTTTGAAACTCGTAGACTTGTGTCTCTAAAGAAAGAGCTGCATGGCAGCTGCCAGGTGGATCTTTCCCTGAATGGACACCATTACTCCATTCATGATTTATCACTTGAAGCAATTACAGGATCCCCCCGATAAAGAGATCATCTTATATCCATTTTTGTAAGACAAAGAGTTAAATTAGAAGCGAATCTGCTTAGGTAGAAAATAAAATGCCTGGTCAGATCAACTTTATATTTATTTAGTTTTCTTTAACTGGCCCCCTTACTTCCCTCTTCCTTTTGAGTGAGAAGTCAGAACCCCAGGTGGGTGTTCAACTCACAGCAGAAGGAAGTTGTCTTCTTTTCCATTTTTTTTTCCTGCATTGAGGGCCAGGTGAGATGTGAATGGAAAATCAATTTTAACTGTGAACATCACCCTTCCTGCAACCCCAACCTTTCTCTCCCATCCCGAATCTCTCACCTGAGCAATCTAATTCTTTTAACATCAAGGAAATTGCTGAAGGAAGAAATGTTAGACCTAGTTTTTAATTAACTTTGCCATTGATTTGTATATAACTCTGTATGAGTCACTGCTCTTTAGTGACGCGGATGAAAATCTCGGAGATTAATGTTTGTTCTCAGGAATTTTTCTGGACCAGGCTCCAAATTCTCTGTAGTTTCTTCTGGCTTCTGAATTTATTAGCTTACTCCATTCTTCACTGGGAAGTACACAGACTCACACAGAGCCAGGAATAAGGATGGAATTTTATGGATGAAAACATCAGGTGATTGTGTATTGCATTTATTCTTGGCTTAAAAAAATTTTCTCTTTGGTAATGTTACCTACCTCAATATACTTTTAACAGAATGTCACATAGCAAACTTTATATTATTTGAAAGAAAATTCAGTTATGAAGTTGAGAGTGAAGTTGAGGCTGTGACTAAGCTTCAATCGAGGAATAATTCCTCAAATCGGACTGTAACATGTTTGAGGGGATTGTCATGATTGTAAATTACTGTAGGAGGACCCAGCCCACCATGGGTGGCACCATTCCCTGGGCAGATGGTTCTAGACAGTCTAAAAAAGCTAGGTAAGTTACCCCTTTCTTTGTTTCCCCTCCAAAAATGTCCTATCCCATCCCTCCTCCCCCTGCTCACCAACCCACCCACTCCTGCTTCATGGTCCTGGCATTCCCCTACACTGGGGCATCAACCCTTCACAGAACCAAGGGCCTCTCCTCCCATTGATGTTTGACAAGGCCAACCTCTGGTACATATGTGGCTGGAGCCATGAGTCCCTCCATGGGTACTCTTTGGTTGGTGGGATAGTCCCTGGGAGCTCTTGGGGTACCAGTTGGTTTATATTATTGTTCCTCCTATGGGGCTGCAAGCTTCATTCAGCTCCTTTGGTCCTTTCTCTAACTCCTCCATTGGGAACATTGTGCTCAGTACAATGGTTGGCTGAGAGCATCCATTTCTCTATTTGTCAGTCACTGGCAGAGCCTCTCAGGAGACAGCTATATGAGGCTCCTGTCAGCAAGCCCTTGCTGGCATCCACAATAGTGTCTGGGTTTGGTAACTATATATGGGATGGATCCTCAGGTGAGACAGGTTTTGGATGTTGGATGTTTTTGGTCATAGTGTTTTCACACAGTAACAAAAATGAAAGCAGAAGACCAATGATTAGACATTTGAGTATCTCTACAGTGAGACTGGCATTCAATATGTTTTAAATACTAGAATTTTACAATTTCTATCTTCACAAATTAGTGTAATAAGGTACGAAAACAGATATTTTCAAAAATGAAAGGAAAACTATTGAAAACGTGAAACACAATAATTTGATACAGTTTTTTAGTGAAGTGAATAAGCTACATGTTCCTTTCCAAAATATCATTCTAAACCCCCTTCAGGTGTCTAGGGTTCCTATGATTCAGGAAACAATGATTTGCAATGCTTCATTCAGATTTCCTCAAGTTATGAGTAACCTGACTGGCATTTTGCCGGGGAAACAGGACTGATCATATTTCTATCGAAACTTTTTTTTTTCACTTTTTTTTTAATATTTTTATTACATATTTTCCTCAATTACATTTCCAATACTATCCCAAAAGTCCCCCATAGCGCCCCCCACTTCCCTACCCACCCATTCCCATTCTTTTGGCCCTGGCATTCCCCTATATTGGGGCATATAAAGTTTGCAAGTCCAATGGGCCTCTCTTTCCATTGATGGCCGACTAGGCCATCTTTCGATACATATGCAGCTAGAGACAAGAGCTCCGGGGTTCTGGTTAGTACATCATGTTGTTCCAACAATAGGGTTGCAGATCCCTTTAGCTCCTTGGGTACTTTCTCTAGCTTCTCCATTGGGGGCCCTGTGATACATCCAATAGCTGACTGTGAACATCCACTCCTGTGTTTGCTAGGCCCCGGCATCGTCTCACAAGAGACAGCTATATTTGGGTCCTTTCAGCAAAATCTTGCTAGTGTATGCAATGGTGTCAGCATTTAGAAGCTGATTATGGGATGGATCCCTGGATACGGCAGTCTCTAAATGGTCCATCCTTTCATCACAGCTACGAACTTTGTCTCTGTAACTCCTTCCCTGGGTGTTTTGTTCCCAATTCTAAGAAGGTGCACAGTGTCCACACTTTGGTCTTCATTCTTCTTGAGTTTCATGCGTTTATCAAATTGTATCTTATATCTTGGGTATCCTAAGTTTTGGGTTAATATCCACTTATCAATGAATACATATTGTGTGAGTTCTTTTGTGATTGTGTTACTTCACTCAAGATGATGCCCTCCAGGTCCATCCATTTGGCTAGGAATTTCATAAATTCATTCTTTTTAATAGCTGAGTAGTACTCCATTGTGTAAATGTACCATAATTTCTGTATCCATTCCTCTGTTGAGGGACATCTGGGTTCTTTCCAGCTTCTGGCTATTATAAATAGGGCTGCTATGAACATAGTGGAGCATGTGTCCTTTTTACCGGTTGGGACATCTTCTGGATATATGCCCAGGAGAGGTATTGCTGGATCCTCCGGTAGTACTATGTCCAATTTTCTGAGGAACCGCCAGACTGATTTCCAGAGTGGTTGTACAAGCTTGCAATCCCACCAACAATGGAGGAGTGTTCCTCTTTCTCCACATCCTCGCCAGCATCTGCTGTCACCTGAATTTTTGATCTTAGCCATTCTGACTGGTGTGAGGTGGAATCTCAGGGTTGTTTTGATTTGCATTTCCCTGATGATTAAGGATGTTGAACATTTTTTCAGGTGCTTCTCTGCCATTCGGTATTCCTCAGGTGAGAATTCTTTGTTCAGTTCTGAGCCCCATTTTTAATGGGGTTATTTGACTTTCTGGAGTCCACCTTCTTGAGTTCTTTATATATATTGGATATTAGTCCCTTATCTGATTTAGGATAGGTGAAGATCCTTTCCCAATCTGTTGGTGGTTTTTTTGTCTTATTGATGGTGTCTTTAGCCTTGCAGAAGCTTTGTAGTTTCATGAGGTCCCACTTGTCAATTCTCGATCTTACAGCACAAGCCATTACTGTTCTATTCAGGAATTTTCCCCCTGTGCCCATATCTTCAAGGCTTTTCCCCACTTTCTCCTCTATAAGTTTCAGTGTCTCTGGTTTTATGTGAAGTTCCTTGATCCACTTAGACTTGACCTTAGTCCAAGGAGATAGGAATGTATCGATTCGCATTCTTCTACATGTTAACAACCAGTTGTGCCAGCACCATTTGTTGAAAATGCTGTCTTTCTTCCACTGGATGTTTTTAGCTCCCTTGTCGAAGATCAAGTGACCATAGGTGTGTGGGTTCATTTCTGGGTCTTCAATTCTATTCCATTGGTCTATTTGTCTGTCACTATACCAGTACCATGCAGTTTTTATCACAATTGCTCTGTAGTAGAGCTTTAGGTCCGGCATGGTGATTCCACCAGAGGTTCTTTTATCCTTGAGAAGAGTTTTTGCTATCCTAGGTTTTTTGTTATTCCAGATGAATTTGCAGATTGCACTTTCTAATTCGTTGAAGAATTGATTTGGAATTTTGATGGGGATTGCATTGAATCTGTAGATTGCTTTTGGCAAGATAGCCATTTTTACAATGTTGATCCTGCCAATCCATGAGCATGGGAGATCTTTCCATCTTCTGAGATCTTCTATAATTTCTTTCTTCTGAGACTTGAAGTTTTTATTATACAGATCTTTCACTTCCTTAGTTAGAGTCACGCCAAGATATTTTATATTATTTGTGACTATTGAGAAGGGTATTGTTTCCCTAATTTCTTTCTCAGCCTGTTTATTCTTTGTGTAGAGAAAGGCCATTGATTTGTTTGAGTTAATTTTATATCCAGCTACTTCACCGAAGCTGTTTATAAGGCTTAGGAGTTCTCTGGTGGAATTTTTAGGGTCACTTATATATACTATCATATCATCTGCAAAGAGTGATAGTTTGACTTCATCTTTTCCAATTTGTATCCCTTTGATCTCCTTTTGTTGTCGAATTGCTCTGGCTAGGACTTCAAGTACAATGTTGAATAGGTATGGAGAAAGTGGACAGCCTTGTCTAGTCCCTGATTTTAGAGGGATTGCTTCAAGCTTCTGACCATTTACTTTGATGTTGGCTACTGGTTTGCTGTAGATTGCTTTTATCATGTTTAGGTATGGGCCTTGAATTCCTGATCTTTCCAAGACTTTTATCATGAATGGGTGTTGGATCTTGTCAAATGCTTTTTCCGCATCTAACGAGATGACCATGTGGTTTTTGTCTTTGAGTTTGTTTATATACTGGATTACGTTGATGGATTTCCGTATATTGAACCATCCCTGCATCCCTGGGATGAAACCTACTTGGTCAGGATGGATGATTGTTTTGATGTGTTCTTGGATTCGGTTAGCAAGAACTTTATTGAGGATTTTTGCATCAATATTCATAAGGGATATTGGTCTGAAGTTTTCTATCTTTGTTGGGTCTTTTTGTGGTTTAGGTATCAGAGTAATTGTGGCTTCATAGAATGAGTTGGGTAGAGTACCTTCTGTTTCTATTTTGTGGAATAGTTTGTGAAGAACTGGGATTAGATCTTCTTTGAAGGTCTGATAGAACTCTGCACTAAACCCATCTGGTCCTGGGCTTTTTTTAGTTGGGAGACTATTAATGACTGCTTCTATTTCTTTGGGGGATATAGGGCTGTTTAGATCATTAACCTGATCTTGATTCAACTTTGGTACCTGGTATCTGTCTAGGAACTTCTCCATTTCATCCAGGTTCTCCAGTTTTGTTGAGTATAGCCTTTGGTAGAAGGATCTGATGTTGTTTTGGATGTCTTCAGGATCTGTTGTTATGTCTCCTTTTTCATTTCTGATTTTGTTAATTAGGATGCTTTCCCTGTGCCCTCTAGTGAGTCTGGCTAAGGGTTTATCTATCTTGTTGATTTTCTCAAAGAACCAGCTCCTTGATTGGTTGATTCTTTGAATAGTTTTTCTTGTTTCCACTTGGTTGATTTCACCCCTGAGTTTGATTATTTCCTGCCGTCTACTCCTCTTGGGTGAATTTGCTTCCTTTTGTTCTAGTGCTTTTAGGTGTGTTGTCAAGCTGCTAATGTGTGCTCTCTCTAGTTTCCTTTTGGAGGCACTCAGAGCTATGAGTTTTCCTCTTAGAAATGCTTTCATTGCGTCCCATAAGTTTGGGTATGTTGTGGCTTCATTTTCATTGAACTCTAAAAAGTCCTTAATTTCTTTCTTTATTCCTTCCTTGACCAAGGTATCATTGAGAAGAGTGTTGTTCAGTTTCCACGTGAAGGTTGGCTTTCTATTATTTATTTTGTTATTGAAGATTAGCCTTAGTCCATGGTGATCTGATAGGATGCATGGGACAATTTCAATATTTTTGTATCTGTTGAGGCCTGCTTTGTGACCAATTATGTGGTCAATTTTGGAGAAGGTACCATGAGGTGCTGAGAAGAAGGTATATCCTTTTGTTTTAGGATAGAATGTTCTGTAGATATCTGCCAGATCCATTTGATTCATAATTTCTCTTAGTTTCACTGTGTCCCTGTTTAGTTTCTGTTTCCATGATCTGTCCATTGGTGAAAGTGGTGTGTTGAAGTCTCCCACTATTATTGTATGAGGTGCAATGTGTGCTTTGAGCTTTACTAAAGTTTCTTTAATGAATGTGGCTGCCTTTGTATTTGGAGCATAGATATTCAGGATTGATAGTTCCTCTTGGAGGATTTTACCTTTGATGAGTATGAAGTGTCCCTCCCTGTCTTTTTTAATGACTTTGGGTTGGAAGTCAATCATATCAGATATTAGAATGGCTACTCCAGCTTGTTTCTTCATGCCATTTGCTTGGAAAATTGTTTTCCAGCCTTTCATTCTGAGGTAGTGTCTATCCTTTTCTCTGAGATGAGTTTCCTGTAAGCAGCAAAATGTTGGGTCTTGTTTGTGTAGCCAGTTTGTTAGTCTATGTCTTTTTATCGGGGAGTTGAGTCCATTGATATTAAGAGATATTAAGGAAAAGTAATTGTTGTTTCCTGTTATTTTTGTTGTTAAAGTTGGCATTTTGTTCTTGTGGCTGTCTTCTTTTAGGTTTGTTGAGGGATTACCTTCTTGTTGTTTCTAGGGCGTGGTTCCTGTCCTTGTATTGGTTTTTTTCTGTTATTATCCTTTGAAGGGCTGGATTCGTGGAGAGATAATGTGTGAATTTGGTTTTGTCGTGGAATACTTTGGTTTCTCCATCTATGTTAATTGAGAGTTTGGCTGGGTATAGTAGCCTGGGCTGGAATTTGTGTTCTTTTAGTGTCTGTATAACATCCGTCCAGGATCTTCTGGCTTTCATAGTCTCTGGTGAAAAATCTGGTGTAATTCTGATAGGCTTGCCTTTATATGTTACTTGGCCTTTTTCTCTTACTGCTTTTAGTATTCTATCTTTATTTAGAGCATTTGTTGCTCTGATTATTATGTGTCGGGAGGTATTTCTTTTCTGGTCCAGTCTATTTGGAGTTCTGTAGGCTTCTTGTATGTTCATGGGCATCTCTTTCTTTAGATTTGGGAAGTTTTCTTCTATAATTTTGTTGAAGATGTTTGCTGGTCCTTTGAGTTGAAAATCTTCATTCTCATCCACTCCTATTATCCGTAGGTTTGGTCTTCTCATTGTGTCCTGTATTTCTTGGATGTTTTGAGTTAGGATCTTTTTGCATTTTACATTTTCCTTGATTGTTGTGCCGATGTTCTCTATGGAATCTTCTGCACCTGAGATTCTCTCTTCCATCTCTTGTATTCTGTTGCTGATGCTCGTATCTATGGTTCCAGATTTCTTTCCTAGGGTTTCTATCTCCAGTGTTGCCTCATTTTGGGTTTTCTTTATTGTGTCTACTTCCCTTTTTAGGTCTAGTATGGTTTTGTTCATTTCCATCATCTGTTTGGATGTGTTTTCCTGTTTTTCTATAAGGACTTCTACCTGTTTGATTATGTTATCGTGTTTTTCTTTAAGGATTTGTAACTCTTTAGCAGTGTTCTCCTGCAATTCTTTAAGGGATTTTTGTGCTTCCTCTTTATTGTCTTCTGCCTGTTTAGCAGTGTTCTCCTGCATTTCTTTAAGTGTGTTATTAAAGTCCTTCTTGAAGTCCTCTATCATCATCAGGAGATATGCTTTTAAATCTGTGTCTAGCTTTTCCCGTGTGTTGGGGTGCCCTGGACTGGGCGAAGTGGGGGTGCTGGGTTCTGATGATGGTGAGTGGTCTTGGTTTCTGTTAGTAAGATTATTACGTTTACCTTTCGCCATCTGGTAATCTCTGGGGTTAGTTGTTATTGTTGTCACTGTTTAAAGATTGGAGCAGAAGCTGTGTTCCACTCACCAGCAGTCTCTAAATCCTGCGGCGGGGGTCGTGGGTAGCTGATGGTACCCCGGTGCTGGTCCAGCCGGAAGAGGCCTGTGGTCCTACTCAGGCCGTTTTTCTGCTTCCCTAACTAATGCAGTCTCTGGTCCCGCGTGCAATTGGATTGGAGCAGAAGCTGTGCTCCACTCACCAGAAGTCTTAAGATCCTGTGGTGGGTGTTGTGGGTAGCTGGTGAGTGTCAGCCGACCCTGCGCCTCACCTGCCCTGGTGCTTTTCTGACTGGAAGAGGGTTGTGGCCCTATGTAGGCCGGATTTCTCTCTCCCCAACCAGAGCAGTCTCAGGTCCCGAGTGGTTGGACTGGAGCAGAAGCTGTGTTCCACTCACCAGCAGTCCCAAAATCCTGCGGCGGGGGTCGTGGGTAGCTGGAGGGTGTCAGGCAACCCTGCGCTCCCGCTACCCCGGTGCTGATCCGGCCGGATGAGGCCTGTGGTCCTACTCAGGCCGGTTTTCTGCTTCCCTAACTAATGCAGTCTCAGGTCCCGCGCAATTGGATTGGAGCATAAGCTGTGCTCCACTCACCAGAAGTCTTAGGATCCTGTGGCGGGTGTTGTGGGTAGCTGGCGAGTGTCAGCAGACCCTGCGCCCCAGCTGCCCAGGTGCTTTTCTGACCGGAAGAGGGTTGTGGCCCTATGTAGGCCGGATTTCTCTCTCCCCAACCAGAGCAGTCTCAGGTCCCGCGTGATTGGACTGGAGCAGAAGCTGTGCTCCACTCACCAGCAGTCCCAAAATCCTGCGGCGGGGGTCGTGGGTAGCTGGCGGGTGTCAGGCAACCCTGCGCTCCCGCTACCCCGGAGCTGATCCGGCTGGATGAGGCCTGTGGCCCTACTCAGGCCGGTTTCTGCTTCCCTAACTAATGCAGTCTCAGGTCCAGCGCAATTGGATTGGAGCAGAAGCTGTGTTCTACTCACCAGCAGTCCCAAAATCCTGCGGCCCTATCGAAACTTTTTAATGATATATTTTTATTTACAAAAAGTTTTTTTTTTTTTTTTTTAATCATAAGAAAGAGTGCTTTGCTTTTAACAGCCTATAACATTTAACAGGAAAACCATTGTTACTGCTAATTTTATTTTAAATTGATTTTTTTTTTTTTTTTTTTTTTTTTTTTTTTTTTTTTTTTTTTGGTTTTTTGAGACAGGGTTTCTCTGTGTAGCCCTGGCTGTCCTGGAACTCACTCTGTAGACCAGGCTGGCCTCGAACTCAGAAATCCGCCTGCCTCTGCCTCCCGAGTGCTGGGATTAAAGGCATGCGCCACCACGCCCGGCCTTAAACTGATTTATTTTTATTTTATAAGTATTGGTGCTTTGCCTGGACTTTGTCTTTGTGCAGCTGTCATGGCCCCTGGAGCTGCAGTTACAGGCTGAGTTTGTGAGTTGCCACGTGGTTACTGAGATTCGAACCTGGGGCTTTGGAAGAGCAGCCAGTGCTCTTAACCTCTGAGCCACCTCTCCATTTCCTCTTTAATTTTACTTTAGTATATTGTTTTTCCCCTTTTATTAAAAGTAGATTTTTTTTGTCTCATCCAATGTATCTCCTGATTACAGTTTTCCATTCCTCTACTCCTGCCACTTCAACTCCATCTCCCCTCTAGTGCACTTTTTTTGGTCCATTTCTTCTATTTATTGTCAATTAAAATATCTGATTAATTTGAATTCTGAGTATTGGTTACTGTCTAGCAAAACAGGTCTTCAGTATTTCTATTGGCATTTTCAGGGCTTTTTCTTGGTGTGTGGGGCAGTCATCCACGTGGCATACGATGGCCTCAAACTTTCTATGTAGCAGAGGCTTGCCATGGGTTCTTGGTCCCTCTACCTCCACTTCTCAAGCGTCAGGATTATAGGTGAGTCTGGCTTGGTATTTTGTCACTGTTTTCATGTGTGGAAATGTGTTTGTATTTAGAGTCTGATGGGACTGTTTAAAGTTTCCCGAATTTAGGAAATAATCATATTAAATATGAGACTTAAGTAAATGAAACATTGAGTTGATTTCCTCTTTGTTTCCCAGCAAGATGAACGACAGCAGTTTCCCACTAGATAGGTGATATCTCCAACGATGTCATCCTCCCCCCTTCCTCTTGTCCTTCATGGCTCTTGCTGAATTGCTAACTGAATTATCTTAAGGTGACCCCCATGGTGCTTTCTCTGCTGATCTGGTTCAGACTCAATCTTTTGGGTCATGGAAGAACTTCCAGTGTGCTCTCCCGTGTTTCTTTCCCAGTCCTCTTTCTTTCTGTTTCCTCTCAGCTCGAGTGATGGCTGCTCTTGGGCTCATCACACCTTGCATTTTACATTTTAAATATATTAAACTCTCTTTTCCCACCTAATTTTACATACAGTTTCTTTCCTTTTCCTTTTCCTTTTCTTTTTCTTTTTCTTCTTTTTCTTTTTCTTTTTCTTTTCTTCTTCTTCTTCTTTTTTTTTTTTTTTATGTGAGTGCCTGGGACCCTTCCGGCTTCCATCTTCTTCCCGCAGCATAGTGTATCACTTGATGGCACCTATGTCATTCTACAGACCCAGAGCTTTGCCCCTCAGGCAGCTGCCTCTGTATGCCTAGCCAGCTTCTGACATCCACATTCTGATCCTGCTTCCTGCAATAGACATTTTCTTCTCGTTTGTACGAGGACAGAGAACACATGTTTCTCTCACGTGATCTCAGTATGATGCCTTAGAATGTGGTAAACACTTTTAAAATATATTTTCCCCTTTAAAAATCACTCTTTTATAACATACTTGCTAATGTTCAAATCATATTTAAACAATGTATAAAATTAGATTTTTATAACACAAAGATGAATGGCTTTTCTTTCTATATCAAGCAGGCACTATCTATAAACTGAAAGCAACTATTTTTAAACTCACTTCTAAATGGATGTATTAATAGATTCCTCAGAACAGCAATTTTTTTTTTCTGAGACAGGGTTTCTCTGTGTAGCCCTGGCTGTCCTGGAACTCACTCTGTAGACCAGGCTGGACTGGAACTCAGAAATCTGCCTGCCTCTGCCTCCCAAGTGCTGGGATTAAAGGCGTGCGCCACCACTGCCTGACAGAACAGCAAATTCTATAGCTGGTGATACTTAACACTCAGCACTGGGAAAGCAAGGGGGAACAAACTGAGGCTCAAACTTGCTATGAAAAACAAAATCCGCTTGTTTATTATTATTTAGAAAGCACACATAGCAATTTATTGGAGGAAAAGAAAAAATTCAAAATAAGTGTGCATACAAATCCATCTGAAAAGAATCAGTTTCACTCCTCAAGGAACATCTATGTGAGCTTTAAAAATTGTGCATTTCTTCTCCCTCTATCCATGACTGGAGTTATGGATAAAGATATGTGGAAACATATCTCATATTCCTCAGAAATCTGTCCTCCAAATATGTGTCGTGGGCATGGCCTTTTTCTTCTTTACAGGTGTGTTCTTGGATCACGCCACAGTCTCTTTTCTCTGAGTTCGTCTCTGATGACAAGTAAGGATACTTGTGAAAGAAGATTTGCCCTTAGTTCTTGACTTTTTCTTTAATTTTTTCTGATTCTTGAGTGAGATTCCCAGCTCTTCCATGATGGCATTGAAAGAGAGACACTAGAGAGCACAAAATAAGAGAGGGTCAGCATCCTGGGACCCATGACCAACCTGCATTGACTTGTATCTCTTGTCTACTGTTTGATGAACATAAGTTACTGTTTTAAGCAGGTCCATAACTAATGGCCACCTCCCATCACCACCGCCTCCACCCACTGGCCACCTGTATTTTATACTTAAGGAAACTGAGGCAGTAAGTTAGCTCAGTAAACTATACTTTATTGACAAACATACCACTATAGAATTTCCCAGTTCAGAAAAAAAAAAAAAGCCAAAAAAACCCAAACCAATCCAAACCCAACAAAACTCAAGGCTCTCAAAATAGACAACTTACCTTTGCTGAGACAGCAAAATAGAGTTAAATTAAGGCATTTCCCCCACTGAGATGATCCAAACATTGATAGGGTTATCAAGGCATACGACACTTCAGTAATGCTATAGAAAATGAACAAACCTTCTCTACACCAAGGCTTTCTGTTTTGCTCCCATGAAACCTTACTTTGTTCCTAAAATAAAATCTAAGTCTTGATGACTTTCCTTTCTGATAAAAAAAAAAGAAAAAACACAATTTTAAATTGTATATTTTCTCCAAAAAAATCCAAACCACCAGAGATTCTGGCAGCAGCAATGACGCAGCTGGGGTTGAAATGGAAAAATAATGGTGCTACACAAAGAAAGATGGAGGGATGGTGGAGCAATGTTAAACATGTAGAAAAATAGATAGATACATATTTCCATTGCAATATGCTATGTGTATCTGCATGCATACTATATAAAGAGCCAATACAAGGTAATTCGCCATCATTTCTTCTATCCAAGATAAGTTCTTTGGACACATTTCTGTCTACAGCTTTACTTTTTGATGAGATTACTCTGAAAACCTTCTCCAGTGGGATAAGGCTGGACAGAAGGACAAAAATGGCAGGATCCAATTATATGAAGTATCTGAAATTGTCCAACTCACAGAAACACAAAATGGTCACAGCATGGCCAGGGGCTGGGGCTGGGAAATGGGACATTGCTATTGACTGGCTATAGAGTGTCTCTTTCGAGAACGAGCTATTTCCAAAGATCTGCTGTAAAACCTTTATCATGCTGGACAATACTGCATTGTGCACTTCAGCTTTGCTAAGTGTGTAGAGTCCTCAACTCTTGTGCTGCTGTCTTAAAAACACAATTCCAGAGTGATAGAAAACCTTTCGATTAGATGATGTGTGTGCAGGCGTTGCTCCTATGAGATTAGCTCCAGCACAGACATGGCTGCTGGTCAGCTGACTGCACACAGCCAGGCGTTTCCTTCCCCACAGGAAGATATTGACCTCCTGGGTTTGGAAAAGTCTAAGTGTTGGTGTTTTGACTTACACTTTAAGAAAATGTAGTCTGAAACGTTCTTGATATATCTAGATAAAAAAGCAGTTGTAGCTTCTACTTGATTCAAAAGCCCAAGAAACAAATTTAGGCTTTAGATACAAACCTTTTTGAAAAAAAATCTAGTGATTAATGAGAGACTTTCATCTTTGAAGCATGTATTCATAGGATTTGATTTTCACTTTCATTTGCTATGACACTAAAAACAGAAAATCCAGATGGCACTTGCTGGTTCCCTGTCAGTTTAGGTATTCAGCGGCTACAGGAGTTCCCTGTACCTGTTAATTCAAAAAGACTACCAGAGTTGTATCACAAATGAAATATAGCTATTTGGAGCATTATGCTATGTAAAAATTTATATACTTCAGCCAAGGTCAGATGAATGTCTGTAGCATCATTTTGATAGATTGTGTTTTGTTAAGGTTTTTGATCTGAAATTTAAACACAAGGATTATTTGTTTGTTTATTTATTTATTTATTTATTTATTTATTTATTTATTTATTGTGTCCCTGGACATTTCCGATTTCAGAATGATCATTTAAATGGAGAGACAAGATAAAGGAAAATAAGAGTGTCAAGATTTTATAAATATTATTTCATCCAAACCTTGTTTCACCCATTAGGTAGATGGGCAGAAATTATTATTGGAAATACTAAGAGAAAACAAAAAAGGAAATACAATATAACTCCATTTATATGGACTGATAGCCTCAACTTCTTTCAGTGAAAATCATAAATATTTAGATTTTTAAAAAGTCACAATAAGAATTTTGTAAACTTTTTCTCCATAAAACATATTGCAAAAATTATTGTCTTGCTTTTGTTTTAACTCCTATGGATTTAAATTTAACTATTCATATTATTTTGAATTCAAACAGTAAAATTTAACTAAAAACTGTAGCTTCACACAGTGAAGGAAGTGTTGGCTGGGTGCTCCCTTCGTTATTTTGGATAGAGAGATCATATTCGATTTTCATCTATTTTCAATCTCAATTTATCTGATTTTCAATTTCAATCATAACCTTCAATTGTTATTTTCTTTAAAACAGCATTCTCTTCCAAAGTTTAGACTGCCTTAAAATACAACAATCATTATGTTTTGATCAAAAGTACTTATTCATTTATTTTAGTGTGAGAATGAGGAAACCTCATTTTACACGTGGTCTGGCTTTGTCTTTGGTAGCAGACTTTTGACACTGATTTTGTCTCTGACTGTCAAAAAGAAAATGGCAAGATACTGGGGCTGACCTTTTGCTTCCAAAATTTTGATGCAGCCACAAGGAAAAATGGCCTCTAAGGTCCCTGTCGGTCTGAGCACAGTAAATGACAGGACTTCGCAGTCTCCAGAAATGAAACAGTGAAGGTCATTGCTCAGCCCACAGGGGTATGTCAGGGTAGCATGGCTAGGCTCACATCCATTAGATTTTCAGCCTTGTATAATCCCAGAATGCACACTAAATTCTATTGTTTTAGTCTTCCTTCCTTCCTTCCCTCCTTCCCTCTTTCTATTCTTTCCCTCCTTCCTTCCTTCCTTCCTTGCTGCCTGCCTTCCTTCCTTCCTTCCTTCCTCCCTCCCTCCCTCCCTTCCTTCCTTTCTTCCTTCCTTCTCTCCTTCTCTGTCCCTCCCTCCCTCCCCTTTAGCCTCTTTCTTTCTTTCTTTCTTTCTTTCTTTCTTTCTTTCTTTCTTTCTTTCTTTCTTTCTTTCTTTCTTTCTTTCTTTCTTTCTTCCTTCCTTCCTTCCTTCCTTTCTTCCCTCCTTCCCTCCCTCCCTCCTCTCCTCTAGCCTTTCTTTCTTTCTTTCTTTCTTTCTTTCTTTCTTTCTTTCTTTCTTTCTTTCTTCCTTCCTTCCTTCCTTCCTTCCTTCCTTCCTTCCTTCCTTTCTTCCCTCCTTCCCTCCCTCCCTCCTTTCCTCTAGCCTTTCTTTCTTTCTTTCTTTCTTTCTTTCTTTCTTTCTTCCTTCCTTCCTTCCTTCCTTCCTTTCTTCCCTCCTTCCTTCCCTCCCGCCTCTCCTCTAGCCCTTCCTTCCTTCCTTCTTTCTTTCTTTCTTTCTTTCTTTCTTTCTTTCTTTCTTTCTTTCTTTCTTTCTCTCTCTCTCTTTCTTTCTGTCTTTCTTTCTCTCTCTCTCTCTCTCTTTCTTTCTTTCTTTCTTTCTTTCTTTCTTTCTTTCTTTCTTTCTTTCTTCCTTCCTTCCTTCCTTCCTTCCTTCCTTTCTTCCTTCCTTCCTTTCTTTCTCTCCTTCTTTCTTTTGGCACTGGGCATTTCTGATGTCAGGATGATAATTTAAAGGGAGGAACATGATATATCTAGGTAAATAGCATTTGTGACTTCTACTTGATTCAAAAGTTCCATATGCAAATTTGGGTTTGGAATCTTTAGGAGCTCCTTCCTATTCACTGAGCCAGGGACACACTGATTTTTAAAGTGATGGTTTAAATTTTAAATTTCTAGATGCTACTTTTGACAGAAAGTATGAAGCATTCGGTCGATCACCTTTCTTTAGTGGCAGTGCGATGGCAGACAGAGAATCCTGCAGTTGTTTGTTCTCCCCTGCTTTTTGGAGTAGAGATGCTGCTGCTGTACTTCTGGCTGTAGGCGTGTTTATTGCTGGAGGGTGGTGCTCACATTTCTAACATATCTTTACATGGCAACGAGTTACAGTTTGGAATTGGCCACTAGGGGCAGAATGCTGGAGTTGAAACTTAGTAGCTTACTTACACTGGGAAGATATTTTTTTTTTAACTCAATTTCTTTGTTTAGAAAATGGCACTGTAGTAGAGCGTTTTGCCTAGAGCTATCAGTGAAAATTCAGTAAAGCAAGTTGTGTGTGTGTGTGTGTGTGTGTGTGTGTGTGTGTGTGTGAGAGAGAGAGAGAGAGAGAGAGAGAGAGAGAGAGAATAAGAGAGAATAATGTCATGCCAGCCACATTGTAAATAGGTTTATTATAATACCATTGTATCACTGCAGTGAAGATATTTCAACTCTGGCAGTCATCTCTAACTGTTTCATGTTTTAGAGAGAAGGAGACAATGAAAAAGTGGATGCTTCTTTGAGTCAAGTGGTTGTCTGCCCTTCCGTGCAACAATTCCTCTCAGTTGTTTAGAGTGTGTTTTATTTAAACTAGATCCTATGCGTATCTGAACCTGAAAATTTCAACATTCATGATCACCGTCCTTTTCCAGTTCATACCATGTCTCAGTGCTTATGTGTGAAACAGCAGGGTGGAAACTGTGTTGAAGGAAGAGTCAGTGCTCAGATATTGGACAGGAGTGAATGCTGAGTACAGTCGATTGTTATTTAAGTTCACACTATGACAGATTACTATGAAGGCTGTAGGAAAACTCACTTGTAAATGAACTTGTACTAAAACTATTTTATTCAATTTATAGAGTTCAAAGATAAAGTGAGGTGTGGGGTATGTGTGTGGGGTGTGATGTGTGTGTGTGTGTGTGTGTTGTGGTGTGTATGTATGTGTGATGTGTATGTGGTGTGGCATGTGTATGTGTGTGTGAGGTATGTGTGTGTGTGGTGTGTGCTGTGTGCTGTGTGTGATGTGTGTGTGTGTGTGTGCTGTGTGCTGTGTGTGTGTGGTGTGTGTGTATTGTGTTGTGATGTGTTGTATTGTGTGTGTTGTGGTGTGTGTGTTGTCTGTGTGTGTGTGTGGTGTTTGATGTGTGATATGTGTGTGTGTGGTGTGGCATGTGTGTGTTGTCTGTGTATGTGTGTGTTGTGTGATATGTGTGTGTGGTGTGGCATGTGTGTGTTGTCTGTGTATATGTGTGATGTGTGTTGTGTGATGTGTGTGTGTATGTGGTGTGGTGTGTGCGTGGTGTCTGTGTGTGTGGTGTGGTGTGTACGTGGTGTCTGTGTGTGTGGTGTGGTGTGTGCGTGGTGTCTGTGTGTGTGTGGTATGTGATGTGTGTGTGTGTGTGTGGTATGTGGTGTGTGATGTGTGTGTGTGATGTGTGTGTGGTGTGGCATGTATGTGTTGTCTGTGTGTGTGTGTGCTGTGTGCTGTGCATGTGTGTGTGTTATGTTGTGGTGTGTGTGTGATGTCTGTGTGTGTGGTGTTTGATGAGTGATGTGTGTGTGTATGTGGTGTGGTGTGTGCGTGGTTTCTGTGTGTGTGTGTGTGTGTGTGTGTTGTGGTGTGTGTGTTTGTGTGTGTTGTCTGTGTGTGTGTGGTGTTTGATGTGTGATATGTGTGTATGTGGTGTGGCATGTGTGTGGTGTCTGTGGATGTGTGTGGTATGTGCTGTGTGATGTGTGTGTGTGGTATGGTGTGTGCATGGTGTCTGTGTGTGTGTCTGTGTGTGTGTGTGTGTGTGTAAAACTTCTCTTTTAGAGGAAAGGAACTGAGCAACACACTCTTCGAGCTGAGACCCAAACAGGTCGTTCATCTCGAGCAGGAGCTCTCCTGCTTTCTACAGGTCGAAGGACATGCTTAGTGCATTCCTCTTCCTTGCTACGCCTGATCTGAGCATTTCTCTCATATGCCCTTTCCTGCCTGCTAGTTTCTCTCACTTTCCCTTTTTAGTTGCTGACTTCATGGTGCCTTCTTTAGCTTAGCCCCAGATGTTTGATTTCATGGTGCTAGTGTGAGTCTGAATGAGAATTATGCAGTCTCTCCCTATACCTCAAATTGTCTTACTGTGGCTGTTGTCCTGTGAGGGATGGGTGTTAGCGCTCTGGCTGTACCTCATTGTAGAGCACGAAGCTCTAGGTGCAATACCCAGTACTGTGTGACATAAATCATTTTTAAAAACCAATCAAGTTCTTTGGCTTTTCAAATAAACTATATCAGAAAAATCTAAAACAACAACAACAAAAATGTTCCAGAAGAGATTTTCCCCTCACAGTGTCAAGAAAAATTCTGTATTAGAATGTTATGTGAATTTACAGTATTTTAGGACCTAGGTTTTCTCTGATAGACTTCATACTAGTTATCAATTGACACAAGTACACTTAGCATTTACACATTTACATATTTTGTTTCCTATGTGCATTTAGAAAAATATTTAGGAAAAGTATTTTGATGCTCATAATTTTGTGATCTCTCCCCAACAGCTTTTCTTTCTTTCTTTCTTTCTTTCTTTTTTTTTCTTTTTTAAAGGAGCTGTAGCCAATAACATAAGAAGCCTAGCTAGCAATATAGTAACTCCTTATGCTGAGATAGTTTTTCCCCCATTAATTCAAATACATAAAGTGCTCTGTGACATTGTTGATAAATTTTCATGTTAAACATGATAAGAAAAAGGTTAGTGATGTCATTTTAGAAATTTAAAATCATCCACTGTATTTGTGAGCTTTTAAAAGCAAACTATGATTTCAATATTTTTTTTGGAAATACCATTTTCAGTAAAATTGAGATATAAGAGAAATACATTTCCAAGAACCAAGGGGATTATTGTTCATAGTAGAAGCTTTGTCATGGTGTGGTCGCATTACTGTTTTGTTCCATGGAGTCTAAGTCTCAGTGAGTTTTCTTTTAAAGTAAGAAATTCCAAACATTCAGAATCTTAGCCTTGGCTTTTATCTTGCAGTCTGTTGGTCAGCAAGCCTAGAATGTTCAATATGGTGTGGGCTTAAAGACAGAGAAACCTATAAAAGAACCGGATCAGAACAAACCTGAGTAGACATGTCCTACCACAAGGCTTTTAGAGGAATGGTCACCTACTTGTACTAAGGCTTTATTTTGTCACAGGAATACTGATATGAGACTGAGAATAAAGATGACCTCCTCTCCCCCAAAACATAGTAAAGGAAGGCAGATAAGGGCCATTCCTGTGGCACTTATGCATGAGCTGTCTCATGACAGCTTCTTGTGGTCCATAATAATTTGGGTACCATTTGCCTTGACATTATTATTTTTCTGAGTTCATTCAGAACCTGTGGGTTACCTTTCAATCACCTGTCCATGCATCAAAAGGCTGACTGCTGATCATATTCTTAGCTTCCAGAACAGTGGTCATATATTAACTGTGCCTGAGAGCTAGTGTGGGAACTGTTCTTATCCATACTGGAAATCCTGGGGTAGAGGAGATGTAGGCCCTGAGAAGCCATTCCACAGCTTGGCTACCATATCTCTGAACCTAGATATCTTCGTTGTCCAGATCATTTCTCTGTACCTTTGATGCTGCTTTGAACTGGCCCCTCATAGGTAATTAATGTAAAGCTCTGATCTTTTCTTCCCCTGGCATGTAACCAGTGTGTTCTTCCTATAACTCCACAAGTTGTCACCTCTAGGTCTTCTGTTTCCTTCTTTTTTACACTTTCCCCCTTTTCTAGGACCTGAAACAAGGATCATTGACTTTTCAGAGCCTAGATGGAAGGTTCACCATCTGCAGGAATTCATTCCTGAACATTTTCAGTTTTCCTGTCCAGGCTGTCTATCGGACAGTAAATACAAACCTGAGAGCATGCAGGACTGCCCAACAACCCGAGAAGCCCAATGGCCTTCTTTCTGGTTTATCTTTATTTAAAGGTTGACATGGGAAATGCATTTTCCTATCATAATAAATACATTGTGGGATAGCATACTGAATCCAAATAGAATTTAAAGTTTTAAAGAAATTATTCATATCGGTTCCCCTGGCAGGGCTATGAACTCATACATTCAGGTAATGAGTACACGTAAATTCACTCTGCCTAAACAGTACGGATGATTTCATGGCAGTCTCTGAGAGGTTAGCGCTGAAGCAGTTGAGCATTTTGATATTAATTCATGTGTTCTTTACTCATATTTCTGAATTTCGACCATTTCCCTCCACCTTTAAAGCTGTAATGTGAACTTTTTGTAAGACTTGTCCTGGAGGTAGCGATGCTAGATCTCCAGGGAGAGGATTCGAATCTTTACATTCTTAAATACACTTTGTGCAACTGTTAGAAGATTCGTCAGGCTTTGAACCTGTTTTTATAATAGCTGTTTGTTTGCAAGCAGGGGAGACCAAAGCAGATGATCTGAATTGCACATTTGACCTCAGAGATCCAGCTTTGAGCTGTAATGACAGCTCACAGGTAGAACAAAGAATGGTTCACGAAGGCACAGCTGTATATCTGCTTCAAGGAGTACAGCCATGGAACAAGAGGAGCTGGTCCCAGGTATGGGGAGTAATTGGGAAGCAACCCCTTACCTTTCACTCACCACTTTGCTTGAGTCAGATGTCCATGGCCTCTGAAGGGCACGTTAGAGCACATGGAACTTTTCTTGCTCCAGAAAGGAAACAAGAGCTACTGATGAGCAGAGAGAGAAGGATGTACAATGACCTACTTCAGTCCTGTCACTGGAGGCAAAGACATTTTCCGCAGAGGGGACGGGCATCATGCACACTTTGCAAAGGTCAGCAACTCTCCTTGCAGAGATACACTTTCACTATAGCATAAGCCACTCACAGTAGCTTTCTTGTCTCTGGTGTCACTGAATGATGCCAGGATAGTTCATTCCTCAATGCTTTTGCTTCTCTCTGGCTTTCAGCCCTGCCTGGCATGATCTTATAGGGAGTCTTTCATGAGAAGGGCCTGGTCTATTTTTTTTCAAACCTTTCCATAAATGAGGTAGGGCCATGAAAATAAATTTGCAAAAGCATTTTCCTCTTCTGTAGAATGGCTAGCTCTACCATTTGCTCAGAAGTAGGGTTTTAATTGCTTGTAGTGCTTGTTCATGGTGTCTTCAATTCAGAAGCACCAACTTGTATCTACTGTGGTGGACATGCATTTTCTTGAGCTATCAACTAACATGTTAAAAAGTGTGTTTTTTAAAACATATGATTCCATTAGGTAAGAAGCCATAACTCAGCTTGATGGTTTTCTATCAGACCTTGTCAGATCAAGAAAATCCACTTTTGGTTGGAGATGTTTTCCTTTGGTTAATAGAGCAGCTAACTCAGGCCTCTCTGTTTACTGCCTCAACCTGTTCTTCCAACTTTTCTTTCTGAAGGCAGTCTGGAATTAGGAGAGGTGTCTAAAGGGCTTGGGAGCCACTACTATCTTACCACGTCCTGGTTGTTCAGCTTTCACTGGTGTGACATCTGTTACTTCGGGGACATTGCTATATCTTGGCTAAGTCACTTGAGATACCTGTGGCTCTAATGGTCTCTTAATGCTCTATGTGTCAACCTACTATGATTCTGTAAACCCTCCAACAGGCTTTTTTTTTTTCCCTGAAGGAGGGCATGATATTTTTGGTATTGTCTCTGTTGTAACTTTGAGAAAGTCTTTTTGAAGCTCTCCATAGACTTGCTGGCTATATATTGGTGTTCTGCCGTTCTAGAGACAGTCAGATGGAAGATTTCTCTATAAACCGTACCACTTCCTACATTCTCCATATTGAAGCCAATAAGGTATTTCTTTTCACCATTACCTAAGGCCTCTTCTGAGATTTCCTTTTTTTCTGTTCTGTCTTGAGTTGGGAGTAGACTCTGGAATGGTCTTTAGAAATTCAAGTAGCATCTAAGCATGAGTAGTTCCCCCTCAGCGCCGTCTTTTCTTCCAATGGTGAGAAATTGGGGAAGGGGAACAAAATAAGATAGGAAAACAGCATTGTCTATGCTCCTCCAGTGTCTGAATTTGAATTTCGGCTACTTATAAAGTACTCAAATTAGGACTGTTGATTTATTCAATGAAACATCTGGATCCTGCGGTTAAACGTCATGCATCCCAGGAGGCCTGCTGGGTTATAAATTTGAAGTCACTTGGTTCTCAAATGCTGAAAGGTTGACTGCTCTTTATCTCGATAAAGCAAATATGGGGAGGGCAAGGTGATGGAAAACAAATGCAGGCTCTCCCTTTCGACTCTCTTTTCCAGTCTTCTTAGGTTCTGCTTTCAGACTTGGGTCCTACCACGTAGGGTCCTACCTGCCCTGTTAGTTTTTCCTTTACCAGTTTGCATGTCATCAATTCTATGCTTCCAAGAACTGTCTATGTGCATGCCTCTTTGTCACTCTCTGTGTCTGTGTCTGTGTCTGTGTCTGTCTCTGACTCTGTCTCTGTCTGTCTGTCTGTCTGTCTGTCTCTGTCTCTCTGTGTTTCTGTTTCTCTTTGTGTGTATGTGTGTGTGTGTTGACTTAATATATAGATTCATTATAGCTGAGGATGATCCACTTCTGCAGTGTCACTGTTTGGAACAATTTGCATATGTTCTGTTGTATGGGCATCTCCTCACTCTTGATGCTGTGTTGTCTGACTGGATCTTTTTCTGTCCATAGAAGGCCTTTCACTGAACTGTACTGTCAGTGCAATGTAATCCCGCTTACCATCATAAAAATGTAATATGTTCAGCAGATACGCAGAGCCATCTTAAAACACATATGCTAAGGATTTTATTTTCACTCTACTTTTGATATGTTATTTCCTTTCCATTTTTCTAGTATATTTTATTTATTTATTTATTTATTTATTGAGATAGTAACCTCAAATTCTGTCTAAAGTTGAGGGAACAGGTTGGGGAAAGCAAATTCACTTCATCAGAGTCCCATGCCCATTGAGCAGCAGTATGGAGAACTGAACTGTTTTAATTCTCAAGACTTTTTAATTCTATTGGGTCACATAGGATATTTAGAGTAGGGTTTATAAGACAGCATTATTATTATTTATGTATGGAAGGAGGGATTTGTAGATGAATACTAAATGGCTCCTCATTTCTGTGATACTAGTGTTTGGGTTTCTATGAAAAGGCAGTCTTTCCACCAATACAAAAACAACTGGCTCCTGCATCATTTGTTAAATAAGTTGATCAGACCAAAAAGGAAACAACGGAGCTGTGGACACTACAAAGCACATAGAAAGGTGCCAGACTCTGGCAGACTCCTTGTGCACAGCAGTTTCTTAGTTTCTGTGGTTGTAAACCCCTCGGAGATCAGATCAGGGAAGCTTTCTGTTTAGAAGCTAATTATTTCATATTTAAGATAGTTAAATTTGAAAATGTCATTCAATTGGAAAATTGGGAAGAAAGGCAACTTCGGCTAAGTTTATTCAACTGTCCTCATTGTTGAGGAAACTACAGTAACTTCCCTCAGTCCCCCTGCTTTCCATTAGTAGTTTTGCTGCACACACATTGTGAGGCCCAGGACTGCTGTTAGGTAGTTTAGGCATCAGTTGGATTCAGCCTTCCATCAGTGAAGTTCAAGTTTGGCAAGGTGTGAAAGCATGCGGCGGTGCAACTGCAGGGTTGGCTTGCTCTTCCCAGCACGTTCTAACCCTTGTAATTAGAAATGCTTTGAAAGGTTAAGAAAGGACCACCTTGTCCATATTGCCAGTTTCTATGGAAGGAATTTTGAAAGCCGAAACGGTTTTAATTCCTGTGAATCTGGACATAACAATCCACAGATGTGTGAGGCTTAGTGAGGTAGCTCCTACAGGTGAGCTCCAATGTCAGCAGGAAGCAGGGGCCCTTTACTCTCTGCAAGAGATTAATGTATGGTGCCTTTTGCAGCAACTAGGTGTACTAGAAAGCAGTACAGGAAAATTGTTTTCTTTCCCTTTGCTTCTCCGTGTTCAGGCTTACTAGCAAACAGACCTTGTAGTATAAACACCACATGCTTGGAAATTAATTGGAATTCACTGTAGTATTGCATTATGACTCATAAACAATATAACATAATGCTTGTCAAATACAGTGAGGATTTCTGAAAATGATTTTCTTGAATAAGTTTATAATCATAGGAGTCCAGCCAATTTTCATATTGTTTGTGTAGTTTTACTGAAGAAAATGTTAAAATTCAATTTGTAATTTTAGTCTAAAACAGCAAAGTGCAAAACGAAGCTTCATTATTTTTCTTCTTTGGATTAGGTGACTGACAGACGTATGAAGAAACAAATGAATATAATGTTATTATTACTGATGCCTTCGTTCAGTCTTTTAATACCATTCTGCCTCTCTGCTTGACTTTAAGGAGTATTTTAAAAATATAACTCATAACCTGCTACTGTTGTAAATGGAAATGCTTTCAAAGGTTAAGAAAGGACCGTCTTGCCCATATTGCCAGTTTCTATGGAAGGAATTTTGAAAGCCGAAAAATTGTGTTATAAAAATTGATGCGTACCATCTAACTTAACAAAACTGCTATGTTCAAGGGAGGATTTTTATTTATTTATTTATAAGAGCTCATGTTTGCCAAGTGCTTTAAAGTAAAGCAGCTGTACTCAGGATTATTGTGAAATAAATTTATGTTAAAAAAAAAAAAAAAACCTATCAAACAATCCTTAGCATTCAAGATAGTTCAAGACTCATGTGTATGACCTGATTTTGGAGAAAATTAATACATTCAAGTTAACTTTAATGGAAACCAATGCATATAGTGAATTTTAAATATTCATTTTCCGGCTTGGTGAAACCTGCCAATTCCTGGCTGTGTCCACCAAGTGAACACATGGAGTGTGAGTGTACGAACTGCACATCCCTCCTCCAGATGATTGTGATTTACACTAAATTCTCTGAACCAATGATGCAAATATCATTTGATGGCTTTTGTTCTAGATTTCACTTGAAACGCAATGGACCTGGTAGAGGTCAATGTGGTCTCAGCAGTTATTGCCATGGCAACAAGAACTGGTTGTTAGAAGGTTGGACAAAACAAAGGAGAAGTAGAAAAAAAAAAAAACATCAACAAAGGCCCAAGGCAGCAACAACCTACTTACTTGATCATTGTGAGTAAAGATGGATCTATGTTTTACCAATAAATGTTGAGATTATCAATATCATGAAGTTTCTGTCTTAAAGATACACAATTTTTCGTGGATTCTCCACATAGATGGTCCATTATATATCAAATGCCAAATATGCCTGTGTGTGTATGTATGTATGTATGTATGTATGTATGCATGTATGATCTGTCACTTAGAATTAGTAGCTCCATTTTTGGTTTGAGTCAATTCACACAAAGCAATGATTAATTGGGATCCAACGTCCTATTTAAACTACTGATTATTGAGTCATAACTTTACTTGACTACTAGAAACAACTGAATGTCTCAAATGATTGCAGTTGCCTTGCCCTAACCTCGCACTAGAGTTTACTGTGTGGAGAGACTGCACAAAGCTACTCCGATAAATCATCATATCTTCATCATGCAGGCCCTCCCCTGAGTGTAGTGACTTGGCTGTTCATTTTAAACATGTGCTCAGAGAAAATTGGACAGTGTTTGATTATTTATATTCATAATCCCATTTTCTAAATCTGGATTGATCTTAAGATGCTGATCATTTCTGACTGCTCATGTGACCAGAGAGAATTATTTAATTATTCTATAGGAGGCCATATTTGTTGACCAGTATTTAATATAAAGAGTAGTTTTATGTTCTATGCCATGATGTGATTTCATTGTTCTCATGATAGATTTAGAGAGTGTCATATGGGGACAGAGGTCTTGCCAGTTGCTTCTAGAAAAGACACTATGACCTAAGGGCATGAGAGATACTGAATAGGTTGGAAATTCTTCATCCATGATACCATATTGAATATACTAAACTACCACATGGTGAGGGAATGTTGAGTTTGGTTCCCTCTGTGTTATTTATCCATGAAAACTTCATTAAGTGCTTGCCAGTGGCACCTATTTTGATAAATACTTCTTCAAAGCAACCTTGTGCTGGGCGTGGTGGCGCACGCCTTTAATCCCAGCACTCGGGAGGCAGAGGCAGGCGGATTTCTGAGTTCGAGGCCAGCCTCGTCTACAAAGTGAGTGCCAGGACAGCCAGGGCTACACAGAGAAACCCTGTCCCGAAAAACCAAAAAAAAAAAAAAAACAAAAAAAAAACAAAGCAACCTTGTGTTCTTAGAAGGTGACCTCCTAGTGTTAGATGTTTGAAAACGGAAGCTGGAAAATATTTAGCAACTGAAACACAGTGATTCTACATAATGATGTCACATGTGGCTGTGCTTGAACCAGCGTTTGGACAACTTATAAAATTCTCTTTTAACTGTATTTTCATGACTCAAGGTTCTGGACTCCAATATCCATTACTTCTGATAATAAAGCTGAATTAAAATCACAGAAAGGATCAAATGTGATGTGTGTATAAACATTTGGAAAACTATAAAGTACTATATAAATGTCAGAATTAGAGAGCATACAGTCTAAAACAAATCCAAAATATCATTTATTTATTTATTTATCTAAAATTTTTTTTGAGACAAGTGTCCCGTGACCCAGGCTTCCCTTAAATTCAATATGTAGTTCATCCTGATTTTCTAATCCTCCAGCTTTTACCTCTTGTGTGTTGGGGTTATAGTCTTGTGTCACCATAGATGGTTGTATGCATAACCAGGACTGGGAAGCACCACACAAGCCCCAAGTGAGCTAGGTAAGCATTCTCCAAATGAGCTCCATTCCAAGTCCTCATAATGCTAACTTTGGAAGGAAATTGCTTCTTTACTCGTCTCTGAATCAAACTTAAGAATGGTCTATGAAGGAAGGTGAATTTTGCTAGTTATTGCCAGTTTGAGTTTTCTGTATCATCAGTCACTCAGAAGATTTTATAGCCACTTTGATGTATTAAATAGATTTTGGGAAATAAACTTAAGCACCTTGTGGATTCTGTCTGCTGAGTCAATAAGTCATGAAACTAAGGCTAGTGTAGCCTTTATCCTGCCCGGTAATCTGATTCTATTGATCCTGAAAATGTCAATTCCGATTAGAGACACACAGCAGCCTTTCCCCACTTCAATAAGAGTAAATAAATAGTAATATGATTTTTAGGCATTTTCATAAGGGCTAATTTATTTAAAGAACAAGGCCGGGAAGCAATCAGTGTAGGACTCAATTGTTCTGATCATGCTTTACTGAGGAAAATATAAATTTGATTGGAAGGAGCTGTGACTAAGATCCTAGAACCCATTTAAAGCTAAGCTAGGAGGTCATGCAGCATGATTGTCCAGATGCCAAAAACCTCCTTCTCTGGAGTGTATTCTAGGGGATCGCTTGAGAAGTCAAGAGGCAATCTGACAGAGAGCAAAGACCAACAGATTCCATACTGAAAGGGGAGGAAATGCAGCTCAATTCCCCTCCTCTCTGCCAGGGGGGAATGAACTCAGTGCAAACAGCAGACACTCTCTGTCACACCACATCAAGCATGCCACTGGCTTTCTGTGTCACCAAGCTGAGGTGGCCTGGGGATTGTTCACTTTGAATGCAGGTAGAAAATAAATCTGCAGAGACCCATGACTAACGCATATGGAAATTGTCTCTGGTATTTATTCTCTCCCCCTTGCCCGCCTCTACGACACACTTAGAATGTATTAATGATGGTGATGCATCCAGGGACATGAATGTGAACTTGGCAAGGCTCAGAAAAGATGGCTTTAAGAAGAACTACTCTGTCTTAGGTGAGTGGGAAGAAAGTGCAGTGAAGTTTGTGTGGGAAGATGCTCATCACTGTCCAGGGTGAGTGAGGGTGAGCCGCAAATGGAAGATGTCACGAATTAGTTCATCGTGTAAGAAAGACTCTGCTCGGCTCTTCCAGGAAATAGTACATGGCTTGAAACTAATCAGGTTCTCTGTGACTCTACATCTACACAAGACTGCCATTTGCTCTTTGAAAGCCTGATGTTGCTGAGTTTCTGTCCAGAAATCACTTTATTTTTGACTGTGCCCCACATCCCTGAGAGAGGCTCAGGTTAGGTCATCCCCCTTTGAATTCAAGTTCAACCATTATTCTTTCAGTGATGGTTTCTGAATCTTTAAGAGCCAAGACACCTTTGAAGTTTTGACTAAATACTTCATTTTAAATCTTGGGACCAATTTAGTTAAAAATTAACAGTGTTATAGAGTTACTGGCATACTTGTTGAAAAGACATGGCTATAGAAATTTTGAAATATGTAGGTCTAAAAAATACATGAGACAGGGAATGGGAGAGAAGAGGGGGAAAGTTCACAAAGATAAGCAGTGCCCGAACTAGCATTTTCCCCTTGTGTTGCCCAGTTATGTGTCTCAATTTTTGCTGATGAAGAAAATGTCATTTATTTTTAATGCATAGAGAAAGCACAAGATGAAAGTTTTGGACAGAATAGTTTTCTATATATACATTCATCCAGGACTCTACATTTCTCTTATAAAACCCTGCATCAGTATATATTGCATGGATGTTCCAGCCTCCTGACCTGAGAGCCTGGAGTAATGTCTGTACATTTTGCTAATATAAGGAAAAGGGCAGACTGGCTACTTCAATTTAATAGATGCAGGCACAAACAACACTCATTACAAAAATTCTACTGGAAACAACTTTTTAAAAACTTCAATTATACAGTATGGACTGAGGACTGTGTCCGAATCCCCTTTTCCTCTCGTAATAATTTGCCACACTCTACATCTGTAGATAAAGTAGTCCCGGAAGTGGAGTTGGTCGGATGGGTTTGTTTACACTGCAGTCCATAAAAGAAACAAAAAGCCTTGCATGCAAAAGAAATGGAAAAAAATAAAGGTGAATAAATAAAAAGCAAGAATGAATGTTTAAATGAAAAATTAAATCAAATGAAGCCAGCAGTTATGAAGCAGCACATTAAAAGCATAATATATACAAGCTTTTATTTCTCAAATTAGTAGCATAAAACAAGACACCCCAAGAGCAAATTGAAAGTTAAAGCAGCCCAGTCCATTCTACGTATTAATTAAAGAGTTTTCTATAGTGAGGTCCAGGAAAGGGGCTTCGTAACCTCACAACTGTAACTCTGGGGAGGGTTCCCATAAAGGAGCAAGATTAGAATGAATCATCCTAGGGTTGGATACTCAATATAGTTTGCACATAAAGAAAGTGGCTCTCCTATCTGGTTATTAATCAAAGCCAGCCATACAATTTGCAGGACTCTGTGCAAAATGGACACATGGAGTCTTATGTTGAAAATTATTAAGAGTTTCATGACATTGGTGATAGAGGTAATAGTACTTAGCTTTGAGATTCTAATGGTATCTTTAAATTAAACTAGTGGATTAGTATGCTACAATGCCCTGGAGCTCTGTATTTTATTTTAGAAGGGAATTATCTTCAATCTCAGTCAGTTTTGGATTTTCTCCTCAAAGCATCTAAGTTCCAGGCATGAACACCTTGGTAAAATGGCTTGCCTATTGAAATTGCTCCATCATCCTAGATGCAATTTAAAAAAATAAAGTCTCAAATATACTTTATTTTCATGTTGTATGGTTTATCATATTCATAGCAAAAGTTACATAAGTTATCTTTCCACACGTTGTATCTCAGTGTAAGTAAATGACCAATTTAAAAATACTGCTTTGTATTTTTTTTTTATAGAAATTGTTTTGCAAGAGTACCTCTGCTCAACATGTATACTGAAGGGCTGGTGACAGTTCTCTCATGTCTTCTGTCATTTTTTTGATTATGCGTCTCTTGCTCTTTTTATAGTTTCTATCTTAAGAACAAATAACTGTTGAAGAAATCAACTGAGTTTGGAATTTCTGCACTGTCATTCCAAGTAGCGCTAATTGGATTTGGTGTACAAGACTCTTCCTTCTTCTCATTAATAAATGATAGAGCTGCAGAGCCTGCAGCACCTGGCAGGGATTCAATGCTCTTTGCTCTAACTCAGAAATGACTTTTCTGGGCATCCAATTCAATAGACTGTTACAAACAGGGAAAGTATCCTTAACACTCTCTAAACTTCAGACAGCAAATTCAAAGTAAAAACTACCCTGTCTTAGAAAGAGATGACTCACCTGCTCAATGTCATTGTTCTTCCGCGATTTGTATAAGAATTCTCCAATGGCTACAAACACAGAAAGGACGAGTCCCGCAGCCAGAACAATGAAGATACCCCCGATATTTTCCACTCCTAGAGCACTGGCTTCTTTACTGTCTTCTTCAGGGCAGCCATTTCCCCTCCACCATTTCTCTTTCATCATATGAAGCTTCCCTTCTTCTTGTAGTTGAAGAATAGCAATTGTAATTTTATCACGGTAAGGGGAGCCTGAAAGTTGGGGGTGATTTGGATGTTGATCACCAGAGAGATAAGAAGATATTAAGACATTTCACTATCTTAGCGATGAGTACTGCAGAGTTGCTATGAAACCCTTATGAACAAATCTATCAGCCAAAGCTAGGAATGACCACTCCTCTATCTTCAAGGCTCTAATTAATAAGAAAAGGGGGAGGTGCCATGTCCAAGTTTCTCATTCTAAATAAATATTAAGTAGGAATTCTATGACATTTCTTCCTTCCTTCCCTCCCTCCCTCCCTCCCTCCCTCCCTCCCTCCCTCTCTCTCTCTCTCTCTCTCTCTCTCTCTCTCTCTCTCTCACTCTCTCTCACTCTCTCTCTTTCTTTCTTTCTCTTTCTTCTTTTCTTCCTTTTCCTGAGTTATTCACCAATCTTTTCACATTTCAAGGGATTTATTGTCTAGATTCTATTTCTCTGGTCTCTTGGTGATCTCTTATCTTGGCTAAGTTTGGCCATTCTTTCTTCTGGTTCCCTATCTCCATTAGAGTTCAGCTACATCACTTCTCTGGCCAAGGGGAGCTAAAGTGATGGACGATATTTCTATTCCTGTGTCATAAATCTTCCCAACATTCTCTGCTTGCTGTCTTTTCCTAAATACACTGCAATAAGGAAACCCTTTCAAGGCAGTAGTGATGAGGATGTCACAGAGAGAAGGAGTTTGGCTGCTAGGGTCACTGCCTGAAGCACATTTTCTCTTTTAACCCAGACTGAGTCATGACAAGCATGGACTTTTACTGTGTAAGACATTCAAAGATTTCAGATGTTTACAGTGACTCATCCGTACTGATTCATGTACCAATTAAGGCAAAGTATGTTTTGGATAATTCTGAGTTGCTATAATGTTCTGTGGCAAAAATTTGGTAATATTTATGGTCTGTCTCCTGGTAATACCATAGAAACTTACATTATGAAGGTTTGGAAAGTGCCAATGGGAATAAATGGACACAATTTCTTAGTTCTGAATTCCTATGTTAACCAATAGAAAAGAGATAAAACAAGGTTCCTTTACTCATTTATTTCCTTGATGACAGCATTTTTTTGATAGAATTTCTTGTCCTCAGTAGTAGGAAGCTCCCTTTGCATACAAAATCTAAAGCTATTCCTGCTAGAGGCAAATTGAAAAGTCGGGGTCTTAAAGAAAAAGGCAAAATCTTAGGAATAATAAAGTAACGATCATTTGTTAAAGTGGTTTAAAGAAAATTAAAATCTGAAGGTATGATTAAGAGCCAAAAGTCGAAGTCAGCTCTTCTTATTTCTTATATCTCAGTGCCATTCTGTGAAAGTGCTCGCAGCTCCCTTCCCATCCTTACAGATGACTTATGTCCTCCCATGTCATAGCTTAATACAACAAGCTCAGGTCTAATCTTCTGTCATCTTCCATTTATTCTTTCCTAAGACTCAAAAAAATTGTCAACACACAAAATCTACCTTAGGAAGAAGTGTGGAATGCATTAGAGGGAGATTATAGCTTGCCAATACGGAATATGGATTTTTGGGTGAGGAAATGGATTTTTGAAAACAAAAGATATCAGCTCTTTGCTTAAACTCTCCCAGAACAATGGGTAGAGGCAAAATTAGCAGCATTAATATCCCCAGAGTGTGCAAGCAAATTAGAGAACCTGGAGTACATTGCTTTAAGGTACGTGGAAATGCTCTGATGAGAGTGAGAGCAGTACTCCTGGTCATGGCTGCACAGTAGTCACAATGATATACACAGTGGGTACTCAATAAATGCTCGCTGCCACTCTCCTCCTGCCTTCAGGCGGCACAAGGCCTAACACATTACAGACAGATGGAGATCCAATCTCTGCTGAATGCTGGTCTCTAAGGAAGGTAATTTCCAGCCTTCCAGTAACCTGTTTAAATCTTAACTGCTCCCATTCCATTCTCCTGAAGCTTGATTTTAAATCCCCCCGGGAGGCACATTTCTAGAGCGTCTGTCCTGAGAGTCTCTAAGCAGCAGTTTTCAATTTTAGCTTGTGACTGGGCCAACTTTACCAGTCTTCTATTATGGGAGAGACTTCAGAGTCTCTGGGGACCCAGGGCAAGAGCAGACAGGGTGGAGACCTTTTCTGCATATCTCTTAGCTTCAGCCTTTGTGACTGGTTTAAGTGGTCTGGTTGACCCTCAGAAGTGACTTCTTGCAAACCATGTGGGGGGGGAAAAACTATCAGTACACATGGATCTTTCTGAATAGCAACTGATCTTTTTTAAAAAATAAATTCATCATAAAAGGAGCCTTTCTCAAACGTTCCCAGCAGCTGTATTCCCCATGGATGAGTTCTCTCTGAAGCCCACCATCTGCTCCAATTATTCCCTCATTGTTTTTGCTTTAAAGGCATGACAGGTTTATCACCACTATGAAAAACTCCTGGAGTATATTTCTTTTCATCTAGGAAGGGGAGACGGAGGCTCTTGAACATGAGCATTTGTTGTAGGTAAAGTTGGGAAAAGAGAGAGAGGATGAATACGTGTAGGTCTCTCCATGTAATAGGTATCATGATGGATGAGTGTAGACAGACTCATCACAGAGGCAGCCTCATTCACAGGAGGGCAGATAGCAAGCCCTAATGTGCTGTATTCCTTCAGCTGAGCTGCAGAAAGGATCAGCTCCCAGGATCCCTGCCTCAGGCCACCTCCACACTGTCAGAAACTGTGGAGTTAAGGATGAAACATTAAGCAGGGCCTTACGTTTGCTCACAAAGCACTCTGTTACTGAGCTGGCTCCCCAACCCCCAAATATTCCACTCCTTGAAAGGAATACAAATTAACATTCTTATGTTCACATGCAGCTGCTCTCAGAGTGATACACATTCCTGTTTTCTATCATTGCTACACACAGAAAATTTGCTGTCATAGAGGGATGCTAAAGCGATCAAATGGGGTTGTCTGGTAGAAGACTGAGTGAGAAAGCTTCTAGTTTAAAGATGGCTGAATTAGGATAATCTCGCTGCTACTCAAGAAGAAAGATACTGTGAGTCTCGTCAATCCCGAGGTCCCAGTTCTGCAAAGATTAAGGCAAAAACTATTCCTGGTGTTTTTTTGTTTGTTTGTTTGTTTGCTTTTTTTTGTTTTGTTTTTCTGACGTATGCTTCATTTACTAAACGGGCTGTGAGGAACATTTGCTAAACTTCTCCCATGTATGTTATCTAAAATTAGATGGGCCAAGCTGGGTTAGGGAGATAGGACATTGTTTTAAGCCTCCCAAATTTATTTTGTTTATTTAGTTATTGTCCTATGGCCTTTATGGCCCTGAAGAACATGTTGAATACATGCTATAAGAGATTCTCACTTGGAGAACAACCAGGAATACTACTGTCTCTATCGGGAAGAGTCATCAGAATTATTTGGCTTCTAGAGTTCTAGCTCTCTGTCTGCTGTCTTCCTCTGTGGCACTAGCTGGCTTTCTCTGAGTCTGCTTTACTGTGGCTCTCTCACGTCACTGGCATGCTCTCATTGGTTCATCTCTGTGTCTTTGGGATATGTTTTTTTTCCCCTCCTTGTTTCCATGTCACATGACCTTTGAGATTCTTGAACGTGTGTTCCTAATTGCCTATCCCTTATAATTGTTCACTGTCTTGTCTATTGGCCCCACTGTCAGTTGTATGTATGATGTGATATTTACGCTGCGTACATGCTTCTGTGTACTGCCATTAGTACATGTTACATGACCAGTCCCTTCAAAGAGTGGGAGTCCAATTGCTCTAAAAATTAATAAACATAAGCAAGCTTAAGTTCATTTAAATACATTAGACTTAAATACAAGAGGTTAGTCATCTTAAACTGACCAGAATTTTCAGACATCTCCAAGACTCATAATACATTGCCCTATATTACTATTATTATACATTTAAAATAATGTTTACCATTCTTTTTCATTTCAAATATTGCTTTATGGATTTTAACAAAAATATTGTTACTGATTTACTAGTTATAACATTTGAGACAAGTGATGTAAAGGTACTTTATATTCTATTGAAATACTTACATTTTCTGCAAATTTTATCACTCCTTATAAATTCTTAATAAAGTCCTAACTTAAGTGTTCTAACAGCAAAACTTTAAGCAAGTATTCATTCTTGAAGCTTGGGGAAGCTCATGTCATGGGTATTCAACAATGTTTGGGTGTTAAATCCAATAAAGGTTATCCTCATTAGGTTTCTGTTGTGATTAAATATTATGACCAAAAGCAACTTGGGAAGGAAAAGGTTTATTTCATCTTACAGCGGACAGTCCATCACTGAAGGAAGTGAGGCGGAGATCATAGATGGACACGTCTTACTGGCTTGTTTCCCCATGGTATGCCTTCTTGTGCCTCTCAGGACCACAAGCCTAGGGGTTTTAGCATCACCCACAGTGGCCTATGCCCCCCCTCACCAATTATTTATCAATAAAATGCCATTCAGTCTTACCTATAGGCCAATCTGATGAAGGCATTTTCTTAACTGAGATTTCATTTTAAAGATGACTCTACCCGTGTTACGTTGACAAAAATGCTAGCCATCACAAGAATAAGTAGGATAAAGAGACAATATTTTGCTGCAACACCTCCAAAAAAGGGTCCTATTCTTTGGTAAGTCATCTATTCTCTTGACCAGAGGGGTCATGGAGACCCCCCCCCCCAATACTGAAGTCTAGCCACTTTCCATTCTTTGAAGAGGAAGCTCAGCACAAGAAACTCTTCAGTGCTTGCTATTGAAGTAGCATGGGCAGCCAGGCTTTGTCCAGTCCAGGAGTATGATATGACTGGTAGAGGAAAACTAAAGGAGCCTATCCCTGTATCCCTACCCACACGGAAGCTTGACATAGCATAATGAAAATAAGTTAATTACACCACCTACATGGTCTAAACACCCAGTGGGAAAGTATAACCAAAGAGTAAAATAGTCCTACTAGAAGCCCGTTTAGTAGTACTACAAGGACTCTCATTCTGACCAGGGTCTGCCAGCAGACCTGGTATTTCTAATAATGCATAGTTAGTCATTCAGGTAACCAGCAATTAGAAAGGATGCCTAGAACGTTTGTAGGCAGCTATACACCAACTGGCTACCTTTAAATCCATCTTTTATCTTGATTTCCTCTTGCCTAAAATCCCGAAATATCTGTTTCCACAATACAGTAGCCTTTTGCCTTTCTGCTACTTAACCAAAATGCAAAAATATATTTTGTTGTTGTTGTATGGTGCTAGCCTATTGCTCAGCTTTTGTTTTTGTTTCATTTTGTTCATGGGTTAGCTTAATTGTCAACTTGACATAGCTTACATTCACCTAGGAAGAGATGCACAATGAGGGATGGCCCACACTCGGTTGACCTGTGGGCGTGTCTGTGGGGAGGGTTGTCTTAAGGAAGTTAATGCTATGGGAAGACCCAGACCACTGTGGACAGCACCATCCCTAAGCAGGGGGCTTTTAATTGTAGTGAGTGGAGAACTGAGCTGAACACAAGCAAGCAAGTAAACACATCTGCTTTCAATTCTCTCTGTTCTTGAATGTGTATGTGACAGGGCTCTCCCAGCTATCACTCCTGTGATTGCCTTGGGACAATGGACTGTAGCCTGGGATTGAAATCAGAATAAGCCTCTCTGCCTAAGTGGCAGTTTGTCAGTGTATTTTAATATCTCAGCAACAGAAATGAAACCGGAATACTGCCCAAAGACTATTCATAAAACTCACTACTCAAATAGCTAAATTAGCCCACGGTTTAAAAAATAATATTGGTATACTTATTTTCCCTTGCAAGGGTTGTGCCTCGAAACTGTTGAGGCCTAGATTTGATGATTATTGTTTAAGATGGAACCATATATGTATGCTGAAGGCAGAGACTGTTGTCATGTAACAAATGCAGACATGTTCAACGACGTCTAAGTATGAACGAGCAAGTAAATCTTCCTTGGGTTTGACAGTGGGATTTTTAAAGTCAGTGGCTGGTCTTGGCTAACTTGGTTGTGTCCCTTCCTAGGACCACTTGCAGCCATATGTGCACTTCTTTCATTTATTCCCTGAATTTTAACCTGCTCATTAAGTGTGTGTAATCTGGAGTTGAGCTGTTCTACATTCTGATGATGTTTTACGATCTGCTACTAATAAGCTCTTTGGACCAGCCAACAAGGATCTTCTACCCAGACCATTGTTATGTAGGTTTGTTGTGGTGGTGGTGGTGGTGGTCTCCTCTGAGTCATGGATGACAGGTCACACCACTCCTTTGCCTTGCTTATCTCAAAGCAGGTACAAGAAGAGATATCTAAGGAATCTACCACAGTTGTATTGGTTGATTTTTTTTTGGGGGGGGGAGGAGAATGTGGAGTGAAGGCCATTAGCTGTAACTAGTCAAACTGCAGAGAGCAAATGACTCAAATGACCAAGCTATGTGCCCAACCCTGATTGATGCATCTATAAACACAACGCAACTCCTGCACACAAGTTTCAGGGAACCTTGTGGAAGACAAGGGGCAGGCAGACTGTAAGAGCCAGAGGACCAGGATTTCTGCTATGAGTTTGTGCTGCCTAGCCACGATAGAAAAGATGCACCTTTGAGATGTCAAAATGGCTGCCCGAATGTACTGGAACAATTCCAGTAGCAGTGTGACATTCTGGTGTATACAGGGGAGATCTCATGGATTTCCCTCTAGATTAGGAGCTACAGCGATTAGCAACTGCTCAGAGAGGGAGAATTATTTTTTCTCAGGGATGAGCTCCCATTTGTAATCCAGTAACGATCAGCCCTAGAAGCATACATGCAAGCAATACTAAACATATGCAACAGGCTATATTTATATGCTTACTCACTTATATGTATATACAACACTTATATGTATATACAACAACAGCAATGGTTGAAAAGGAGGAGGTGGTGAATTTGAAGGGCAGCAGACATGGAAGAGTAGGAAGAGAAAGAAATGATGTAATTAATGTTTTTATTAACTTAATTAAATTTAGGATATGTTAATAGGACTTTTGGGATAGCATTGGAAATGTAAATGAGGAAAATACCTAATTAAAAAAATATATTATTAAAAAAATATTTTAAACAAAAAATAGTGTGGAGCCAACTTGGTGGTACAACCGAAGCTCTTTAATTAATTAATAGATTAATTAATAGTAATGTGGTAAATATTGTTGAACATGGGTTGATTACAGTTTTTAAAAGAAAGCTAATTAATTGTCAGGTTATTGATATTAGGAAATTTAGTTCACCTAAATGATGACTTTGTTTTCTGTTAAGAAAATGAAGCACATGGCTATACTTGTTCTTAAAATTCTATACCTCTTCTGCTACTGATGGGAAAGGTATCCTTTAGACAAGTCATGATCTTTAACCGTTTGCAGTTGAGAGCATTCTCTGGTACCACTCAAGCAAAGCAACCAGTTTGACTTGTGATCTGTCTTGGCTTCTAAGCAGTGAAGTTTATGACCCCTGCCTGATATTGACGGTCACACTGCATAATCCCTGTCAAACATGGCAAAAAAGTACAGACAAGTAAATCAAGCCTACCTAGGGCTCTTATCTGTCTGGCTTGGCTCTTACTATAATCCTTTGCTACTGGATTAGCCCCCAGTTCTAGATGGCCTTATTTCTCTCCGTTGGATTATCAAAGCTTTACCTGAGAGGAACAGGTTGTCTTAATGATAGAACATCATAAGTACAGCTTTCTTTATGGTGAAACAATAGGAAGAAGTGTTCTAATGAGAAAGATCAGTAATTGTCCCCTGAACTTAGACTCCTTTTATGTTTATTGCTGTTACTATCACAGAAAAGGATAGTACATGGGTATGTAGTCCTTCCAGGCAGTAGGTTCTTGAGAAGGCACTGTGCTATTGAACTGAACAAGTAGAAATATTTGGATCTTTCAGGTAGATATTCTTTGACTTTAGCTTATTGTCTGAGAAAAGTTTGAATTTTAATTTCTGCCTCTTTCTTTAGACAGATATGGCATTGTTTCTCATTTATTAAGATGGAGAAATAGCTCTCTACATGCAGAATTAGTTTTCATCTACACATAGAATTAATTTTCTTATATTCTAATATAACTTAAGTTATAAAAACTAGATATATAAGATACTCAAGAAAATAATGAATGAAGATTAATTAGGAAAACAGTTCTTTAAAATATTGCTGGTCAGGATAAAATCTATATAAATCTTAAATAGTTACATAAAATATAAAATAAATAGTAGTTGGAAATTGATTAAGTATCTGAGATTCCTCAATTTAAATGATGTCTATCTTTTAAAATGGACATTTCTCTTCCTTGTTCGTTGACTACACATTACGCTTCTCACATGTTGAATACTTGTAATCAACATCGCCCCAACTTAGCCTTGGCTCATGTCTTGCCCCTCTTACCGATAGGTGTCCCCACTCCATAGCCTTTGGAGTCTATGAGGCCCCCGATCTGAGTGAGGTTGCAGTTCCTCTGTGTCACATATTCAATGCTGGTGGACTCCATCAGCAGGGCGTAGTCGGTGGTGAGCACCCTTTGGATTCCCTCATCGCTGTTTTTAACCAGGGCACTCTGCTGTCTACTGCTCATGAAAGCCCACATTTTCTCATACGTGGAGATTTTTGATTTCTGCAGAGAGAACAAAAGGACACCCACCAGCAGAAGAGTGCTGAAAAAAATATCACCTAAGGCTGTTCACCATCCTAGTGGGTCAAATAGTAAAGGGGGAATCTCTGTGCGTGGGAATCTGGAGGGATGACGTTGGGACTTCAGTCTTACAGGTAGCAGAGAAGAGATTATTCTGTAATGAAGACAGCCTAGACATATTTAGATTGATATGGAAGAAAAGGAGACGTTGGCAGATGGAAATCGGGGCTCAAGGGTTTTTTCTCGACTTTTGGTTAGTTTCAGTAATAGTGCTTGACTTATGAACGGTTGACATTGGGAACAGGACTTCACAGTGCCCACAGCCAATCTGAGGCTCTCTCCCTACAGACCTCTAGTTATTGACCCTACTTCCCTTCAGTCATTGGCCAGCCGTCACTTTATCGTTTCTGGGCAAGAAAATTCCAGTGCTAGGGATAGCCTGGGATATGTCACTTGCATCTTCTGCTTGTTTGTGAAAGAAATGCATCCATGGTTAAATTTTCTACAAAAATGAAGCATATAAATGCTCTTTTCTAGTTGGTATTCAAACCAGAAGCGTCTCCCTTCTTTTTATGTATATAATTTCTCATTGCAATCATTTTTTTTTTTAGATAACAAGGGCTGCATGTTTCATTTGAAAGCGTTCTATGATTTTCATGTCTTTTATTCAGCTTTTTGGTAGAGTCAATAATAGACTATCTATATGATATATTATATATGCAACTATACATAGACACAATTACCTCATTATCTTCTTTTCTTTGTTAAAACATACTGCCTGCATTTCCATATTGCTTAGATATGGATTTCCATTCTTTTGAATATCTATGATTAGGCATTTTACATTTTTACTCTGTAATTTCCATAATGTTTCAAGTTTTTCCCCCCTGAATCTGTCTTCATTTGCATCAGTACACCCTCCCATCTATCTCAACGATCAATGTCATCATGGGAATTACTGATGTTTTCAAGCTAAAGTTGGTTGTGATCCATGTAGACTCCTTGGCGAGGGAATATTATCCTAGGGGTACGGAGAAGCTGAAAACAGGAGGTGGGGCTGCAGACATGGAAGGAATAGCTCATGAATCAGCTCTAGTGGCTGTTCATGCTCAAGTGTTCCCAACTTATTTGACTCCTGAGTCTGTGTAAGACCTGTGTTGACAGAATATGCCTTATGAGTTGGAGAGGTGGAGGACAGATGGCTTTAGTTTGGATTGTTAGGCATTTAAAGAACCCCATGGGAAAGATCGTATGAGACAGATATAATTCAGTCCACATACCTTGTACAAGGTGATGATTTATGGGATCCACTCTATCATGATGAAGCTCCTGAGACTAACTCCACAGCCCCAGGGGATCTGCAAATCGGAGCTAATGTTTCCACAAAAAAGGTGTGCCCTGGGTACTAGGGCTGATGCTTCATTTGTTGTACGGTTTCAGCCTCAAAGAGTCTGATACTACTAAATTCTTTATGAAGAGAAGAGCTACTTATACAAAAGTGGGGAGGTCACTCTGTCTTTTCTGTAGCAAATGTATGGCTGGAGAAAATTATTCCATTATCAGGAAACTACCTTAAGGGGAAATAATTTTCTTTGAAGCATGAAATTTTAAAGTTATCAGAGACTTTAGAGATAGATTCACTTAAGCTATCATTTTTATAGAGGAGAAACTTTTGGTACAAACTGTTTGAAGACTTCAGAAAAAGACAGTGGAAGTTAACATCAGAAAAATTCTAGACCCCAGGAACCCCAATATTTCATTCAATGTTCCTTCCACTGATCCATGATGACTTGGGTAAAGTAGATGTCTGTATTGCAAAAGGTTTTTGACAATGACTTTAATCTTATTTAATCTACATGTGAAAACATAGCCTTTATGGAAGCTTTAGCTAGTTGTTTTTATGTTGGTACAACATAGATATTACTATTTATTTTTTATAATTTTTTTATGGTTAGAAAAGTGGAATTTTGCTTTGTAGAAGTAAGAGACATAAAATATTGGCCATGGAAGGAAAAGCTATCCAGAAACCGCCCAACCTAGGGATCCATCCCATCTACAGACACCAAACCCTTATACTATTGCTGATGCCAAGAAGTGCTTGCTGACAGGATCCTGGTATAGCTGTCCCCTGAGAAGCTCTGCCAGAGCCTGACCAATACAGATGCAGATGCTCACAGCCAGTTATTGGACTGAGCTTGGGGACCCCCAGTGGTGGATTTAGGGGAAAGACTGAAGGAGCTGAAGGGGTTTTTAACCCCATAGGAAGAACAACAATATCAACCAACCACACCCCCCCAAAGCTCCCAGGAACTAAACTACCAACCAAAGAGTACATATGGAGGGACCCATGGCTCCATCTGCATATGTAGCAGAGGATGGCCGTGTCTGGCATCAATGGGAGGGAGGACCCTTGGTCCCATGGAGGCTCGATGACCCAGGGCAGGGGAATGCTAGGGCAGTGAGTCAGAAGTGGGTGGGTGGGTGAGTACCATCATAGAACGGGGGTGGGTGGGGGGAGGGGGGAGGGGGAGGGGGACTTGTGGAGGGGAAACTGGGAAGAGGGATAACATTTGAAATGTAAATAAATAAAATATCCAATAAAAATAATAGTAAACAAATAAATAGAAAAAAATGACCATTTTATCCATAGAAAATGGACTGCATGAGGAGACCTTCAAGTCATAGTCACTGGGAGATAGTGGATTTTCCATCACGGGTTATCTACCCAGAGACATTTTTGCTGGGAAATTTCCCTTGAGGATTCTCCAAGGCCATTGCTCTGTTTTCTATATCAGGCCCTTTATAAAACAGGTCTTGGGATAAGTGACCTACATAGGTCACAGTTTGTAGCTAGATGAGCCACTAAGCCAAAGATATCTTTCTTGCTTATCTCCCAGTGCTATTTACTGTAATACTGTGCTCAATGAAGTTTATTCCTTTGTCAGGCCCTAAAATAGCATTTTCAGAGTAAATGTGTTGTATCCTTTCTAATAGATAATTTTATTAGTTTTAAAGGTGAGAATCTTAGCACTTCTTCAAATTATGAGTATGCTTTGCCAAAATTATGGTAAATGCTAAAAGACCAAACCGAGTGTTTAAATGACAGCTTTCCCTTTCCAGATTGTCTGTATCCCGAGTAAGCCTCCAAAATCACTCTAGATAACGCAGGATATTAAACCATGGGGGTGTGATTGCCTCTCATTTCACTGAATATATCAAAAGCCAATTAGAACACTTGGATCCTTAGAGGACACAGGCTCAGATGAATTCCTTAGCCTGGTTTAACCTGATTATATATCTGTCTTCCTGCCAATAAACACAGTTGACAAATACTAAGCATTTCTAATCTGTTAGAGGGCAGGGCCAATGTAATAAGGCCTATGATTACTTATTTCTCACTTTCCACCTTAAGACGTATGTAGGCTGAGTACTCGCTGGGTGGTGACTTGCAGGGTATACGTTGGCAGTTACAAACAGTTGAGAATAGTGATGATAATGGGCACAGACAGTGTTCACCGTGTAGCATGCCTTGCTCTGAGCACTGTGCATGTACTCATTCCTTTAAGGAGAAAGGAATCATTAAGATTTCAGCTTTACAGATGCAGACATAGAATACCACCCTGAAATGTGTTCACGCTGGGGTCTCATTCCAGTACTCTTGTTCCAGAGTCTAGGTTCTTCATCAAAGGGAATTGATTTTTTTTTTGTTCAAATACTCATAGCCAGATAACCTAACTCATCTTCCAAAGAAATCGCTCAAGTGTTCGTAAGCAGCTCTCTGTTGTAAGAGAGATGTTGTAGATCTTGCACTTAGCATATCATACATGAAGGGTATTTAATGACTTTCAATAGGTTCTATTCATTGAGACAAAAATTCAGAGTGTTTCAAGATATGCAGATACGGAACCTGGAAGACAATGTGGGTATAGTTTGTTCTTTGTCTTGTCCTTCCTAGCATTTGTTTTGTCTATGGTTCGTTTTCAGCTACAGGGTTTTTGTGACAGGATGTGAGGATGGACAGAGCTCAGAAGTATAGTATGAGTCTAAGATTGATAGAGCTTCCATATTATAGAAACAGTTTTTCAATGTTTCATTTCTATTGAGATAAGCATTGTTTATCACAGCACTCCCCCCAACCGAGTTATAGCACATCTGCAGGGAGAAAATATGATCCCATTATTCAGTAGAATCAATACGTGTGAAATCCTGCTTCAGGCCACAGTATTTGAAGGTCTTATGTATAGATCCATGTTTACACTTTTTTTTCACTTAGTTTCATAAGCCTACACACATTCATATTAGGAATATGTTATTGAGATTTTCGTTTTGGCATTGTGTCAAAAGTGAGTTTATAAATGTGCTATGTGCCATAAAGAACACATCAATGATCAAAATAATTCTATATTAAGTCCTTCTAGTAGAAGACTGAGAAATCCTAATCTTAAAAAGTACCTCTAGAAATTAACCAAAGATTTTTGACAATTCAGAATTCAAGCTTAAGAAGCCAACATACAGAGGAGAATGCCTGCCTGAAAGACAACTGTTTCACTTAAAATAATGAAATGTCATGAAATGGTAATTTCCCACACCACAGTAAAACATGATTTAGTGTAACTATCACCATTTGAAGCAAGACCATTAGGAAACATCATCTGTGGTGTTGTGGGGGCTCTGCCGTTCCAGATACAATCATTGTGTCACAGCCTACTCTTACCTTGAATCAATAGAAAGTTATGACATTTGAAGATTCTCTAAGGCTTAACAGTTTCATTGGTTCCCTTAAGGGAATTCTCCCGATGAGACTTAAGTATCTTTGCTCAAATCTGTTTCATGTTTTTCTCCTGTCTCCAGTTAAAGACTGCTACATTACAAGCAATATACCAAACTTTTTAAAAGGTTAAGTTAAATTGAGCTTATAGATATTTCCTTCCAAGCAAATACATTTTTATCTTCTCACTCTAATAGTCAAGGAACCCAAGTTTTCAAACAGGAAGATTTTATGGAAAGAACGCCCTCCTGTGTAGAAAAGTTCGAGGACTTTCTCTCGTCTTTTGTTTCCCACTGGTTTTGTCTGAACTCTGTCTCCCTGTGATAGCTTCAGTTCCACAGGTGCTGGGCTCAGAGATTTTCTTGAAATAGCTTCAGCTTTGCCGATGGCACTAACCACTCTCGCTGCCAGGAGATCACAGAGGTTACCATTCCTAATTCCCACAGCTGGTTCAAAGTCCCTAGACCATGAAAGCCAGCAATGACAAGTCCGTGATGATTTTCTTAAAACCCATTTTATCCACATCATTTCAGGCAGAATGTAGATCTAATCTCTGTAATCCCCTGGCTTGAGTCTGGGAGGACAGTGACTTTTTCACCAGGCAGGATTCTACTGAGAAGTTTCTCTTACACGACTCTTTCATAGCCAATCTGACTCACAGGAACCCTTACGCTTATTTCACATCCTGTGTGTGGAGTGAGAGCTGTACTGTATTTAACAGGTTGCACCTGGCGTGTATGGCTATTGCACTTCTTAGCACCAAGCTTTGCAGAAGAGTTTAACCTCCCCCCCTCCTACCTTCTACACTGCCAGCGTCCAGCCTTGGTGTTGACATTTTGGAGACACTGGAAAAAATCCTGAGCTGAGTTAAATTGACCTGCCTTGCAGAATTCTGCTCATCAGCCATATGGGAAATGTCTTTAAATGCAGTGAATGTGTTCAGGAAATGCTTCCAGACCCGGGACTTTTTGCCTGGCAAGACTACTGGATGTTTTTCAGATCTTGGGACCTGGTACTGGCTTGGGATTTAACAGGAGGCACACGATCTAGAGATTACTGAGCAAAGTGGCTGAAAAAAGGCCAGAACGGTAAAAATTTAAGTCTACGGAGAGTGAAACTGTGAGAAATTGATGATAATGGTGATAGCTTTTAAATTGCTTACCATTTGATAAGGAAATTGGGTAAGGGTATTCCCTCCATTAAGTCCTGTAACCCTGAAAACTATCTCATGGCTTAGATGTTAGCTTCAATTTACAGGCAGGGAAGTTAGGTATGGAGAATTGGAGCAACCTGTCAAGGTCCACATAATTAATTAGTGAGAGTCAAGATTTGAATCCAGGCTATACGGCTCCAGATGCTGCATATGAGTGTTTCCCTGGAGACTTTAATACACAACCTAGCATTTGAGAATTTGATAGTAGTAGGTTTCCTGAGATGATCTACGGTATTTCTTATGTGTGAAACATGCATGAAAACCAATACCCTCCTGGGATGGTGGTTCACAGAAGGTGTCTGTAAATAATTGTTTTAGGCCTCCTCACCTATCTCCTTTGGGGGAGGTGACATACTATATTGTCATGTGACACTGAAGTTAGGTTCCTTATTTAATGAGCCAGTTAATAGAGTTATAACAAGGAGAAAGAACAGCTTTGTGCACAGGTATCATTTCTAGTTTCTATGAGAGATAGAGAAATAATGTCCCTTCTGGAAGGAAACGTGTAATTGGATGTTGTGGCTATCAGTTCTCTTTGCTAGAAAGTACAGAAAAAGGCCAGGTAAGTGTAGGAAAGTTATAGCCAAGCTGCATCCACAGACCTTAACCTGTGTACTGACTGTTCCTTGATTCCTGTTATGTTGATGGTGGCCCCAGGAAGTCAGAAGAGCAGCAAGAGCCTTACCTGTTCAGTATTTCAGTGATTAAAAGGGATAAGCCACCTACCAGCAGAACAGAGGGAAGACAGTGTGATAGTTAACACTGGGTTGCTAACCAGCCTCATTTCATGCCAAGTACTAACAAAAAAGTTGGTTGGCAATTTCTGCTGAGTCTGTTGAATTACTGAATTATGAAGTTTTGACTGATAAACTTGTCTATAAATAAAGTCATGATAAGGAGAACACAGTAGTCCCCTGATACCTAATTTCCTAAGCAAACTGAACAGTACCAGGATGGCTGGTGAAGTCCTTGGCCTTTCCCTAACCATGGTTTGCTAATTGTCCTTGTAATAAATGTCACACTTTGATCACAGAGACTATTATATCATCCCTGGTGATTAAAACTTTGAGACTCAAAGTGCCCGTGAACTTCTGAAAATGTAGGTATAATAAATATAATTAGTTCTCTGACCTTGCTCAAAGAAATACAGTTATTATTTTCCTTATGATCATTGTTCGAGAATCTCAAGATGTCTGTTTAAAGGTTTCTGGAACTTTGTGTAACATAAGCTACCTTTCGATCTCTCTGTCTTTCTGCCTGTCTTTCTACCTGCCTTTCTCTCTCTCTATCTCTCACACAGTCTTTGAAGATCAATGTGTTCCCACATACAAATGACTCAATGAAAAAAAGTTTAGAAGGCTTCCAAATCTAAGACACAAATCTCTGTGACCTAGTTTTTCTTTAAATGTCAGCAAAGGGGGTTTACAAGATGACTCTGAAGTTAGAACACTTGTTGCTCATCCAGAGAATCTAAATTCAGTTCCCATCACCCATATTGGGCTACTCAAAATCTCCTGTAAGTCTAGTTCCAGAGGATCTTATGCCCGTTGCTTGCTTCTGTGGGCACTTAAACTCATGTATAGGAATGCGCGCGTGCGCGCGCGCACACACACACACACACACACACACACACACACGCACGCATTCTAAATATATACATCTTGAAAATAGTCCAAATGAGTTTCTTGAAAAAGTCAGCTAATCCGCACTTAACCAGAATCCAGATAAAGGAATAGGGAAACTCATTTGGACTATTTTAGAAGCATAAATTTTGTTGATTTAAAAAAAAAATTGAGAATTGAATGCAGGTATTCTAGAATATAAGGTATCGTGCTGTTTGTAAAAATGTCAAAGTCTAGAAGAAAATGCCAATGAGTTTTGATTTAAATGTTTGCAAGTAGTTCTCAGGCACACATTGGAGACAACACTTCAGTAAAAACAACCACTGAGAGTGGCGCTTGGCAGTAACATTGTGTGGACAGCTTTCCTTATTAAATTCTGGTAAGTTATTTTATTTTAAACTGCTATTGTAGGTGTAGAATCATTCTTGGTTAGAGGGATGACTCAGAGGGTAAAAGTCCTTATAACCGATTCTGATAATCTTAGTTGTATCCCTGCATTAGGAAGGCTGAGAGCAAGTGACCTAAGTGAAAACAAGAAGCAATCCTGAGTGGTAGGATTTGGTCTAACCTAGCACATTGTAGCTGGTGCCTGAAGCAGAAACAGAAAGACTACTCAGGCATGAAATGACACATAGTGAAAGCAGAGAGCTAAGTTCTGCAAGTTGTCCTCTGACCTACAGACACTTCATAACATGCATACATGTGTATACACACACACACACACACACACACACACACACACAATAAATAAATAAATAAATAAATAAATAAATAAATAAATGTAAAATACTTTAAACCAAACCAAACCAAAACCACTTTGCTATAGCCTGGAGAGTAAATGTGAGGAATCAGTACATTCTTTTTGGTTGTGGATTTTGGTAATAGCCATGGCCCCTACGCCTGCCAATTCTTTAGCTCTGGAATGGTTTGAACCCACCTTGGAAATGAAGGGACAGGTTACTGCAAGGGTGCTTGGAAGAGACATTCACTGAAGTGCCATGCAATGTGAAATGTCTTTTTCATGACTGAGTAGTCTTTCTGTTTCTGCTTCAGCCACCAGGTAGAATGTGCTAGGTTAGGCCAAATCCTACCACTCAGGATTGCTTCTTGTTTTCGCTTAGGTCAGTGGCTCTCAGCCTTCCTAATGCAGTGACCCTTTAATACAGTTCCTCATGTGTAGTGACCCACAACCATAAAATTATTTTTACTTACTACTGTTATGAATTGTAATGTAAATATCGGACAAGCAGGATATCTGATATGTGTTCCCTATGAATGCGTTGTTTGACCCCCGCATCCCTCAAGGGGAGCCCATCCCACAGACTGGGAAATGCTGGCTTAAGAAGTAAAGGCTGGGAGAAACGGAGGCCTGGAGGCATAGCAAGGGTGGCATTGATAGGATTGAGTCCTTGAACTTGTAACTTGTCACTGAGAGACTGAAGTCTGGCCGAAACTGTCCCAACAGCTAAAAGGCTGGGTGTTTCCTTCTCTTGTAGGACAGCCTAGATTATGAACTCTTTAAGCTTGAAGCTGCACCCTTTTTGACATCTTGCTTTCCCCCAAGGGGAAAACAAAATCAGATTCAGTACTTGTTTTCTTTTTTGCAAATAAATTCTCTCTTGATAAACAGGGTTCCTGGGCCACAGGCTGACACATAAAGTGGGGGACTTGGAAAACAGGGACTCTTCTTCAGTAGGTCTGTGTTTCTAGCCACCTCTTCACTCCCTGCATGCTTGTGTGCGTGTGTATGTGTGTGTGTGCATGTGTGTGTTTGTATGCATGTTTGGGTGCTTGTGTGGAAGTGTGTGTGTGTGTGTATACTTGTGTGCATGTGCATGCTTGTGTGCATGTGTGCGTGAGTGTGTGCGTGCATTTCTCTGTCTTTATGTCTAGATGTCTATATATCTCTTGGATAATGTATTTTACATTTTGCATTTACCATGAACATGTTTTCGAAGGACCTCCTATGTACTAGTCACTAGTTTATACTGTGAATATATTTTTGACTACCTACTATGTTACAGTCACTAGATTGTGTTCTGGTTATACATTAATAAAAAATATTAGTTCTCCACCCTTGAAGAGGAAACTTTCTAGAACTCTCTGAAGTGGACCTAGCTTTGCTCAAGTTAGGTCAGGTCTACTGTTCACAGAGCGGTCCTCCCCCACTGTTGGTAGTGAGCATCTGAAAGTGCTTGGGATCTCTTTTGGACATTTATTGCTATTAGTTTTCTTCCTTGGGGGCAGCCTTTCTGACGGTGGCGGCCTGGGAAATCACAGTAGCCCGTTTCCCCATACTTCCAGATTCCTTGATAATGCCATGCAATACTAACCATTTTAGATTGTTCTGCAGAAACACATAATTTACTTTGATAATTTTTCCTCTGTCTCCTGTGCCTGGCCAGTGACTTCCCTTGTCTATGACAAAAACCTTAATGGAAGTTTACTTTGATAAACTCTTCACGGACTGATTTTAGGAAAATACCAAAATTTTTAGAAACTTGGGAAATCTTGTATATATATATATATATATATATATATATATATATGGTCTATACACACACACACACACATATATATATGGTCTATACACACACATATATGGTATATATGTGTATATATATATATATATATATATATATATATGTGTGTGTGTGTGTGTATGTATATAAAATCATTCCTAAATATCTCCCTCCAAGGGAAACATAATCTCTGGAATGCATATACTTACTAAATTAGTGACTTTGTCCTTAATATGAAAATATTTTTAAAAAAAGTTTTTCTTGGGGCTGGAGAGATGGCTCAGCAGTTAAGAGCACTGATTGCTCTTCCAGAGGTCCTGAGTTCAATTCTCAGCAACCACATGGTGAACCATCTGAAATGGGATTATGGTGCTGTCTTCTGGTGTGTCTGAAAACAGCTACAGTGTACTCACATATACAAAATAAATAAATCTTTAAAAAAGCTTTTCTTAACATAAAAGGAAAGTATATACTGCCTTTTCACATTAGCCTGCTGCTTAATAGATCTCTAGGTATGTTTACCCAACATCAGTTTCTGTCCTTATTGCAACCATTGCTAACATTCTTCACTTAGGTAATGAATGGAGACTGCTACACAGTGAAGCACCCCCTTTGTCCTTCTTCTCCTGGTAATTTTTGTTCCAAAGTTAGTAAACGTCACAAGTACACGCAGGCCGGGCTGACACCTTTATTTCTAGGAATCCGAGTGTGACGTTTGCAAAGATGCTTTTAGGTTTGTTCTGGTTACAAATGCTGTTCTATGACCATTTAATAAGATCATTCCCTTATACCACTAATGTTTATTTTCTGTAGTTTTAAAAGGTGGTACAACATTATGAACTAACCAGTACCCTGGAGCTCTTGACTTTAGCTGCATATGTATCAAATGATGGCCTAGTCGGCCATCACTGGAAAGAGAGGCCCATTGGACACACAAACTTTATATGCCCCAGTACAGGGGAACGCCAGGACTAAAAAAAAAAAAAAAAAAAAAAAAAAAAAAAAATGGGAAAGGGTGGGTAGGGAAATGGGGGAGAGGGGAGAGAGTATGGGGGACTTTTGGGATAGCATTGGAAATGTAATTGAGGAAAATACATAATAAAATATATTATTAAAAAAAAAGAAAATTAGTTAGTAGGGAAAGTATTAGCTTTGGTCCTGAAAGGTCATGTGTTGTTAGTTCTTTTACCATGTCCCCGTTTCTCTCCCGTGTCCCTCACCTCCCTTTTAGCTACTCATCCCAGATTCTTTCTGCTTTCATGTCACTTGTGCCCCAGTGTCCTCCTCTCCTTCCACAACACCTCCCTCCATTCTCCTGGTCTCATGTCTACTTTCACAGACCAACCTTTATATACACACACAGGCATTATGAGCTGGAGACATACATGACAGACAATATTCTACTTCTGCCAGAATCTGTTTCCTTCCTTTCTAGCTCTATCCATGGTTACATGGATATCATGATTTCATTTTTGTTTACAGTTAAATGTTGATGGATATCTAAGCTGGTCATTCCTTGCTATTGCTAATAGAGCTAAGTCAAGTGCAGATTTTGCAAGCATGCATGTAGTAGAACATAAATACCTTTGGGTATATGCCCAGGAGTGGTACAGTGGGGCATATGGTAGTTCTATGTTTAATTTTTTGAGATCCCTATGTACTAATTCCTATAATGGCTATACTATGCTATACTCTCAACAGGCATGAATAAGGTTCCCTGTTTCTCCACACCATTGTCAATATTTATTGTCATCTCTTTTCTTTCTTTGTGGTAGCCATTCAGACTGTAGTGAGATGAGATACAGGAGTAGTTTAAACTTGTATTTATGCGTTCATCAGTGTTTCTTAATAGATGGCTTCAGCCCCTTTGCTGGAAAGGACCAGGCATGTGACTATGCAAAGAATTCAGGTCCTGGAACTCTTGTCTTCTTCATTCATAAAGGTAAGTGCCACACCCTGTGGTTGCTAAACCTATTGGGTCTATTAGAATTCATTTTATGGGAGTTATAATAATTGAGGTTTGATAATAAAAGTACTAAGGCTTACTCCATAAGCAAGGCAAAAATGAGTTTCATTATTGTTAGTCACTAATTAAAAAGACCTGGATAGTGAAATGGACTTGGTCATAAAACCCAACCCAGTTTTACACAATTCTCCTTTTGGTGCCCATAAAGCATTTATAGATTCTGGATAACTTCAGACACGGCCAACTCCCTGGGAACCTTTTGATTTTACTGCTACAACTTAGTTCCAAGAACAACATATGTTTATGTTTTTGTTTTTGTTTTTTTTGGCACATGCTTCTATCTTATAAATACTAAACAGAAAATATAATGTTATTTAAATATTTATCTTTTGGAAAGCATGATTAGATTTTGTTCAGGAAGTATAATTATTCAAATATAAAGGCCAGAGAGGGGGCAGTGGGGTGGGCTCTGTAAGACACTGCAGAGACCAATGACCTGAGTTCAATCTCTGAAACCCACAAGACGGAGGAAACCAACTCCCACAAATATCCCCCGACTGCCAGACTTGTGCCATGCTGTGTGGCACAACAAATAATAGATGTAAATTACTTTAGGCCAGAGGAAATACTAATCTGTAGATTTGAGTGTATTAAACTGGCAATCAGACTGAGTGGGGTGGCCCACATCTTTAATTCTAATATTTGAGAGGTAATGGCAAGAGGATCGTGACTTCAAGGCTGGGTTTAGCTGAGTTTGAGGCCACGCTGGGCTACATGAAACCCTGTTTCAGAACACAAAAACAAACAAGTAAACAGGCAAATAAAAAAAATAGGGATCAAAGAAGGGACAGAAGAGGGTCTTTGTGGTAAGGACATAGTTCCTTATAATGAGATTAAAGCATTAGAAACTCATGCCATTAGAAATGTTACCCAGTGTCATTTCTCCAGTTGAAGAGGCTTTTTATTTTTCTCACCATCATACTGGCATGAGACAGACACTGAGCAGGCTTCACAAGGTTCTTACCTTGAAGAAGGTCATTGTCGAGCCATCTCTGACTGCCCCATATTCTATCTTGGTTTGTTTGGCCAGGTCGTCTGCGGAATCGATGGGGGATTCCATCCTTTCTACGGTCAAGAAGGCAGCCAGGTTGGCAGTGTAGGATGAGATGATGATTAGGGTGAAAAACCACCATATTCCTCCAACTATTCTGGTCGATAGAGCCTTGGGCATCAGCTCCGATCCTGTGACAGCATCATCAGAGTGAGGGTGTTAAACTGAGTCAGCAAGATGAAGGACTGGTCGTTATGCTAAGGGGAAGAGCCTCTTCAAAGACTGTCTTGAATGAAGATGAAATGAATGTGTTTTCTAGAAATGGAACAGAATCCAAGTGGTCCCTTCTTTACGTCTTTAATTATTACCTCTGCTTGTAACACAAGTAGTCAAAGTTGATACCTGAAATATGACTGAAAGTTTAGCCCCAAGATACACTGTCTACAATGTAGCTAGTTGCTTAAATGTGAAGAGTTTATTCTGAGAATTCTGACCTTATTACTGCCTGATGCATTATTTAGAGGGAAATAAGATATTCTGGGTATTTATATAACGATGAAAGACTTTAAAATGGTAACTTATTTTTATTTAAGGTGAAACAGTGTGAGAAACTTACAAAGTTTACACATCATTTCAGTTATAACATGCAACTTTAAAAAATGATTGGAAATTTTTAGATAATATGAAATGAAGCTCAGACATGCTCTTACATGAGTCCTGTTTTGTTTCATGTTACTCTTAACAAGAATATATGTATATATGTATATATATATATATATATATATCCTTTTAAAAATCTAGTTTATAGTCTTGTTTGCCTAAAATAGAGTATGTTCTTCAAAAGACATTTTTGATCCATAAATAAAGAACTGGTTGAAAACCTGGCTATTTTCCCAGGCTGAGAGATGTTGTACCTGGTTGGAATCGTCACTTAACTACCATTCAGGTCAATGTTGCTTTTCAAAGGAAGCATGGGGATATTAAATAGGTATTGACAAAGAAACGTGTTCTTTCCCCCAAAAGGCTCCATTGGCCAACAAAACGTTCTGAAAAGGGTCTAGGTGCGCTTTGAGCTGTGGATGTCTACATCTCAAACAGGCAAGTTGGAAGGCACCAGTAGTACACATGACTTCATTTCCGTTAGTCTTTTTGCCTGAAACCAGCTCTCGCTGATGTGTTAGTATTACTTCCATGAACCTGGAATCATAACAGAGTTTATACGTCCAGTTAAAGGGGAGAGGAGAGCCCCTATTGACTCTCCAGAGGTCTGAAAGGTTTGAGTACAGCAGGTCAGACATACGGTTTTGAGGATTCTTTCTTTACACTAATAGCATGTTTTGAAATTGTGTAGGTACTAATGGTCTGAGATGGGAAGAAAAATTAGAATTCACTAGTCTGCAAATGAGTGAGTGTATTCTCAGGTTTAATCTTCAAGCAGACACATGCATTGCTCACAAAATCAAAACCAACTGAAATCTAGGGATAAGCAGATATAGGCTGGCAGAGTATCTGGGATTTGAATACAGAAATATTCTTTTAATACTCTTAGTGTCTCTGTGCTTGGCTCCCTTTGATGAGCTACATGGTTTCACTACCGTTTGCTTTCCCTTCTTTTGTTTGTTTGAATTTTGGTGTGTAACATTACAACAAATTTGTAAGCATTTCCATGATATTGCCTCCAAGGATTTAGCAGAATAATCTGTTGCTGTTGTTTTTATCTTGTGGTTTAATAGGATTTCTATGCCTATGGGTGTGTGCGCTTAAAGCCCAAGGTTGCCTTACATCTTTGTGCTTAATTGATCTAGCAGCCTTGTGGCAACGTGATATTATTTTAGGTTTTTAGTTAGTTGCCATTAAAATACCATTTATTTTATAAAATAGCCATGGGAGATAAATATCACATTAAAGATACATTTTTTCTTGCCTTATAGGTAGAGATTTCCTTGCTATCAGTTCATCCTTGTGTTATTTTTATTGCATTTATGAAAATCTAGCTTTCAATTTCTCTGTGTACACACAAAATTATGTATTGTATGGAAGTGGAAATGGACTTACAGATGAATAACCATTTGGCATGCAAACATAAATTTGTATTTTTGAATTTTAAAACAAGTATTTATAATTTTAGAAAAAAATTCTTGAAAATGTAGGGGAACATGTAGCAACCTAATGAAACTGCATATTAAACTTTCATTAGATGATCTCAATGAAATTTCTCAATGTTGTTTTGTATTATTTTAAAATTTTCAGACAATTCTTGGAGTTTCTTAATTAATTAATTCTTAATGTTATCTGAAGTATTTCAAAATGGCCTCCCTCAAAAAGAGATGATTTGTGCATGTTCAGTGTCCTAGAGGATGACGTCATGGGAACGGTAAGAGTGTCGAGTTAAACACGCTGGAAATACTCAGGACGAGCAATACTTGCTGGAGTCTCGTTAGTGCCTTTTATGGCAGACATGACAGCCAATCCTGATCCAGACTTTGCTCAGGCTCTGTAGAAAAGAGAAAGTCTGATCATCACATTAAAACAGAAATGCAGCAAAGTGGTTTCCAATTTAACACGACGACAGGACAGGCTCCTGCACGCAGGGGGAGAGCACGACAGAGGTTATCTACCTGGTCCAACGCCATGTACCCAAGGCAGATGCACTAACAGTCATAAGTGCTGTACTTGGAAATGCTTGTTGTACCTGACAAATGTTAGTCAACTTCTTTCCTACAAGCAGAGTCTGGCTGGGGCTGACTGTCATGTATCCAAGGTAGTGGTAACTAACAGACACTGCATCTCACAGTTTGCTGTGGATGCTGGTAAACTCCAAAAATGTGTGCGTGAGGTTTCAAAGCTGGACATTAGGCATGTGACACTAGGTGCAAAACTGCATAGGCCTGCAGCATGCTCAGGGAAACCTGCGTGTGTTTGTTTTTTATTCAGTTGCTGGAGAAGGCTAGTTGTACGGATGGGAGGAGGCCTCCTTAATCCTGAGAGTAACTGATCATGTGATAAGTACCCCGAAGAATTAAATGTGCTGGAAGAGTAAAGCACAGCTTATAACAGCGTGTCTTTCAGGATCCATAGCTCTGTCTTATGCTTTAAATTCATGCAAGTGATTTCTACTAAATCTGGTTATGTCTACACCCATGTAATGGTCCCCACACCACTTCATATAATTCCAAAAATGTATTCATTTCTTAAATTATGTAGTATTTTTACAACGAAGGCCAACACATCTATTTGAATTCTCTCTCTCTGTCTCTGTCCCTTTCCTCTCTCTGTCTGTTGGATTCACATACTGTAAACATTTCAAATGATATTATAACATCCTAGTGAAAAACCTCAGGTTGACTTCCAAATCACAAACATGGTTAATGTATATCCCAGTTGGGTTTTCTTTTGCCAATTTATTTTGCAGCTTATTGTCAAATGAAAAGATATTCCAAACACAACAGCATCTGTGACTTATGATTGTCTTAAATGAATGCATTTAATCTTGGAAATATTTGGTACACCATATGCTTGAAATCAAAACTGAAGAAAAATCCAAAAATCAAGATGGATTTCTTCCAAAGGTTAAAACAACTTCTCCCTCCTCCACAAAAAAAGCAAAAATCTCTGAAATCATAGGGTAAGGTAAAATATATTACATTTCTTTGGTTTCAGTTTTATGTCTCCAACCCCTACAGTTGCTATGGTTACCAGTTTGAAGGAGATTGTGGAAAGTTGTTGGGCAGCTAAGCTGAATTTCAGAAAGGTTTGTCTGAGTGGCAATTAGGTGGAAGTTCTAGATCTTGTCAGCACCTGGAGGAATCCAAGTGAATTCAAACTTCCAAGGATTTAAATCCCATTCTATTTAAACCTTTGACTTGCGAAGTTATGGCTAAGAAGGAAAAGATTGTCTCTTTATGGAAATGCATCCATTCAACAAAAGTCTATGGTTTTGTGATGGATAAGCTACACTGATAGCTTGACAAGACTAAGGGTCACCTCGGAGACACTTCACTTGACATGTTCATGAAGAAGTTTCCAGACAGGTTTGTCTGAGGAGGATAGACCCTGAGTGTAAGCAGCACCACCACTCTACAGGCTGACATTGCAGATAAAAATTAATAATGATAATATAATGGGAATACAAAAACTAGGGGCACAGCAGTTATTGTTCTATTTGCTGAATGAAGACACAATGTGTCACTTGCCCCAATCTCCTGTTGCCATGTGTTCCACACCTGATTGGACTGTACCCTTAATTATATGTCACTTACAAAGCCTTACTCCCTAAATTGCATCTATTCAGTTATCTGATTACATCAGTGAGAAAACAACAAATATAGGTTTCTTATTCTTCACTACTTGCAGGAAAATTTGTCCATTGTTTGGAAGAAGTGCTCTTTTTAGATACATAGCAAAAATATCCCATTTAGACTCTACTTCTGCCTTTGTCTTGAGAACTGGCTAGAAAGTCCATTGCTATTAGTTTATATCCCTTGGTGTTTCTTCCTACCATCTAGCTTCATGGTGGAGTTTACCAGCATGAAAGCCTGTCAGCAGACTGTGGGATGCAAGTGGCAAAATGGGCAACCGGTGTACCTTGCTGCATGAGAGCTCCAACGCCAAACCAGAAACTATTTAGCAAAGTGAAATTGTTTTCCACCACGTCTGAGTCAGGGTTGCACGGGTGGGGGTTATACCACTCGTAGGGTGTGAACCTGCGATAGTTAACAGAAACAGTTTGTAAATATCACACACATACACGAAGCAGAGTCAAACGTGCTGAGCAACGTAGAAATCCAACCATTGAGCAGAAGCAGTAGGAGCAAAGACCTCGGGTAGCGTCTTTCAGCTCTGTGGGACTAAATGCAAAAGTTCCTGGGAGAGTATTCACCACTGACTTTCAGCTTCTGAATCAAGTACGTTGGCAGCTAGGATCACACTCTTCAGACCTATGTCTACTGAATTCTTTGGTGCTTTCATTCATTCCCATTTTACTGAGCAACTGGCTAACCATAAAGAAAGGATTTCCTATCCCAAGATTTAGCCCCAGCCAGGGGCAACACGAGCAGTGGTGGGATTCATGGGAATTACACGATTGAGTTATTATGTTGCTAGATGCTGTGGGGGTCATTTGCTCTTCTGGGACATTTATGGCTCCATGAATACAGACATGTATACAAATTCTAGTACTTCACCAATGATGCAGGAATAATAAAACCAGAGACAAGACCAAACGTGTAAAAAAATGGGCTAGATTTGGGAGCCATATATATCTTGTTTCAAAGACACTATATAGAAATATAAGCCTCAATCCTTTAATGAAAAGACAAGGTTTAAATTTGGAAGAACCATAGTCCAGGCCTAGGTATATTACATATATTAATATAGTATATTAGCATTGACTCCAAGGCTTAGAGTAGGAAATTGGAAGCTCATGTTTTCTTTTTGATTTATTTTTAATTGAATTGTTTTTTAAATTATGCCCTGCAGTCTCATAATCACCAACTCTTGTTAGGTGTGAAATGTTTTCTATGACATTATTATCACTCTGCTTGCAAGGGGCCATGGGTAATAAGTTTTTGGAAATACAATGAATCATTGATGAAAATCTACACAAAGAATTTGATTTGATTTTTTTGCCCTCGGTTTACCTCTTTATAAATTGGGGGAAATTTAGATATTTAGAAGTAACATTTAAAATAATAATTTGGAGAACTGATTACAGTTTTAGTCCTTTCTATTTTTCTAAGAATAAGTCTGACTTTTGTAATCCAGAGGAGACAGCAGCTATAGGGGTATTTTAGGGAGCTACCATAGCAAGGTATGTGTGTGTGAGTGTGTGTGTGTGTATGTATATGGGTGTGTGCATGTGTGTTTTATTAAAACATTGCCAGATGTTCATCAAAGTAACCTGTAATCATTTAAAAGGCAATAATTCATAGCACTGGAAGCTTTGCCATTTGCTGCTGGGTCTTTTCAAGGCAAAGAGGATTGTTAGAGCATTGTTAAAATACCACAACACCAATGAGAAACATGCGGATGCTCTCCAACCCATAAGGCTTCAGCAATAAACAATAGCAGGTTGCAGATGCATCAGGGAGAACTGGGCTTAAGGTGAATAAATTATCTACAGCGAGAAGCCAGACATGCTGTGCATCATGTACAAGGAACTGGGAAGATAGTTTCTCTAAATGAAAAATGTTCTCTAAAGCCCTGGACACCTTCTGCAAAGTGTGCAGTGTCTTCTCATGGAGTCTTCGGGGCATTAGGATAGCAGCTTGGTCATTTATCGCACCATAATATCATCCAACTCTTTCCTGTGGCATCCCTCAAGCTGCAGGGTACACCACACAAGTTGCCGTGAGCTTATGAACACAGCTTTAATTGACGGTGCCGTGCCAATACATTTTAATTACTGTTGCAACAGTGTGATTAAGTTTTGAATTTATACACTCTCATAACCATAGTAGTTTGCTGAGCAGAAAGGATACCGGTATTAATGAACCTACTAATTGAAACAGCATGCAGAGTAAAGATGCTGCGACTTAAACAATATCATTATCCCTGGTACAATAACTTTAAAATATTAATTGCAATAAATTAGAAGGATTACGCATTCAAGAATACAGGCTTTTCAAATAGACCATAAAGCTTGGAAACTACCAGCCCCTGATATCCTGTTGTTTGCTCATTAAATATACTCTGATCGGTGAGCACGTGTCCTTGGCATGCTGCTCTTAGTTTCCCCCCATGTTTAACACTTTAACACTAGTGAGCAATTAAGTGGCTTTTCTGTGGAGCAGAGGGAAACGGTCTTAAACATCAGCACACGTCTCAGCTCTTCAGGAGGTTGCTAGTTCCTTGTCTCGAGGATTCCAAATGACCTGGGAAGCATGTGAACTGAAGAAAATTAAACAATGACGGGCTATGCTGTAAGACACTGGCTTTTTATATTGTAGAAACACACATGTTTTGTATAGGTGGAGATATTTCCCTTTAAGAATCGTAAAGCATGCTTAATATAGCCACAGTGACACAATACAGCATGTCAGCGGCAGAGGGTCTAGTGAAAGACCAATACATGATCTGCAGGAATAACCATCTAAAATTGCTGTCCCAGATGACCCTCAATAGGTCAGCTGACTTCCTGGAACATGGGAAAGGGACAAGTGTCTATTTAGAATCTATGTGAAAACTTGTATAGATGATGGTATTATTTCACAGGCATGGTGGTGCTGCCTATAATTCCAGCATTTGGGATGATGAGGCAAGAGAATCTCTTCCAGTTTGGGGCCAGTCTGTCTCTGCAGGAAGTTAAAGAATAGCCTGGATTGCATAGAGAGACCTTCCTTATTTCAGAAGAAAATATTGTAACAAAATGCATCATAATGAATCCAGAGGGTCTACACATGTGAACCTGGTACTTTGGGTTAGGTTTTAGATGATGCAAAGTTTACATTAAATGAAAAGTTGCGAAATATTCCTCACTGAGACGTTTACTAGTTGAGGGGACTGTCTAGTTCTCATTGTTGATAGACACTGGTTGCTTTGAAGAAAGATCAATCAATTTCAGTGGGGAAAGGTCTGTTTGAAGTTGTCATCACCCATTGGTTTTGTAACCTTAGAATCTGCTTTCAAGAAGTCATTCTTGTCCCTAGATTTTACTTTTTGCTAGATGACAACCTTAAAAGCTTCGTTTTAAACTGGGCAGTGGTGGTGCATGCCTTTAATCCCAGCACTTGGGAGGCAGAGGCACACAGATTTCTGAGTTCGAGGCCAGCCTGGTCTACAGTGTGAATTCCAGGACAGCCAGGGCTACACAGAGAAACCCTGCCTTGAAAAACAAAAACAAAAACAAAACAACAACAAAAAGCTTCATTTTAGGAAGTCAAATGTGAGTCCCCAATGCAAGCTAGCCCCGGTATGTTGAAGTTTGGCCCAGTTCAGCTTTATGTTCATCATGAACCCAATTCTGTAGAATTAAATATTTTTAGAGTCAACTGCCAAATCCAAACACTAACATGCACATTTGTTAGCACTCATTCTTCACCGTCATTGTCTATGGTTTTCCTTACCTTGTTACATTGATGTTTTATAACCGTATAGATTTTATTCAGTTCAGCGAATGATTTTTAGGGATCTATTTAGTGAGGGTGTTAAATGCTGGATTGGTCTGTAGCTTTTCACTTGAAGAATACATAAAAGGATAAACTTCACAACACAAATCTGAAAGCTTCTTTAGATCAAATGAGATTAACTGGTTCTCATTTCTATGTTACCGAATTTGAGGGCAAATAAAATCACGTTGCAGCTCACTTTATTGGTGCAGAGAGACCTAGTGACCTATTTCATGGTCCCAGATTATGATGGGAAGAATAGGGGAATCAGCACCTGCTTACCAGGCTGGGGATTTGATTCTGAGCATCGCACTTAGTGGCCCTACAGTGTAGGATTAGAATAGACTCAAAGATGTAGATGATATGGAGTTGAGTGTGAAATACAGATGGTGGGTCATCAAGAGCTGATAAGGAAATGGACAAAGTGCAGAGATATTCTGAATGTTACACTTTCTGACATATCCTGATAACAAACATAAAGTCACAGGTGAGAGGCAGTGCAATAGGGCCTCTTCAGTCCATGTCCTTGTGAGGCCTTCTAGACGATGCTCACATACCGTTTTCCTCCTGGTAGCTTTGGCCAACTTTGCTAGAGTAACTAAGCAAGAGACTTCTCCATCAGTAGGACCTTCCTTGATTAATTTGTAATCATTTATGCTTGATTAATTTGTAATCATTTATGTGTGAAGAAACCCTAGACTCAGGATTTGAAAACTTACATTTTTATTGTCCTCTGTCTTTTTCCTTGCTTCATTAGGGTTAAAGAAATGGAACAAGTCAACCCAGTGTAGCCTGCTTCCTGTGAGAGGGAACTTCATTACTTTATGGCTATCCCAGGTAAACGAACTTTACCTGGGAATTGTGACAAATCTCCAAAGGCAATAACTGATTAAAAAAAATCATTTCCAAGGATTTTTAAAAATTATCCTGAACATGGTTCTTGACTGTGACATGACTGAAAAGTTGAAGTTGTGTGTGTATGTGTGTGCGCGCAAAAAGAATTTTGATCACTATTTCAAAAAACAATATTTGAGATTTGGCAATAGCTCATTTTACAAGATGTTGAGAACTCCCAATCTTTAGTCCCTTTGAAAGCTTAAATAACCATACGTCAGAGGTCACTTATTCCGTTTGACTGCCTTGTAGATCTTCTGCATGCGTCTTTTTTTTGTTGTTGTTTGTTTGTTTTTGTTTTTGTTTTTGTGTTTTTAAGACAGGGTTTCTCTGTATAGCTCTGGCTGTCCTGGAACTCACTCTGTAGACCAGGCTGGCCTCGGACTCAGAAATTCGCCTGCCTCTGCTCCCAAGTGCTGGGATTAAAGGCATATGCCGCCACTGCCAGACTTCTGCATGTGTCTTGCTTGGGTTATTTTCCCAAGCCTTCTTTGTAATTATTCTGGGGAGAAGTTACCAGGAAATAATCAAAACTGGACAATAGACAATGGACAATGGCAAAGAGTTACCATGAAAAGATATTTCTCTTATTAATTACTGGAGAGAAGACAAAAATTGATTAAGGGAAAAAATTACCAGCTTTTGTTGAAAGGTGAAAAAGATTGAAAACATGACATAAAAAGTAAAATTTTAAAAGCATACTTTATCTAGAGCCATCAAAGGTTTAAGAGGAATAGAAAAATAAAATAGTGGTTTGAAATTCAGTATCAAAGGCATTTGGATATATGTTCTACTGAGAATAAAAAGCTCTGGAAGACTTGTATAAAGTATAATGGTTACATACAAAGGACAGAGTTTAATCTTGAAAGATAAAGCTTAACTGGAATCACTTCCAGAGTATCATAAAGCTTTTATAGTGGCTTGAAGATGTAGCTAAGGGGTAGAGGGCTTGCTAGGCAACATGCATAAGGCCCTCCACTCCATCTCCAGTACAGAAGCAATAAATCAATAATCAGCCAGCCAATCAGCCAATCAATCAATCAGTCAATCAATCAATCAACCAAACTTCCACACTGTAATTTCTTTTCAGTGTGACTTCCACAATATTCTTTTTTACTGCCTAATGATTTTAAAGAAGAACCTCATAGAAACGTCTACCCTTAAGGGCCTCAGCATCTTCCTCTCCATGTTTTTTATTTGCTGGGGTGGTTCCTAGATACCTTGTCTTTTCTGTTTGGCTTCTTTAATTATTCCCAAACAAAATATCTTAAAATAATTTCATTATTATTTTAATAATATTTTACATATCCCAGTTAATCCATTGTTCGTTTTGTCCTTTATTCCACAGAAAAATAAAACAGATAGCAATGTTATGTGACTGGAAGTACAGAAAAAGTTAAATGACAACAAAGGACTGTCCTCTTCCTTTAAAATATGTATCTTTATGACTCATTAGCTTTCAATGCACTCAACAGCTTTCCATGGAAACCCTGAAAAAAATACAACAATGAGCAAAAATAAAATTGCACTTTTAAACTGTGAATGTTTGACATCTGTGACTGCCAGGCCTTTGCCATGAATTCAGTATTCTCGAACTTACCTTGCAATCACAAAGAGCACACAACTGACTCCTAGGCAGGCGAGGAGCACATACATCCAAATGTCTGGAGATAGGGGGTTGAGGAAGGAGAAGACACCCGGGTTGGTTCCATTGGGCTTCCGGTAAAGGATGCTAATGCCCAGAGTCATGAAAGGCTTGGAGAAGTCAATGACTTTCTCCCGTACATACGTGATGGTGAGAGGGGCCACTGCTAGGTCAGCTCTCTGTAAAAGCAAGTGTCAGATCATCAGCTGCAAGGGACTAGCCTTCTCCTGAGTATCTCTACCTCCTAATCTCAACTTCAAGTGCTTTTTGTGCAAGAGGTGTCTAGTATGAGCTAAATTTGTTTATATTATAATATTTATTATCAAAGAGAAACCAGAAATTATGAAGGGGTAGGGGGTGAGGGTCTGTGCAAGGTACATACTCATACCCACAGGACCCATATGCTGAGAGCATGCTCACAAGATAGACAGACAGACATAGAGAGAGACAGACAGAGAGACAGAGAGCAATACACACAGAGATAGACACAGACAGACAGACACAGACAGCAACACACAATAGAGATAGACAGACAGAGAGACAGACAGAGAGACAGAGAGCAACACACACACAGAGATAGACAGAGAGACAGAGAGTCAGAACAGCACACACAGATAGACAGACAGAAACAGAGCAACACACACAGATAGATAGACAGACAGAAAGACAGAACAGCACACAGATAGATAGACAGACAGAGAGACATGGAGCAACATACAGAGATAGATAAACAGACAGAGAGACAGAGCAACACACATACATACACACAGAAAGAGAGAGAGAGAGAGAGAGAGAGAGAGAGAGAGAGAGAGAGAGAGAGAGAGAGAGAGAGAGAGAGAGAGAGAGGATTGCTATTCATAAACTAAAATTACCAGATAATCTCTTTACCTCTCTTCTCTGGTAGAGAAGAGAGGAAGGAACACCTTGGGCTAATATAAGGTGACAAGATGAGATTTTTCTCTGCGTCCCAAATTGCAGGTCCTAGAATTCTTAATTTAATTGGAAACCTCTCAAGCTTACTCATTGGCATAAAGGGTGAATGTATAAATTTTAATCTTCAACTTTTATTTTCACCCACCCTTCCAAACCAAGCAAACTTCATATCTAGGTAATTTTCTTTTCCTTTTAAGAAATGTGCGTGTGCGTGTGTGCGTGCATGTGTGTGTGTGTGTGTGTGTGTGTGTGTGTGTGTAAACATGGAACACATAAACCCGTTCTTCTGAAATGGAATCAACTGTATTTTCCTCCTTTTACTTCTCCCCTTAGAGCGTTTTGCAGTCAGGTGTGTTTTTGCTTACGTGGTCGATGAGTTCCTTAACCATCCCGTTCCACTCCCCTTTGTCATTCTGGGCTCCATATTTGCCGTCAGGAACCAGTTTAACATCATAAAGGAAACCTAGGATATTTGACAGTTCTTTCAGCAGATCCAGGCAATATCCTTCAAATCTGTCATTTCCGTACAGTGGTTTATCGGATTTCCTGTACATCACGTAGGGCTCTTCCTAAGCGAAACAAACCGGGTATGGAAGCTCTGTTATCATGAAAAGGAAAGTGTTCTGCCAGTGCCTGAAGACGTGTAATATTTGAAGTTGATTTTGAAGAGTGGAAAGTATTGAAGTCAGTTGCTGACATTCCTGTTTCTGCTAAACTTGTAACAAAAGCCACTGTGACAAAAGCCATCATGTGTTTTTCTTCCTTTCCTGCCTTTTTAGATGGCAATGTTTTCTTTCACTGTGTGGTAGGAGAGAGGATTAGTGAATGGTGTGACAGAGGCATGATTATGTTCAAATTTTGACTCTGAGCTGATGGATAATCTCAGAAGACACTTGGGTCCCACATCCTCCTTCAGATATGACCATATCTCGGCTTCTTTTGTAGGAGTCTCCTTGCCTTAGGCTGTGGCCCAAGACTGTCTATGTATAAAGGAGACATAAATACCAGCATATATGTCTTTTCATTTTTTTTCAAACATCATGTATGCTAAATATTCTGATTTTTCTCCTTCCTTGGGAAATTCACTAATTTATTTGCTTATTTGCTTTTCATCCCCCTCCTCTCCTCCCAGTCCCATTCTTATTACAGTTGTCCTTTCTCTGCATACTGGTTGGCTATTTCCAGGGTTTCGTCTTTTATCAGTCTTATAGTCTTATTTGACATCACCTTGGAACTCAAGATAATGGTCCCCTAGATGCTTTCACATAAAACCCTTATCTTATGAGTAATGGCTGCCTTCCTACCGCACATCTGTAAAGTTACTAATTCTTCCCTGAGTTCTTTTTGTTTTGTACTGTTATAATAATTACTACCACTGTGTGGTAGACTCCTCCTCTAGCAAGCTGGCAGTTGGATCAAGCCAATGCAATAGAAAGTTGTTGCCCAGAGTGGCATATGCATGCTTCATCCTGGCACTGGGGAGGGAGACGTATGCTTATCTCTCTGAGTTTGAGACCAGCCTGATCTACCTAGGAGAGTTCCAGAGTAGCCGGTTCTACACAATGAACTTTGTCAAAAACAAAAAGCAAAACAAAACACCCCCCCCCACAAAAAACCCTGTTTCCATAAGGTAGTTGCAGCAAAGGTGATGGCCAGAAGAAAGCACAAAGAAGAATCAGATGTACTTTGGATGAATAAGTCTAACAAGGCAACTTCAAAGACAAATAGCTGAGTGTTACACAGTGAATGAAATGAAGCAAAGTGTGCCTTAAAATGCAGAGTTCACGGTGGATTGTGCCATGGGAAAAGAGAGAGGGGAATGTGCACACTGGCTAGCTGGGCATAAGATCAGGATTGAATGGGATACAAGTCTTTGAGTAAGTTGATACAAGGCTTCTTTCCAGAGGTATGAGCCCATGGAAAGAAGAATGGAAACAGTGCAGTGTTCAGGGACCTGTTACACCTGGGAACTAGGAAGATGCAGGGTAGAGATGACGGGGAGGTAGGAGTGTTGCTACAATCAAGGGAAGCTGAAACCTAGGTGCAGGGCAATCGATAGTGCCTGGAAGGTGCTTATGGAAAGACATGGACAAACCCGTTAATGGACAGTACAGGAGTCTCAAAAAACAACTTCACTGGCTTCCCCTGCTGAATCCCCTTTCCTGGTCTTTTTCTAAAGTCAAACCAACCAACAGTTCAGCAGGCAGAGAACAAAAGTGGCCCTGGATGGGCAGAGCGAGGGAAGAATGGAGCCAGGATTCGAGAAAGATGAAGAGTCTGTGGAGAGGCTTCAAGCGCTTACATTTCATTTCTTTAAGTACATACGAATGTATGCTTTTAGCTCTCCAGTTTAAAAAAGTAGACATATGCAGAGAGCCTTGCCAGGCTGGAAAAGACAGTTAGAGGATCCCTTTAGGTCTAGCGTGGGAGTGTGGATAAAGGGCCAGAACTTCACAGCTTACCAGAATAGTGGTGACAATGAGCGTTCGGTTAGCCAGCGAATCTGTGATATTGTTGGACCTGTCTCTGTTGCCATCCGTCATGTTCAGCCCACTGTTGGAGTTCCAAATCCCAATCTGCACAGAACACAGGACGTCAGAGGCTGCCTGTTGCCTGCAACAGTACTTAGGTTAAACAGAGGGCCCGCTATATCAGGAATGGGACCAACACTTACACCCTGGGACACGAGTGCCTCACAGTGGAGACTACTTGGTAGAGGAGTTGTACCATAGAATGAAGCATGTGTAGAAGCTTAAATCTGAGCTAATTAAGGTGAGGTGCAGGAGGCATTTTATTTTATATTTAAATTAATATATTTATTATTATTATATTATTGTTATTTTGAGACAGGGTTTGTCTGTGAAGCCCTGGCCAGAACTGGCTTTGAAGAACAGGCTGGTCTTGAACTCAGAGACATCTACCTGCCTCTGCCTCCCAAGTGCTTGGATTAAAGTTTGGAATGTTTCCTTTTAATTATTAAGCTCATTGCTGTTTTCTAAAATTAAATTACTAGGAGTAAGTGAACATGAGATTTTTCCCTCTGTGGTATATTTGTTGAACACCTATTTCCATGTGTCAAGTACAGCTGTGGGCATTGTAGGACACAGTACATAGCAGTAGACACTTGTACCCTTGTTACATTCTGCCAGCATCAAACATCATGCCACCAAAGAGTCAACACGAGGTTCTTTAAGATGTGTGATTGCTGGGATGGAAAGGATAGGGTGGGTGTTGGAGGGGCTTGGGACTGGAAAAGGAAAGGCTTGGGAAAAAACTACATAAATGAGGGCTTGGCAAAGTTCAGGACCCACCCTCACTGAGTAATGGATACTGAGAAGAGATCCCTCTTATTCATTCCTATAGGACCCAGTGCACAATTTGCCCAAACACCCTGTCTTTTGTAATTATTACTTGTTGCTTCTCTGTCTTTTGTGTACTCTTGATCACCAATTCTTCAAGTAAAGAACTTGTATTGTTCATTGACTATATATATATATATATATATATATATATATATATATATATATATGATTGTCCATATTCAGTAGACTCCTCTACCCTTAAAAAAGATGGTCTTCAATTTCTCCAGTGGTCTGGTCACTGCTAATGTGGCCGGCCCTATTAAATACATGCTGATCATTCCTGATGCCCCAAATCGAAGATGTTCAGAGTCACCTGACCTAAGTAGATGTGTCAGAGTCAAAACAGAGGTGCTGAATAGCGATGTGTGTGACATGTTGCGCACACACACATATGACATGAAAGCTGGGATGGTTTGGGGAGAGATGAGGAACCATTGGGAGAGGAAGGCAAGGCAGTGGGAGATGTGAACAAAGTGTATTTGTCCTCATGTTTGACAAGGTAACAGTGAGGCCCATGGTTTTGCAAGCTACGTCAAAGAATTAATACAAAATTAAATTGACAATTCTTTAACCAGTATATGCAATATATTCAAATTTCTATCTAGGTTTGAGTTCCACCCTTTGAGATCTTACCTTGAAAATTAAAATATCTCAAAATTAAAAATAAAATCAATACTATTCTGTTCTCAAGAAATTCTGCTAAGTGATACTAAACCCATAAATTGATTTGTTTAGCATCTGGGAAGACCCAGGAAAGAGCTATGAAAATTGAGCTATTCGGCCCAGCCCTGTACTCATTCACTTCTAGGCTCTGGATAAGGAATGTGTTTCAAAGTCAGATGGAAATAGGCAGGCAGTGGCTGTGTGACCTTAAACAGGATGCAACTGACCAAGCTTCATCTCTCTGTACCATAGGGATGCAGAGAAGATCGAGAGATGGCAGGGGCGTGCCTCAGTTTGATCATCAGCAAAATGGAGAGGAAAATGCTTCTAAAATTATTTTTAAAGATTCATTTTCATTTGTGTGTCCACGTGTCTCCATGAACGTATGCAGTGTATGGGGGCGGGTGCCATGTGGGTTCAGAAGAGGGAGTCAGATTCCCTTCGAGCGGAAGTTCCAGGCAGTCGTGAGCATCTTGATGTGGATGTTGGGAGTAGAAGAACTCCAGACCTCTAGAAGACCAGCAAGTACTCTGAAATCACTGAGGCATCTCTCTAGTACAAAAGTGCCTTTTTAAAAATTAATTAAAAATTTACCCTATGTGCATATGATAGGTCCTCCCCACCTCGGTTTGCTTTGATTGGCTCCCTAACATCAGCAGCAGCAGCTTGGCTGGTATCTTCTTAGAGGTGCACATTCTTTGAGAAATTTCTAAGAACTACTGTGCATTCACACATTTGTATAAACTATGTCTCTCCTCCATACTAATCAGGGTTAATTTGCTGGGGAAATGAAGAGACGAATGGAGGGAACAGAGTGTCAGGTGTAGCAACTGCTTGCAGAGAGGATGCTAGAAGGAGGATGGGATCTGGGCCAGCACCCTTGGGAACCCTTCTGAACTTTGAGGGCTTCTTGTGATGTGCTGCGTAGTCTCTCTGTTGATGGGAGAGCCTCTGTTTCCCTTTGTGAGTCATACACTTGGGAAGTTGGGCTTGTTCTTTCCAACTTTCCCTCCTCCGATGCTTTTTGGAGGCAGAACCTTGGCTTCTAGGAAACACACATCAAATTCAACATGTTGGTCCATTTGTTCTTATCCCAAGCTCTACTCTAAGTTGTATTGTGTGGGAAGACTATGTGTAGGGTGGGCCCTGGGTACCATTTCAATAAAGCATTGACATAGGCACCTAGAAGTACAGAAATAAGTTTTTAATCAAGTATTAGAGAATATACTTGTGACTTTAGGCATTTTTAAAGGCAGGATGTATTTTAACTCTTAACCTTATCAATGTTATTCGTGTGTTTAAATATTTTTCATCTTTATAAATGGTATTATTGAATGCTACTGTAACATTCTTTTCTAAAATAAGACTTAGACTGCAGACAAGTGTTCTCTCCTACTTTGCCCCCATCTCTTCGTCTTTCTGTCAGAAATAGAGTGGTAGGCAAGGCGCCAAGAGACCATTGCTGCTCTCCTGCAGTCAGATCCCGCTCAAAGTCCTGAGAGCACAGATCTCACTGTGTAAGACAAGGCAGAGGAGATAATCTTCCTGCCAGCTTTACTGCAGAAGTTGTTAAAAATAAAAACAAAACCAGTACGAGAGCCAAGGAAAGGTCAGGCTTCTGCCTTGGCTTTATTTCTTAATTGAAATAAATGGACATGTTGCCAGCAAGCCAGTGTCTCTGATGAGGTGGGACTCTGTGATGCACTGATGCGTGCTTGCTGGACAGAGCTGCGCAGTCAACCAGATGCCCAGATGTTGGCTTTATGGTCTTGCTCTACAACCAGGGAGGAGTGAGTCTAGGAAGCAGCATATCCATTTTCAGACTATGAAGCAAAAGCCTTCTTTCATTGCCTAAATTGACCCGAGGAAGTAGCCATTTGGTATCTGGGAAGTATTTATGAATGAATGTTTTAAGAGAGAGTCATTAGGGTCTATTTTCCAGACCTAGAGTCACAGGAACAGAATCTAAAATGGCTGAGTGCATACAATCAGATATGTATGGAAAACAAAATAAAGGAATTTCTCCTGTTGGGTTTGAGTGAGTCCCTCATTCCTGAGCATAGTAGGTGAACCATGGCCTATTCAGCTAATAATGTGAGCAATGATGGGTTAGCAGAGAGGATGAGAAAGAAAGGCATGGATTAGCAAGGCCCAGATGTGACATCCTCAGGATGTGAATGCGCATGCTACAGAGTCATGCTGCCTGGGTGATTGCCCCTTCCCCTTGAGGCTAACTTCAGAGCCTGGACTCTATGCTCTAGAGTAGTGAGTTTGAATTAATTCAGCATTGCATAATGTCCTGGGAGGATCAAGCTCAAATAACAAGCTGCTTTCCTGGTGGCAGTGGCAGGTAAGTGAGGAAACTTGTTCACCTCTGGTTCATCAATAAAACAGCATGTGTATGTGTGTATATATATATATACATAAAGACATTCCTGAGCTACTCTGCTGAGTTCTTTTACGGGGATGATGAGATTATTTTTTTGGCCACTAGTAGAAACTGTTTATAATTTCTGTGACTCAACCAATCATTTGAAAGGCAGAGGTGGGCCTGCCATACCATTCAAGCTGAATGACCTGAAGTAATTTAAAGTCCATCTGTCAATCAAAAGAACTTTTAGCAACGGGTTTTAAGTAGAGTGAAAGAGAAAAAGAGGGAGAGAGAGGTGCAAGGGAGGATAACGGCCTGCGGCAGTGCGACGTTTGCCTGTCACTGGGACACTTGGCTCACACAAGTCTCTCTGGTGTCTACCATCTGCTTATCTATGCTCAGTCACTGGCAACATGATCCTGTGCAATAAACTATGAAATAATGGGTGCTAAAATTTACAAGATATCTCATTTCCCTTCCAAAGTTACCCGTTGATTTGTCCTCTGGAAACTAGTTCTAATATAAATGTCAAGACAGTATGCTCTGATAAAGCAAAGGCGGCTGGCTCCTGAGCAGGGGGAGTTGCTGGCAATGGCGCATACTTCACAGTTGGGTGACATTGAGGAAACTGCCCTTGCCTTCAGAGGCCTGAGCCTATCTGACTAGTCTAATGGATCAAACTAGTTGTTTTCATTGCCCTTAGGGGGAATATTTAGTGGTCTGAGAAGATCTGTAACTGGGCCGCCATCTGGGTTTGTCACCGTTACCTCATCAGTCTCCATGGACACTGGTCATCATGTCCAGTAGAAAAGCTAATGTAGGGGGAAAGAAATATTAACCCACCCACCACTATTTACACACACTCTGCCTCCCTGCCCCCTCCCTTCTGTGGCACCCCCCCCCCTTTAATCTGCATGCATGTGGTAAGCTCCTGGCCTGGTAAGACTGGCAGAGTGCCACCACCCCACCCCAAGTGTCCTGCAGTTGTTATCAGGGTACAAACCTTCTTCCACACTTTATACAAGTGCTTAGACACTTCACCAGAGGCCTGGGGTTTCGGAGGGAAAAAATAAAAGCACACTTAATTAAAATGCAGCAGGGAACCGTGATGTATATCGTCTGCGTGACTGTCCTCACCTCTTGTTTGGGATTTTGCATTTTAATTCATATAAGGACCAACACTAGGTATGAGGAGGAAATGAAGGGGCAGGCTGCGTGTCACAGAAGTTATGTGCTCCTTGTACACAGCATAAAGTAAATTAAGGCGCTTTTGAGTGTTCGCAGGTATGCTGCAGGGTTGGAGGATATTCACCACACTTTAAGAGAAATGTTAAAAGAATTCACGGTAAAAAGCATGGGTCTTTCATCACACACATACATACACACACTTCCTAAGCTATACAGAAAAACATGCCGGATGATGTAGCTTTGGTTATGAGTTTGCAGAGAGTAGAAGTCTGAGTACAAAGGACGGACGGACTTTTGGTAATGGTTCGCCTGTGAGCCCCGAGAAGCTGGCATGGGAAGTGTGGGCATGTCTTCCCCTGGTTCCCGAGGGACATGTTAGCCTTGCCCACTGCCTTCAAGACTCAACCAGCCATCTCAGGAACTGAGGCCGAGACACCTGAAGAGAAAAGGTGTGGCAAAGGTTGAAGAGGTAAGAGATAAATAGAAAATACTTTCATCTGTTTTGCTTTTGCTTTTGATGGGAACACAGCAATTCAATGTGCCTAATATCAATGTGCATTGAAATAGCCATGGAGACATCACAGTGGTTCTAATTTATCACCTGTCTGAGCCGAGGAAAGGCATTTCCTTAACAGCTACACACTCAGAGGAGCCAAAAGGGCAAAAAGGCTTAGGGAAGCTGATACTCTCTCTTAAGTAATCATAAGCCTTTAGGTTATCATCAACATTCTTGTTCTCTCTGGCCCAAGTACCAAACACAATTATGGAGGTGGGTAGCTGTTTTGTGCTCTGTTAAACCAGCAGAGGAACCCAGTAGAGTGACACCCAAACCAGGGAGAAGGAGAGGAAGCGGCATTTTTGAAATAGGAAACCCACAGACACGTGTACTGTGCACTCTCAAAGCTGTGAGCTAATTGTTCCTCTCAGCCATCAACACCTGTGATAGCCTTCTCATCTGGATTAATTGATCTTCGTTTGAATTAACGGGTGTGCAGGAAGAGGGCAGTTATAATCTGCCAAGGGAGAAAATTGTGTCCCAGTAAACAGAACCAATGAAACAGATAAGGAAATGTTACCTTGTGTTAAAAATAAAACCAACCATTTGAAATTAAGCAAGAAATTAGCTGGTTCAAAGTGCTCTTTTATATTGAGTAACACATTTTGTGAGTTAGTCTCTGTCATATGAAAATGTGTTTATCTATGGAGTTCTGATATCCAGGTAATTGCTTTGGACTTTCTCAGTCTTTTAGTCTTTAAGGTCCTGAAGGCAAATCCTCCAATTATAATTCTGATTGTGACCTGTGTACATGGATATTAAATTAAAATTGTAAAATATATTGAGCAGCAAAATTCCTTTATCATTACCTAACAGTTTACATTTGTGTTAGTCTAAGTAGTAGCTAAAATAAAACCTCAAACTTTGAAATGGAGACTTCCAACTAAAATAATCTTAAAGTGAGAATCCAGCATTAAGATGAAAAATTTTTAGCATTTGTCCTAAATTAAGGATGCCATGTTAATTTGCTCATCTTCTATACTATTTTATTCCATCCCGCTGTCACCAATCTCAAAATAGAGTTCAGCTAAAATTAATTTCTGAGTAACCCTTGGGTGCCTTGCCATAGATAAACCAGCTGCAATTTCGACAGTCCCAAATCTAAACTCAACTTTGTAAACTCTTCACAAGATGGGCCTCACCATGCCAGTGCCTAAGGTTGGGTAGACAACAATTCAGAGTTGCTTTATAGACCAAGCATTGATAAATATTAATCAGTGCTGTTAATTCTACATTAAAATTTGACCATTTAGCCCATCCGTGCCTACCATCCAACTGGGAGAGAATGAGCCAGGATGCTGGATGTTAATGGAAGTGCCCAGAAAGTCACTTTTTCATTCTCCAGTGGCCTGTGCCATTTCATTGAAATGTACGAACAATGCCCTTTCATGCGTGCATTGGATAATTTACTCATCATCCAGGAAGTTACCTTTTCAGTTCCTTCCTCTTTGAGACTGATAATGTCCAGGTCAAAATCCTTTCTCAAGCCATCCGTCTTATTGAAGGTGATCCGCCCAGTCAAGCCATCCCACCGCGCCTGGGGATAGTTAAGAGTGGAGTGTTATTGCCGACCACGATCTCAAACCCATCAGCAGTGTAATGCCTCAGATCCATCCCGGCGTCCGGTTACCCAGCTGCATCGTCAATTCTGAACCATTGTTGCCTTGGATCACTGAGTTGAAAGTGGGGCACTTCCCTGTTTTATTCGTTCTCATTTATTGTCTCAGCCCTAACGTTTTAACACAGTCTGCCCCGTAATGGTGGCAGTCTAAATGGGCAGGAAGTAAAGAGTGGCTGTAAAATCATCTGTTTATTGAGTAAAAAAAAAAAAAAAAAATCCAAGTGGTCACAGCACTCTGTTGTCCAAGGTCAGTTTCTACCCATGCCAAGGTGCTGCTAAGGGGAGTGCCTCTTACCTCTTTCTTCCTCTGTTGAAAGGATATGGACGAATGGTGCACTGCTGACGTTATTAAATTTTCCGGGTATTTGTGATTTATACCTCTTAATATTTAGGAATCTTAGTTTCTTATGGCTACTGTAGTCCATTGTTTTTATGTCTATTTTTTCATTTCTTTCTACTATTTATTCATTTTCCATCCTGATAGCAGCCCCTCTCCCTGCCCCTCCCAGGCCAATGTCAGGTTCTTAGTTCAATCTGCTTTAAACTCACCAGGAAGCCAAAGACTGACCCTGAATGCCCATTCTCCTGCCTTTGCCTCCCCAAGTGCCAGGATCAACAGTGTGTGAGTCTGGACCTGGACAGTCTGTTGGTTTAAAACTGTTCTATAAGTGCTGATACAAACAGTGTTGGCAGAGTCGTGTGCTCTGGAGGACCTTCCTGGAGGTTTCCTGGAGGTGTTTGAGGACACCCTAGCTGTCTCTTCTTGCTTTTGGTGGCTTTCAGCAAGAACTCTGTGTCTTGAGGTCACAACCCCCCCCCCCTGCCATTTGCATGAATATTGCCCTGCTTGGGGCTGCATTTAGATCTCCTATGTGTGATAATAGGTTATTTCTCCATCCCTTCATCTTTCATTCAAGCACACAGTTACAGTTTCTTGTTTGTTTGTCTGGTCACATAAGGTGACATGAATACGTCCCAGGCTTTAGGATGTGCAGATCCTTTTCAAGAGCTATTACTGCATTTACACAGGCATTAACATGATGTGAAGAAGCAAAATCATAATTACTGGCAACTTTGGTGGTTTCATTAAACAATAAAGAGTTGGTTTTCAGGCCTCAGGGTTTTGGTGACTTTTGGCCACTTGGTTTATTTGAGTTTCACTTACAAATGAACTTAAACTTTGTGCACATTTCTAAGAATTTCCTCCCTTCCAGCTTTATGAAATCAATCTGGTTTGGGTAATGTGAAGATCCTGAGGATGCCATGAGATTGGAAGTCAGTTGCACCATGTTTCCCTGTTCCACACAGCTCTCCAGACGGCCAACAAACAGTAGAAAGAACATGGATTTCCCATAGATTAGGGCGAATTTAGGATGTGTGATTCCAGGCAAGTTATGTCACTTGAACCTGTATTGGCCTGTGATGTCAGTGCTTATGTGAGGGTTAAAGGACACCCAGGGAAACACTGATATCATCTTAAATAACAGCAATTATATTTTCAGTCATCTCAACCTGGGTTTTATGTTGGAGGTTGAAAGGGTTAATTTTCTATGTATTTGATGAAGCTATAGGATGCACAGCTGTCTTGTTAGTTGTTGTTGCTGGGTGGTCCTGTGAAGGTGTTGGCAAAACAGCATCGCACCAGAAGCAACTGGCTTTATTTATTCCTTTTAGAATTTGTTCATGTGGAAACAAGAGCATCTTCTCTGCATCAGGGACTTGGCTGGGAATGGAAAAGTGCATGGCTCCGACAGTCAGTCTGTTTACTACGCCACCCCACTAGTGTGAGATACAGAGTTACACAGCTCAACGAAGAGAAAGGCAGGGAAAGAAACAGACATGTATCTGAAATACATGGAAAGAAAGAGTCAGAAAAAATGTCGGAGATTTCAAAGGCCAAGCAAAGAGTCACCCCCTCCCATCCGCCTGACCTAAAGCAGGAAGTGCCAAACATGCTGAAAGTTTCCATGGGCCCTAGATTTAGAGTGGGGAGTCATGAGAAACAAGTCTCTTAGGGAAATCTGTTAATAAAGGTTTTATGAATCAAACTGTTTTGTTTTGTTTTGTTTTGTTTTGTTTTGGATGGTAGAGAGGTTCAGGAATCACTGGAAGATTCTAGTAGAACAGTGCCGGGGTCAGATGCTCCAAGGAAGATTTTTTTTTTGCAGAATTTTTAAGAGTGCTGCAGTCATATGCAGGGTATGTATTAGCAGGCAGTTAGCCCAGAATGACATGTAGGGAATCAATTCATATACTCACATGTGAACAGAGGAACAGCATGGCTCTCCATTCCTCCCCCCACAAGCTTTCACACTATTAAATGTGAATCAGTGCTGTTCCATAATAAGATGTGCAGAGTGTAATGTACACCTGTACATCACACATATGATATATACATACGCTATATGTACATTTACATACAATGTAAAGTTTAAAATACAATCAGCCTAAAATCAGAAGCTAAAGTCCTTAAAGTAGTTGTATTTTCTGGTTACCATTTAGCTAGAATGGTTGTCACATCAGAATTGCATGTGATTTCTTGATAGTACTAGGTGCTAAATGTGTTAGGAAGAGATGAGGCATGTAAAGACTCCAAGCATCCCTCTGAACTGTGTCTGGGGCAAACTGGGCACCCATGTAGATCGATTCCAGCACAGGAGAAGAGTTGTTTCTTCAAGAGTTGTTCCTACATGTATTAGTCAGCATTCCCTAGAGTCACAGAATTTATGGGTAGTCTCTATATAGTAAAGGAATTTATTGATGACTTACAGTCTTCAGTCCAACTCCCCAACAATAGTCAGTAGCAAGCAGGCGAAGGAGAGAGTCTTCCTTCTTCCAATGTCCTTATGTAGGTTTCCAGTAGAAAGTGTAGCCCAGATTAAAGGTGTGTGCTGCCACACCTTTAATCCCAGATGGCCTTGAACTCAGAGATCTCCCTGTTTATCTTCTGGAATTCATAGCCACTATGCCTCAAGATCTCCATACCAAGATCCAGGTCAGAAACTTCAATCTCCCAGCCTCCAGATTAGGGTCACTGGTGAGCCTTCCAATTCTGGATTGTAGTTCATTCCAGATATAGTCAAGTTGACAACCAGGAATAGCCACTACACTAGGCTATGCACAAGGGTAGCATCAAATAACAGCAAACTATATTATCAGCTTTAAAATGAGGCTGCACTGACTTTATTGTGAGCCCACTGATGAGCCCAGAAGGCTCCAGTGGGGTAGTTATAATCCAGGGGTCACGCAGACAGTCCTGATTGAATCAAGTAGGTCATAGGACCTAGCCAAAAGCCACCACACTGAAGAAGAACTGGTGGGGAAGGTGCTAATAAAAATGGGAGAAAGACAGGAAAGTGTGTGTATGTGTGTGTGTGTGTGTGTGTGTGTGTGTGTGTGTGTGATGGGGAAGGGTAATTAGTATGCAAAGAACAAAATTAATTACAAATAATAATTAAAAAAATAAGTTGACATTGCTACAGCCAATCGTGATATGGCTTGTTATGCTAGCTGGGATACACCATAGGAATTCCACTGACAGAATAAAAACAATTAATGGCATATGCAAGGGTCTCCTTTTGTGCACATCTGCAAAGTTTCTGGCATCCTAGTCCCCTACCCCATAACAAAGCAATCCTCATTTTTGTGCTTAGCCATCACCTTCTTATTTTAAAGCCAAAGACTGTCTTTGTGGAAATAAAAGCTACAAAATGATCTACAGTGTAGGAGTTACTGCAAACACCTGGTGTCTGAGGACAATCTATCTACAGCTTTGCTTCAGGTGAAATCTCTACTGCGTTAGGGGTTAAGATGAAGTTCATTTTGGACAATGAGCAGTCTTAACCCACCTCCTGATCTATTTAGACGGAGGTGGTTATTTTCATTAAGTTCTACAAAGTTCTGGGAAAGCTTTCTCCTCGAGGCAGCTTTTCTTTTATGGGGGGTCATGTTGTGAATTAATTTAGACCATTGTGCAGAATTTACGGGGCTCTCTGGAAATGTAAAGATCCAGGAGCATTTACCTCTTGATGTAGCATATAACTCATAGCATGGTCTTAAAACCCTGTTTGGAAATCCAATTTTACTTCTACAGAGTGTGCCTATTGTGTTGCTTTGTTTGGAGTCTGTTGCCTCGGTTTTATTCTTGAACTTAGTGTTCGTTCCAATCACTGCGCCAGAGTAATTCCCACTTCTTGATTTCCTCCCTGTACATCCAAGTGGCAAAAAGTTCCCTTTTCATTTCCTGACAATGCCTCCTTCCTTGCCTCAAATATCTACAAAGACTCCCTGCCTGTGTTTTTACCCAGCTATATCTGTTGACCTTCAAAGTCAGCGCAGCCAACTTTACACATGTCGGCCTGCCTCCCGTTGTTAGATAAGTTATATTTGTCTATGTTCTTTGGACTTTTGGGCTAATTGCTGCTAAGCATTTATTAATCACTAACTTAACTATTGATCAAGGTGAACATACAATTTCTGTATGCCATAAATAAGATCCACAAGGACCCCACTTTGTGAAACAGGGCTGAACCATGTACAATTTAGATAATGGCATATAATTAAATTCTTCATAATTATAATTTGCTTGCCTTCTGTAGATGTGTTTGCTGAGGGCACAATTATAGTATACTTAACTGAAAACAATACTTATACAATTGTCCCTATTTTAGGAGATAACTTTAATTTCTACCCTGTTAGATCTCTTGACAATTACCATTTAACAGCAACTAAGTCAAATAATGCAATTGCCTTATTTTCCTTTGGGTAAATGATCTAATGGACAAAAGATAAAAATCATAAACTGAGAGAACAAATAATGTGTCTTTAGCCATTTTTAATGCTATTTATCTCTTTTTAAAAGAACTTGTTAGTTGTTATAGTTAAATATATATGTAATATGTGTATATATACTTATGTTGTAGATATAAGTGCCTAGCACTCAATTCTAGGCTCTTATAGTAGACACTTATAAATACTAAATAATAAAAGTGATTTCTTTACTCATTTTTTTCTGAAGAAAGTTTAAGCAAATAAAAGATCCTAAATCCTTCCCCCAAATATTTCCTCATTTATTTTGGTGAATACCTTGTCGCCCATAGAAAGAGGCTTATTTGAGAGTAGAATGTCCTCTTGTAGGGAACATGAACTATAGTCTAAGGCATTTTTCCCTTTTAATGTTATTAACTATTTTGTTTTCTGTGAGGTTTGGTATGGAAAGTTCATGAAGATCCCAAAGATGAACTCCCCTCATTAAATCAAGGAAAGAAAAACACACCTGGTCTCCACCCCTCCATTGCTGGTGTTATAAGAGCACATCTCACCATGTCACCAGGGCTGGCAAGAAGTCATTTCTACATGACTATTATGTATGTGACTAAAACTTAACTGGAATTTGAAACTAATAAAAGAGATTGGTATGATTTTCTTTGATAATGGGGTGGGGGAAGATAATATTATTTTTCAGTTTCCTATTATATAGGGTCCAGATTAGGGTGTTAATTTAATGACATTCTATCTAATAATTCAGATAGGTACAAAAGGTTATCCTTTCCCTGCCCTGTAGGTCAGTAATAACCTTCTGAAACAGCTATCCACCATCCTGCTGCTTCACTTGCACCTGATTTCAAGTTGTACGCTGTCCTACCAAGGCACTCCAATACTGTTGTTAGCTAGTGTGAGCTGTGTGGGCCGTTCAACTTAGTTACATCATGTTATATTTTCCCCAGTCCTAGAGCACAGCTTGAGCTGTGACAGAGTTTAATGATTCCCAACTTCTGTCTGCCTTGCCTTCCTTCCCCTTTCTTGCTTCCCTGTCCTCTTCTGATCACGTGTTCTAATTTTGAGTTCTGGTCATATCTGCCAGTTCAAAACTATTTTTGGCTAGCTTCTTTTTGGAATAGTTTCTTCTCCGAGATTGGATTCAGAGTCTCAGCTCCTTGCCTTCTCCCACTGACGGTGTAGAGATCACTAAGTGTTTTAGGAGCTTCTGGTCTGACGTATAACCAGGTATACACAGTACTGGACGTTCGTCTGATGGGATAGCCTCAAGAACACAGAATCTATTTTTCCACGCATCAGGAGTTATTCTCCATAGACACTAAGGATGGTGAGAAACCTGGCCCTTTGTTACCAGGTGGTGATCTATCATGTAAAAATGCTATAATAATGATGGTCTTGGAGAGCTATGCCTGTGGGTGCAGTAGTGGCATGAATATTACCAGGGTTACTAACAGCTTTCTGATTATATTTAAGGCCCTCTCCACAGGAGGAAATGGCTAGTGTTGCAGATCTGGCCAAGAACTCATGTTGGAAGAGTTCATAGGCCCAGAAGTAAATCTACCATAATTCTGCTAAATGGATATAATTCAAACTTTGCTCTAAATCCATATCTCTACATTCATATTTAGTTCAGCTCTCAGATCTCATTAGAGAATTCTTTGGGTAATGGACGAGAGTTAATACAGAAACACACAAGGGGTCAAAGTACAGAGAAAAGCCATGTAGATTGTTAATCCATATTTGAGCACTAGCATTATATCTGTTCCCCTCCAAGGTCAAGAAACGTTGTGGAAGAGGGAGCAGAAATGTTCTAGGAGCTGGAGGCTGTCCAAGGATGCACTGAAATGATGCTTCTGGACATGATGGGACTGGGGTGTCTATGATCTCAAAGCAGCTAAGGTTGCATGCCAAGATCAAGAGTGTCATGGTTCCAGCATAGCCCCACCCTTACCCGAGGAGCTAGTGACAGCTGATGACCAGCCATGGCAGGAGGAAGAGTCAGTTTTCATTAAGGATATCACTGCTGGCTGGTCATCCATGCTAAAATGGATAGCCCCACATTCACAGATCTATGGAAAGTATTATCTGGACTCTATGGGTTAATTTTTTTTTTAAAGGACATGAAGTGGAACTTGTGGTTCTAGCTGTAAATGTAGCAGAGGATGGCCTAGTCAGTCATCAATGTGAGGAGAGGCCCTCGGTCCTGTGAAGGTTCTATGCCCCAGTATAGGGGAGTGCCAGAACTGGGAGGGTTGGGGAGCAGGGGGAGTGAAGAGGAGATAGAGGATTTTTGGAGGGGAAACTAGGAAAGGGAATAACATTTGAAATGTAAATAAAGAAAATATCTAATATATATATATATATATATATATATATATATGAAAAAAAAGTGTAACAGGAAAGAAAAATGACATGAAGTTTGAAGGGAATGGTGGCTCAATTTGGTGGAAGTAGGGGGAAAAGAGACTGATGGCTATGATCAAAATACATTATATATATGTATGGCATTGTCAGAGTATTATTAAAAATGTATTTTTAAAAATTCAGAAATTGTTACTCCAGAAGCATTTTTGTACAAAAATATAAGTTCATGTAATCAATGTGCATTTTGACCACACTTAATTATTTCTTAATATTAGCAAAAAATATTATATGCCATTTCTTTAATTCTTTTGATGTGAATTATATAGTTCGAGCACACTGTTTTCTAAAAATTTTACAGATTATTTCTTATTCTGGTAGATAGAATGGTTAGTTTGATGTCAGAAATTTTTTTACACTGGTTCAGTGATTAGAGGGGGATAGCATTGCCACACGATATTAAAATTGAAAGTGTAAAGATATATATACCATCTATTGAATTAGAGTTTGAAGAGAATTTTCTATCAATAGTAATTTGTACTGTGACAGATCCATTTAAACTTAATTTTCAAGTTGCTGATGATCATTAAATCTTGAGATATTATTAAATAAGGTTTATTTGTGGGATAATCAGTTGATACCTAGATAAACTCTCAGGAAAATGCTGACAAGCTTGTTTTTGTGTGCTCATGTAGCTCCATGCAGGTGATGTGAATTTATATAACTTATAAATATGATGCCATCTTGGGTTTTTCACATGCACATTTTTCTTCCCTTTAGGAAGTCATTAAAAGGCTTGTGGGCATTGAGGGTTTTGCATTATGCACATTCATGTGTGTAAGGTACAGAGTGAGCTGAACCTCCAAGGCTCAAAAGATACATGGCACGCCAAACCACAAACAAATAAAAAATGGAAAAGTGTGGGTCATGTAACATACAGAATGGAGGGGATTAGGACTGTGACCTTAAAGTTCAAACCCTTAGGTCTAAGTAGATGCAATGAAATGTGTTGAAATTTTAGCAACGCTTATGTAGTTTTTACAGGTTCATTTATAAGGTGTACAGTTTAAAATTTGTGATGTTTTCTCCTAAATATTACAAAATATAAAATTAGGATTTACTTCTTTTGAAAAATTGTATTCGGCTAGTCAGATTACCCACATGATCATTTCCTGTTAATGTTTTTAACTTGATCACATCACATCTGTGCAAACTTATTACCCAATGACCAAGTATTCAAATATGGAAATAAGGTCTAGTACTTCAAGGAACCTTTCTCTCAATTGCTGTATGGCTTGCAGGATTCCAGACTTACCACTGGTAAGTAAGGTATTTTTCTGGCAAGCCAGGAGCAGCCATGGTCAGTGCCTTGAAGAAAGGTAAACTCACCAAACTGTATAGAAGTGCATATGGATACTCTACTGATGCCTATATACTTGCACGATTAAGTGAATAACATTGTCCCTTTTCCATTGTTCATGTGCTAATCTTGTACACTAGACTATGTCAGCAAGAACTGCACAGGTGCGATGTGATCAAGTTGAAAGCATTAACAGGAAATGATCATGTGGGTAATCTGACTTTGCTCCACCTAACCACAAAGATCTATATGACAAGATCTATATGACAAGGGCTCAGGAAGGGCCAGGTAGACATACGATAAAGTAGTAATGGTTGTAGAAGGCAAAGAGAGGATTGAATGATGCGACATCACTGGCTTGGAAGTGAGAGGCAAAGATCTACAAGACACGGCTTAGAGGATGTCTTCCAAAGCTTGGAATTTGGGTCCATGAAGCCTGTGTCAGATTTTTGACTTCCAGAATTATAAGAGAATAATGTTGTGTGGCGTTGAGATGGTTCAGTGGGTAAGACATTGAGAGCCAAGCTCAACACTTGAGTTCAAAACCTGGGGAAAGCATATTGGAAGAACAGACAACCTCAAACCTAGTGTCCTGTGGCCTCCACAGGGACTCTGAAGGAAGCATGCAAGAGAGAGTGTATGCGTGAGCACGTGCAAGCACACACACACACACACACTCACACACACACACAAATAAATACATACAAAAGTGTAAGCATAACTTTAGATACACTAAACGAGTTTGTGATAATTTATTTAAGAATCAATGGGACCTTTACACACCTTATAATAAGAGTCACTAAAAATAACAAAAATAATTTCTGAAAGAGAGAGAAAGACTTTGGAAAGTAAAGTCAAATATTACTTTGGCAATTCTCTAATAGAAGCTATTTTGTTTTTTTTGAGCTCAGTAGCTGCTTGAGGAAGTGGCTCTGAGCTTGCCAACTAGTCTCCAGTAGCCTATATAGTTAATTAATATCTTCCTATGCCTCACGTAGATTAATCAAGCCCAAATTCAGTGACAACAATCTTCCTGCAATATGAATAATCTTCTGACATTATTTATGATGTAATCACAAGCTGCTGAATTACCTAAATCTTGAAAATAAAAAAAAAACATTTTAAAAAGGATCTCTGTGTTTTCCCAGTGCCTATTGTGATCACTAACAGCCCCATGAAGGAATGATTTCATTCCAGTGGTTCCTATATACTTTTGTTGTATTATTTTCTGTTGCAGAGAGCTAAGGCTATGAACTTATATGTTAACTTGAAGATATTATTTACTGATTGATTGATGATTGATTGATTTTGCTCAACAGAAATGTAAGTAATTCATGATCTTTAAAAGTTTCCCTGTAGAGCATGAAGTTTTGGCTCTCACTCAACAGGATTATTATCAGACATTGTCTTCTGCTGGAGAGACCCTATTTCTCCTCTCATTGTGAACTAGCATTGGTGTTGGCTGGTACCTCCACCTTCAGTAAGATTTGGGGAGTCTCTTCACATTGGATTTATATGAGAGTCATACTTTGGGACATATAAAGGGATGTCCGTGTGCTATCACATTCATGTGACCCTTACAGTAGAAGAGGAAGTGCATCAGCGGATTACCCAAGAGGGCAGATCCTACAGTCAGTAATAACCCCTGAGGGCATTCCGAGATAGACTGCCTTTGATTTCTACTTGCCAACCTGTATTTCCCACGTCATGAGGGAACCACAAAGGCCAAGGCTTTTCCTCACTTTATATGTGAATAAGGACCTTGCAAATGTCACGAGGAGAGAGCACCCTCTATGCCCAAATGGAAGAAAAAAATAAAGGCATATTCATGAGTCATCATTCCACTCCTGACATCTCAGAAGGTCAGTGGCTCTTTTCATATCTGGGTTGCCCAGACAGAGTCATCTCAGATCCAGAGGAATCACCCAGAGAGACAAAACTCTTATGCTCTGCCTACTAGGATGCTATTTTCCAGTTTCTCTGCTTTGTCTAACACAGAGCAGACTGTCCTGGACGTCAAGGTCACCAAGCTAGATGCTGTTGTCTGTATGAGAATCAAAGGAACCACTCTCATGCAGCCCTTTCTATCTGGTCCTTAAGTCTGGGCCCCTGGAATTCGTCACAGTCTTCTAATTGCCACTGCAAAGGGAAATTCTTTAAAACAGCATCTGAACCCTTGGACTTACACAACACTGCATTTGAACCACTTCTGATTTCCTGCCCGACTGCCTCTCAGTGCCCTCCTAACCCCATCTGTTTGCCAACCACTAGGTGAAACGGGTCTCACCACAGGCTTGCTCTCTGGGATCTGGGTTTGTGAATTGTATGTTTCAGCTGAGGGGCTTTTTACCATAAACGTTGGTGTCTTTTGCTGACTTAAAACATTAATTGTAAAGCACATTTTAAAGTTCTTTCTCTCTCGTCACACAAGCCTGCTCCCATGAAAATGCCTTCTGGATATACCCTACACAGTCTTTCCTCCCCTGGATTTATTTTAACAAGTTCAAAATAGCTTTTTTTCTTTTATTCTGAGATGCCAATACTGCCTTGACTTTTACAAGGCACACCGGATCCATGATATGACAGAATGAGTTTAAAAAGTTACATGGAAAATTAAGAAGTTTTCAGGTTAAAAACAGGAAGATTTAGTAAAACAATGAATGGACAAGCTTCTATTCGCTTCAGTCTGAAAGATTCCCAACCTCACTACACCAAGAAGTTAAAAACCAACACCAACAGCTACAACCAAGCAGCTAGAAGGCAGCTAATTGTGTGCCATGTGTTGTTCACAAACAAAGATTTGTTACAAGCTTAGAGTTGTAAATCAGTTGTCATTCAGTGCAATGACAGAGAATTTAAACCGTTATTAACATGGAATAGGAGCATGGCATTTTGGTAGAATTTGACTTCAGTATCAAATGGCATGAGTTCAGATTTTGACCCTTAATTTAGTAGCCAGTGGCTCTGGGGAATTGCTTCAATCTTCATTTGCAAAAGTAAGTGCTGTCTTCACCTAGATATTATAAAGATAAAAATAGGTCAGACTTCGAAACTTCAACAAAGACTTATTAGCACGGAAGCTCTGTAAAAACCGTATTTGCTTATTTTCTTTTTGCTTGCTTACCCCTCACTGATGTCTGGTTACTCAAAGAGTAGCTTACAGTGAACATTTTTTTTTTTCTCTGTAAGCCCGCCTCATGCATGCTTTTCCTTCCTTCTCCTTCTCCTTCTCCTTCTCCTTCTCCTTCTCCTTCTCCTTCTCCTTCTCCTTCTCCTTCTCCTTCTCCTTCTCCTTCTCCTTCTCCTTCTCCTTCTCCTTCTCCTTCTCCTTCTCCTTCTCCTTCTCCTTCTCCTTCTCCTTCTCCTTCTCCTTCTCCTTCTCCTTCTCCTACTCCTCCTCCTCCTCCTCCTCCTCCTCCTCCTCCTCCTCCTCCTCCTCCTCCTCCTCCTCCTCTTCCCCCTTGGACTAGGTCCAAGCCTTGTACTTTTTTTTTTTTTTTCTGAGACTCTGTATAGCTCTGTCTGTCCTGGAACTCACTTTGTAGACCAGGCTGGCCTTGAACTCAGAAATCCACCTGCCTCTGCCTCCCAAGTGCTGGGATTAAAGGCGTGCGCCACCACGCCTGGCTCATGCATGCTGCTTCTTAAGAAGACACAGCAGGCCCTCCCAGGCCATTGGACGTGTTAACAGGGTGACTCTCCTTTTATGTGAGCATGTCGTATGCTCTGTGTGAGGTGGGACAACTCTCATCTTTAAGTGAGAATGTTCCACACGCCTGTCTGAGGCGGAGTCCCAGGATCTCAGGATTCTTTGCAAGCATTTTAGTTCAGTTTGATGAAGGTGCTCCTCACACCACACATTGATGATCACTGAAATATGGCTTGGAGCTTGACCTGGCAAGTACTCATGACATACTTGTTGAATTAACAAAATAATCTCTAGCTATTTGCTGCAGCTGCTGCTATGATTATGAGACAATCACTCTAGAATAACAGATTCCTTAGGAGTGTACTTCAAATAGACATTTTCAGCCTACAGAATAAGTGAGACCTACCTCTTTCACATGCTAATGATTAATGCTCCTCTAGCTTCTGCTTCTTCCTTTCCTTTTAATGTCTGTCTGTCTACTATCTGTCTGTTCATTTATCATCTCTGTCTCATCTATTATCTATCATCTCTCTCTCTCTCATCTATTATCTATCATCTATCTATCTATCTATCTATCTATCTATCTATCTATCTATCTATCTATCATCTATATATCTATTATCTATCTATCATCTATCTATCTATCTATCTATCTATCTATCTATCTATCTATCTCTCATCTATTATCTCTCTCTATCTCTCATCTATTATTTCTCTTTCACTCTCTCTCTTCTATTACTATCTATCTATCTATCTATCTATCTATCTATCTATCTATCTATCTATCTACCTACCTACCTACCTACCTACCTATCTATCATTTCTCTATTATCTATCACCTATCTGTCTGTCTGTCTGTCTATCTATCTATCATCTATCTATTGTCTATCTATCTACCTATCTGTCTGTCTATCTATCTATCTATCTATCTATCTATCTATCTATCTATCTATCTACCTATCTATCATCTCTCTATTATCTATCTACCTATCTATCTACCTGTCATCTATCTATCTATCTATCTATCTATCTATTTATCTATCTATCATCTGTCTGTCTATCTATCTACCTATCATCTGTGTACCTTGTAGTTATAAAGAATATACAGCTGAGAAGTAAATAGTTTTAATAATGGTGTTATGGAATTGGGGAATTCAGGTACACTTGGCACAATCTGTGTTATTTTTTTAGAAACTACCCATTGAACCATCCACTGGAGCTTAATGGGATTTGATAACTTTTATACTTTCATTGGCAGCATTGGGTTCAGTAAGCCATTGTAACCACAGCATTGATCATGCAGTCATTGAATCTCATCATTCCCATAGCCTAAGATATTATTTAAAGTAATGCAGACCACTCTGGGGAAAATAGTTTTGTTGAATTACAAGCAAGGGAATTTTATGGAGTCTTTTTGCATTGTCAAGGAGTGCTATGTCTCACTGTTGTTAGTGCTATGGTTACTTTTGGGATAACTTGTTTTCATGGTCCTTCTTTTGGTAGCTAGTTCACATTCCCTTGCATGACCCCACACCTACATCTTCCTAGTCCAACCCCAGCATTCTCTTAGCAAACCACTATTCTGGTGATAGTGAAAGAGCAGATCTTGGCTTTAGACTCCATCGTAGAGAACCTGACCTAAGGTTGAACTGAGTTAACTAACAAGCCAACACCTAGTGCTAGTTTCCAGGTTACTCTCCAGCAAGCTGGAACCTAGCACTACTCTCTGTCAAGCCTGCACCTGACACTTCACTCCCTAACAACTACCAATCAGGAAGAAAGGAGAAGATAAGGTTATGGTTTGGCTCTCAGCACCAGGCAATTATTTTAAAGGGCAACTAAATTCCATCATAGCCCCCATCCTGCTCCCAACCAGATGTGTGCCAGGTTAGAAACCCCCTTGTTTGTTGGCTTGCCTCTACAAATGCTTGCTTGAAACTAGGCTCTGGACTTCACTTTCCCTTTCTGCTGCATCAGGCTTGGCAGTGAGCCCAAGCTCAAGCTTGGGGAAAAAAAGACCCCAGTGTGATTGCATCAGAATCAGCTCTTTGGTGGTCTCTTGGGGGTTCGTGAATGGGCATAACAGTTCATGACTGTCTAGATTCAACGGCATGCCAACTGAAGTCCAAAGCTTGTATGTTGGTGTTGCTCTGAAAGTAGCCCAGCAATATCAGGGATGTGCCCTTGGTCCAATGATCCCTCCCTGCATATAGGTGGCAATAGAGGTGCTTATCTCCCAAGAGCCACTACTTGTGAGCTTTGTGTTCTAATGTTATGGATTGAACCTCACACTTTGTGTGCACACTCATAATTTATACATTTGTTCTTTCTACTCTCTCTCCTTGAAATTCCATCTTCCAACAGGTTTTTAGAAATCTTACTTATTGACATAATGCAAATGTTACAACAGCAGAGATGGGGACCTATCCATTGATATGTTCCAACAAACAAAAAGAGTGTTAGGTATCCAGCAAATACTCAGGACATAGTTGTTGAATTAACAAAAGAATCAAATGGGATCAATTCCAATCCCACCTCTAATTAGAAGCTGTCAGAATCACCTCATTAAAATGTCTAGCCTTCTAGATTTTTCTGACTCCATTTTCATGGGTTTATGTTTGCATGTGTGTGGGTACACTTGTATGCGAATGTATGTGCATGTGTGTTCAAATGTGTGCTTGTGCATGTGGAAACCTGAGGTTGATGCTGGGTATCGTTATTTGGCCATTCCTCCAATGAGGCAGGGTGGTAATCAAATCCAGAGAGTGCTGAGAAGGCCAGTCTTGCCAGCCAGCTTGCTCAGGGACTCTTCTGTTTTTACCTTCCAGAAACAGAGACAAATTACAGATAGGTCACGTGCCTACTCAGCGTTTTCATGGGTGCTAAGAATCCACACTTGGCTTTCATGCCTGCCTTGCAAGTGCTCTAAAGGGTTAAATTGTGCTTCGTTTGCTGCTTATAATACTCCACATACCAGTCCCTTGTTAACTGGTTGTGTGTGTTTCCCTCCAAGCTACGCTTTCTTAATACTGAAGCAGTTTATATTAACGAGTTCCCTTTGGGGCTTACCAGTCCCTTTGTACCTAACATTGTTAGGCGGCTAGTCTGCTTACTGCATGTTAATGAAACTGCATTTCTGAGTAAACTGTTTAAAAAAAAAAAAACCTCAGGTACCACTACAACTTCCCAAGACACAAAGATGACATATTATACAAGAAATTACTCTGAAATGACACAAGCCCTTCACTGTTAAACCTTCTCATGTCAGAGACCTTCATGATTTGATTTCAGTCACAATATGACAACAGTTTGCTCAACCTTGAAACTCCACAACATGGCATTTCCTTTCTCAGCGCTTCTTTGGCTTAGGGATAATTACTTTAACTGAACCATCTCTTCCCTAAGGGCTCCTAAGCTTTCTTCTCTAATATGAGGATGTTGACCAGGGCAGTCTCTCAGAGTTTCCAATTCTGTTCTCTGTTCTGCTTTGAAAGTTACTGAAATTCTAGGAAGATAGGTAAACATGAGGTGTTTGAGTCTAGATGCCAACGACTTAGGAACCCCTCCTGAACCTCTCTAAAAGCTTATTTTGCGCATTGAAAACCTAAACACAAAACAAAACAAAGAAAAAAAAACTAGAGGGACAGCTAGTTCTACCAAGAATCAAGTAAACAACATGCAGAGACTCCTTTAAGACAGGTCAACCATCCCTTCAGTCATCAGACATGCAAGCTCATTCCTCGAGGGATATAGCATTCTCTTGCCTAGTCAGCAAGGAAACTTAGTTTGTTACAACATTATGTCTTCTTATCCCTCTTGGGGTCCTTTGTCATCTTCTGACGCGCTCTAATATTTTGAACCCAACAGCCCAGACTCTGCACCCCCTCAGCTGCCCACTTTTGAATCTGTGCCTATTGGAACACAAAGACAGCAATGGCGTCTGCCTGAAGCAATAGAGTGATGCTTTGGCAGAAACTGCTGAGTGCGCGCGTTTGGCTTCCTATTACCACATTAAACAAAAGTATCTCAACCCTAACACTCTCCAGCATTCATTTCTCCAGGGTAAAGAATTTTAAAGCTTAAATTCACCCAGGTTCTGAAGAACACTCAGTCAAGTGGAGAAACGAGTTCAATAAATCCCCGTGACATTTCAGGAAACCGCGCAAAACTACAAAAGACTTAATTAAGACTATGGTTATTTGACTTAATGAAGTCTTAAGACAATATTCACTAATCATAGGCAAGAAAAGAAATCTTTGCCTGGTGCCACATAGACTTCTAAGAGGCTGCTTTCAAAATTACTTTTAGTAGAAGCAGCGTACATTTCTCTGTCTACCGTGGAGTCATTAAGCTGTGCTGGAAGAAGTCAATTGTTTTGATACCATTACAGCTCAATTGCACTGTGCTCGTTAGATAGGATGGGTTTGTCTCTGTTTAGCTCAGATTAGCATCATTTTCCTCCCTTTTGTGCTGGACTTGCTACAAATCTGTACATATCTGGGAAGAGGGAATCTCAACTGAGGAGTTGCTTTATTATATTGAACTCTGTCCAAGTCTGGGGGCATTTTCTTCATTAAAGATTTGTGTATAGCATACAGCCCACTATTGGCTGTGCTAGCCCTGGAGGTGAGGTCTTGGGATGTATAAAAAAAGCAAACTGGGTTAGCCCTGAAGAACATTTCTCTGTGGTTCCACTTTAGTTCCTGCCTTTAAGTTCCGACTGTGCTTGAGTTCCTGTCTTGGGATCTCTTGATAATGGGCTGTTACTTGTAAATAGAAACAAACCCTTCCCTCTCCAAGTTGCCTTTGGTCATGATGCTTTTGATCCCAGCAATAGAAAGAGCAAAGTAGGACAAGTGTGGAGGAAGATTTACTACCAGTTATCTTTCAGTAAACTCTTTAAACCAAAACCAAAACCAAACCAAACCAAACCAACCAACCAAACAAAACCCAACCCTCTAAAAGTTGTGTTCTAGATCTCTAGCACTTTCTTTCAAGGCGTGTTAATAAAAGTACACATACGATTTGATTTTAGTAAGACTTACCACAGCGTTGGAAACACACAGAACACCTTCCTAAGAGGGGAGGTGCCATGTGAGGAGGCTCAGCAGCTGTGCTGGGTATCAAGAGCGAAGCTAGTGGAATAGGTACTTCACAGGGCTAGGTTACCTCCTTCCATAAAAGAGCAGGAGAAGCAGCTTCTTTGTATTGATTCATATTTTGTTCTGTGTATTGATTCATGTTTTCATCCATGCCCTTTGGTGCCTCCTGCCTTCAGATCATTCTCTTTCCCCAAGTTTGAGCAAATATTTACCAAACCTGAATAACTCGCAAAGTGTGACAGCGTAAGAGCGATTCAGTCAAATGGTTAATAAAAGATATTCTTGAAAGATGCATATACTGGTGTTTTCAATTCTGACTTGACATGCCCAGTACCCATCTCCACCTCTTCTCTCACAGGTACCTGCTTCAAGGGTCTTGCATATACTCCTAGACAGGTATGTTGTATAAGTGGCTTGCTTTATTGCATAAGACAGGGTACTTAGCACAACTTAATGATGAATTCACAGAGCATAGAGGATAACAGATCATTTTATATCTGACATCAATATTTTGCTTAGTATTAAAAATTATGCATTGATAAAATCTTGGCGATGGCATTGGATTCAGATATTTTCCTCTGCATCCTTAGCACATTTGGGGCCTAAGAGCACACAAAGGAGCATACTGGGCTGGTATTGCATAGCTCAGTAGTTGACAATTTGCGGCAGCTTAATTGTTTAGATTTCATTTATTCAAAGTCTGTTCATTATGTATAGCTGCATGCTCATTTCCATTTTCTTTTGTACAGGGGCATTTGGTTCCCCTCCACACATGCTCATTAACCTTGATGTTCGTTTATCACATTTTTCACGTTTAGTTCATTATTCACATTTATCAGGCTTTCAGCAACCCAGTGTCACCTTGCTAATTTCTGCCCTTCAGATTTTATTTCCGATGCCCCTTCCTCATAGAAGCCCTACTTCAACCCTGAAGATAGGTACCGCATTTTTCCAGAATGGTCATCACTACCCTGATTTGTATTGATGTCTGCCTGCTTCTGTTTGAGATTGATTGTCTGTCCCTCTCATTAAACTTGCTGCTTCCCTAAGATTAGGGCATTAGTGCTTTATAAAACTTGTACTTGGGGTTCTTGCTATATACCATGTGCTGGGTCTCCTCAGTTCCACAGAATCAATGGTGGTTTCTAAAGTGGAGGTTGAATGGTTGGGCAGAAGAGAAATGGAGTTTTCATTCTTTCCAGCCCAGATTCATGTCCTATTTGCCCCTTAGCAACTGGACAATTTCATCTAACCAACTGAGTTTCATTATTGGCATTTGTTGTATAGGAATTTAAAGAGTTACTTTACAAGACATTGCAAGGATGAGTGCTATCAATCATATTTAGGCATCATAAGATGATCAAAGATACTCCTGTTTCTCTTCAAACCTCAGGTATTTCTGCTGTGATTTTCTGTTTTTGAAGCCACTGTGCCATCTCTGAATTTCCTTTCAATGCCATGCATATATAAAGCAAGTGATAGTGAGAATTTCTGTTATTTAGTTCAGGGCATACTTGCTTACATGCAGACAACTTTGGATGTTGGCAACAACCCCCACAGTACTGGTGGCTTGTAGATGGAAGCAAGTATCAGTGTTGCATGTTTGGAATGCTGAATGTCACCTGAGATATAGCGGGCCTTTCTGTTCTGAGAAGACTTTCCTTGTAGCAAATCAGTAGGTGATTTCATGCAAGGTTTACAGCAGCTTTAATGGAACCAGGGACATCACACGTAAAAGCATTACAAGGAAGAATAAAATTGTAATTGGAACTCAATCAAGCAATTTGTTGAAAGAAATGGCTTGTTTCCATCCTGCCCCCTTTTAACTTGTTAAAATAGAGGACAGGCTCTACACTCTGAGGGCAAGCTCTCCGTTGGACTTGATTCCAGGGAAATCACCACCTATCTTTATCCAGCTCGAGATAGATGGTCTGGCCTCTGCTGAACTTAAATTTCACTTGAGCTTGATGCTGAGGTTGGGATGCCAACAGTTCATCTTTTTTCGGGGGGTCGGGGGAGGACAGGGAATCCATGAAACAGGGGCTTTATTATGCAATGCAGACGTTATCCTGGGGCCTGGATTTGGAAATATTCAGAGGGAAGGCTCTAAGATGAATCTAGCATATTTTGCCTCCTTACTTCTTCTAAGCTTAAGTTTCTTAAATGGTATTAAAAATGAATATATACACATGCCCACTCTGCCTATTGCTCTAGCAAATCATTTAGCATCCTAAGTATCCCTTCTTGGCAACATATAAGTATAAGCTTTAGGGGACATTGACTAAATCCAATTGCAAATTCATTTAGCTGACAAAGTGCCTTCTTACTTAAATTTTGAGTAGTGGAATGCCACAAAGCTTTCAAGTTGAGAGGAGACAAAATTCTAGCCTCCAAGTCTCCAGAACGGAAAAAAAAACCCACATAATTTAAAAATCACTTCTGAAGCAAGAGGAAGGTGTGCTTGGATACCCACTGAGAGAAAAATGAGGATGATACATAGAAACCGTACAAGTGTGCAATTCCTCCCAAAAGCTATCAGTCACTTGTCTTGAAGGAAGTCAAGAAAGTCATATAAAAGGTATTTTCAAGTGTTGGGCATAAGGAAGCAGATGTTACAAGAACATCTAGTTATTGGCTTTTCCTGATTACTTATTGTTGATTCCTTAGGTCCAACTGTGTGGAAGGGCAGATTGTTTATTTACATAATATGACACCAAAGCGCAAATGTACCAACTCTGTAGCTCCAGGAACAGTGGACAAGATTACTATAAGGCAATCTTCTAGTCTCAGCTTTCCTCAGAGCTGTCTGAAGTACCCAACAGAAGCAGGTACATCCTAGAAGCAGCCCTAGTTTCAGGAAACTTGAGAGAATTACCAATTCCCCACCATGGAAACTTAGATAAGGTATCCTCATCTTTGAATCAATAAAACAGCCCACACTCAGCATAGCTGCAACATCCTCTTCTTGCTTTATTGATTTCCAATGTCCTAGTGATGGAGAACACAGGCGTCTAGTTCCTGACTTCCAGGGGCCAATGAACTATCTGTGAGTCAATTCTAATGCTAGGTGTCCTGTGAGTACTTCTTGCTCTACAAATTCTATAGTAAACCTTTCTCAAAGGTGAATGCTAATTCTTGTTCTTGGTTTAGACAACTATTATTAATGAGCTGATCCTGTTTATGTAGAGAGCAGTATTCACTGGAGTGCATACATAGAATAGAATATAATCCATGTGGTTGAAGTCAGTCCTTTCCCTTCCTCCAGTGGTACTCACCCTGTTGCCTCGCTCAGTTTCTCTATGCAGTATGTTTCAGTGACCCCCAGATGCAGGGAGTGACCTCGGCCTTCAGGAATCCATCAGCACTGCAGTAGCTGGGAGATTGAATCCCCAGCACTCAGTAGTGCTGGCCTGTTGAGTTACATTGTTGGGCACTACCCCCTAGAGAACAGTGTACATTTGGGTGAAAATTTATGTTCTAAAGGCCTTTTGTGAAAATTTCCATAAGATTCGGTGGTAAAGAGTAGGATTGACTGACTGGATTATGTATATTTAGGTAATTATGATACAGAGCCTGAAAGTAAGTCATTTATTTGGTTTTGTTTTAGCTGGTTTTGTTTTTAATTAATACAGTATCTCTCTGTATTGACCAGGTTGCCTTGGTCAAATTGCTATATAGCCTGGCCTACTATTGAAGTTAATTCTGTCTCAGCCTTTGAACACTCAGATTATATAGACATGCACCGCAAAGCACTCCAAGGTAAGTGGGTTTTTTTGTTTGTTTGTTTGTTTTGTTTTTCTATTCATTTTTATTTGCTTAGTTTTTGTTGGGAAGCTAAGGCTTAGGTCATGAGAACATAGAGAATGGAAGATGACCTTTGGTTTTCCTTCTGAAGATTTTGTTTGTGTTTGTTTCATCTTTTCCTTCTCACTATTCCCTCTTTATATCTTCTATTCCTTAATATATAATTCCAGCCAGAAGTGATTTTTAAATGTCCTTATTTCACTAATCGAATTATCCAGAGTCAAAATAAAAATTATTGAGCTTCTTATGTTTTAATTCACTTAAAAATTCATACCTGAAATTATTAAAGTGCAAATGACTAGAAAGTATTTTTCATTTAGCTGGAGAGATTGATCCTGTATGAGAGTCAGCACTTTATGCTCTTTGTCTCAAGTGTGAATTTCTTTAGCTAAACTATGCAGCATAATTATCTAATGATCAACTCAATATCCACAGATGACAATTTTATTTGTTGATTCTTTTACATGTTTTGTTAGTGGTAATTTGAATAAGAATGCCCCGCCCAAGATCATATATTTGTATGCTTAATCGACAGGGAATAGCACTATTTTAAAGGATTAGAAGGATTAAGAGGTGTGGTCTTGTTGGAGGAAGTGTGCCACTGGGGGGGAGTGGTCTTTGATAGTTCAAAAGTCCATGCCAGTCCCAGTCTCCCTCTCCCTCCCTCTCTCTCTCTCTCTCTCTCTCTCTCTCTGTATGTACGCATGCCTATGAATCAAGATGTAGCTCTTTACTTCTCTAGCACCATGCATGCCATGCCTGCCACACTCCACACCATGATGACTAAACCTCTAAAACTGTAAGCGAGCCCCCAATTAAATGCTTTTTTTTTTTTTTTTTGTTGGTAAGAGTTGTCTTGGTCAAATTGTCTCTTCACACACAGCAATGGAACAGTGACTAAAAATGTTGCTAAGTCATGCAAGTGTGAAGTGTGAGAGCTGAGTGGGTAATGGTGCTCTCTGGTTAGCTATAGTTTGGTTAACAATGCTCTGACACTATTTCTAATAACAGCCAGGTGAAAAGAAAACTTGGAAAAATTTTGAATTGTGCAAACTTAATCATGGTTCAAAATTAGGTCAGGAGTTTATCACACTTACACATCTTCAGGATTCCTTGGAGTTCTTTTAAAACACATGGCAGCAAGACCAATAATAACATATACTGATCCAGAAAATTGTTTCTCAGGTCCTTGCTCAGAAAGAACTTAACACACATACCCTCCCACCCTTTGGTTAGGTCATATTAGGTCACATATTATCACCCTGTTAGTTAAATCTAGATAATTCGTGTGCTTAAATAAATGTTAGCACAGTCTTGTTGGCTATTGGTTAACAATACTCATTTTTAAAAGGACTAGAATATTTGTAAGGAAGTAAAACCCGGGGCTCCCTAATAAGGTTGGCTTTTATTGATAGTGACTATCAGACTCCATCAGCTAAAGCACTCTTTCCCTGGAATCAATAAAAGGAAGGAAGGAATGCAAAATCTTTAACACTAATGTCTAAAAGGTTAGCTCAAAACCAATTTCTAAGGCAAACTTTCAGATCATTTATTTACATAAAAGCCAACAGTAGACGCTTTCATCTGTCTTTCTGAGTATTCTATTATACAGCATGTAAAGAAAGTCAGTATTCAAATTGTACTTTCAAGTTTTAATTAGCTTAAAGTCCAAATCTCTAGTTTGTAACACCTTTAGTGAAGCAACTGAAACCCTAGTTGCTGTGCCTCACCTCCTTTGTTCTGCTTTCCTGAAAGTCTCTGTTCTTCAGCCCAAGCTAATGGCTTCTCTGACATCTTGGAGACCAAACGCCTTTCTATATTTTCTTGGGTCTATTGTTTTCTGTGTGTATGTTTGTATATAATGTCATTTGTGAATACTGACACAGTTTAATGTATTGACATCTCTCACACTGTTGGTAAGTGCTGCACTGTACTGAGAAATGGTTCTGAGCAGCAAAAGTTATCTTCTCGTTGATGCCTAAAGCACACTCTTTCCTAAGCTGGCTTAAGAATTCTGTATGTCTCAGGGAGCTGAAGGTAAGAGGCAGTGGGTTCTTAGAGATCTTATGATTTTGAGATGTGATTAGCTGTGAGCTTTTCTGGCCTGCAGAATTTCTCTGGATTATTAGAACCACATAAAATGTTCTTAAAAATCTGGCCTTTTCTCTCATCCACTAACTCTAATTATAATCCACTTGGCCAGCAACTAACTTCCAAATATGGAGAGCCCTTCGTCATCTTGCTGCACCCCATTTCCAACTTCCTGTCTTTTGAGAGGGTATTGAAGCTAGTGAGGTTGAGAGACCCAATTGCCCTAGTGGCCACCCCCATCCTACATAGCTTGTACCACTTAGCCTAGAGTGTGTTCCAGGGTAAGGCACCTGCTCGCTTTCTGTCTTTATTCATTTGGACTAAGCTGCCCTTGTAGTAAGGATCATAACTCATTTGTTCCAGGAAAACACTTCTTGCCAAAATTTTATCCTATAGTGTATGCTCCATTTTGATTGCAGAATGAATGTTTCAGAGCCACATTGATTAATGACATTTATAAAATACTTGCTCCTGCATTCAATAACTCCACTTTGGAAAATTTTATGAGTATGGGCAATATTACAGACTGAGTTTTGTATTCCTGCAAAATCTACACATTCAAGCCCTAACCCTCAAATGAATAATGTTTGGAGGAGGGCCTTCAAAATGGTGGTTAAGATACATTGAGATCATAGAAGTGACTTCTTATTTTAACATGACTGGTGTCTTTAAAACAGGAGAGGAAACGGCAGCCACACATTCACAGAGAGAGAGAGACAAAGACATATGAGAACAGAGCAAGGCGAAGCCAACTCATACCGAAGAGTTGGATATAGGAGAACCAACTGCACTGAACCCTAGTTCCGGGTTTCTGGACTTTAGATCTGTGAGAAAACAAGTTTTGTTGTTTAAGTCGCCTGGTCTGTGGTATTTACTTTTGGCATTTCAAGCTAGTTAATACAAGTGATGTGGAGGGCATCCATTCTCCTACTGAATTCTTGTTACTAAAACTCTGAATGTGCTTAACTCTTAGCTAAGGCTCTGGCTTTCTGTCTCAGTGGGACAGGAACTCCAAACTTTTACCACAACAATCAATGACCACGCTGCCAACACTTAGGCTTGTCTTTCTCCAAGAGCAAGTCTGAACTGTATCCTTACACTCTTGCGTGTATTCCAGGATCCCAACGTTTCACTCACCAAAAGTTATTGCTCCCCAAATTTCTCTTTCTCACCTTGTTATGCTTCATCACCTTCTTATCCTTTGACAAATGGATCAACTACCAGAGCAGGGTAGAGACATATTCAGTAGAGCTCATCTTTGGGAAGTAATTCTTGAGCCCACATCACATGGGCTAGACCTTTGAACAGAATCTCTCTAGAGCTAATAGATAACAGCCATTTTTGCAGACTCGTGTCCTCTGATTTCAAAGAGAGTACCTACTGGAGAAGGTGAACCACCAGAGCAGAATAGTATCCAAAGAACACAACCCTGTGCCTGAGCACCAGAAAGTGCTGCAAAACCTGAGATCTAGAGATGCTGCCATTATGTCCATTAATCTGTAACTCTCTGCTACTCAGTGAAGCCAGTCTGCGTGTAAAAAGTCACTCTCTTGGAGCGGTAAAGCTGCTGAATAACAGCATCAGGATGAGTGACTGAATTTCCCATCTAAAGCTTTTAAACTCTTTGTTCTGTAAGTGCCAAGGAGAACGATAGAATATACAGTCTGACCAGACATAGTTTTCATCAAAGAGGTGTGAACAGTCACAGGACATAGAGACTGTGACTCAATAAAACCCTCACTTTTATGATTCTCTGCGGAAAGGGAAACTCCTGATCACAGGCTGCTATGAGGACTTTGGAAATTTGCATATACTTTAAATACCAGAAGATTGTTTGAAACATCTAAATAATTGAAGCTTGTACATAAATAAAGGAATAGAGCTAAGTGTTTGGTGGGGGTCACTAATTGAAGACTACTCAGCAGAGGTTAAAGCTCTATTTCTCTATGGAAACTTTTGGACTTGGAGGTTAGACAGGCAGGAGAAGAACAAAATGGAGAACACTGGCTTTGGAGGTAGCCTAAAACAGTGTGCCAGTTACTCAACTACAGTAACCCTCGGTTTTCTCATGTGAAATGAAGGCAAGATATATAGGGTTGCTGTAAAGACAGTGTGAGTGCATGTATGTAATGCCATTGCTGTGCCTAAAGTGTGTCCTTAATGGCACATGTGACTATGCATGGTCTTCAAAGAGGACATTAAATTAAGATAAGGACATTAGGGTGGGCTATAATGGTTATAACTAGTGCTACACTTAAAAGGGGGAAATTGGAGAAAAGACACACACACACACACAACATACACAACACAGACACACAGGCACAGACACACACAGGCACACACAGACAGACACACAGAAAAACAGACACACAGACACATACAGATACATACCACACACACACACACACACACACACACACACACACACACATGGGCCTTTGAAGAAACATTTCAGATACAAATCACAGTATACCAGCAGCAGCAAAAGAAGAAGACTAGAACTGAGTCTTTCTTATATGCCTCAGAAACAAGCAAACAAGCAGAGAAACATAAAACAAAGAAACCAAACCCCACAGCGTCACTGCTGTCACCATGATCTTCTCTCGTGAAACGATACTGTGTTGTACTTATGCCATCTCCTTAATGTTCAGTTTCACTACTTATTCTAGTCCAGTGATTATTATTTCCCTGTTAAGTTTCTTACGGCCGTCAGACTTGCCTCCACAGTAACTCCCAGGCTGTACAGTTTTACCCAGTGCTGACTGTTGGCACCAGATTCAGGTTCCTAATTTGCCCCTGGATCTCTCAGAAAAGTCAACTTTGGTACCTGGAAAGTTAACCCCATTTCTCTCCAGCTTGTTTTTTAGGTAAGCTGTTAAGTGAGGACAATTCCGCACCAGTGGGTACAGCAAAATGAGGTATCATCAGGACACATGGGTCCCCGTGGATGCGCAGGAGGATGGGGACTGTAGACCCTCCTTTCTCTTGCTTTTTCCTTATCATTACATGTCTTTAGTATTTATTGTTCTTAGCAAGATTAATCTAAGGCTTTGGAGTTAAAAAAAGAGCTCCTAGTGTGTTTACTTCATGTTGTCAAAGATATCCTTCCTTGTCTATGTCTTTAATCTTCATGAAATATTCAGAGTGGTCCTCATGCCCAGGCTGCTGGTGGAAGCCACAGTCATCTTTGTATTTTAGCCTAAGACAAGCACACGGAGGTACTACATTAATGGAGAGAAAGAACAGAGTACCTGATCATCACGTTCACATGGCCTTTACTCTAGTGGGCTCTGTATCTCTGTAAGTGAGAGATGGCCAGTAGAACAGGGGCACATGGAGAGTTAGTGAGCTTTCTTTTTACTGTTCAGAACATTGACTATTGCATCAAGGTTTTAAAGAATATTGAGAATACTGAGTTGATACAAATATTTCAACAAGTCTTTATGAGAAGTTGTTCCACAGTTGACCATACACGTCTATCCCTTAAATAGAATGACCTGCTGCTGAATCATGGAAATCAATGGACTTTCTGAATCAAGGACAGAACCTAAAAAAATAAAGTCATGCTACTGAGTCTAATTTGACTTCCTTTCCAGAAGCATCCTGCTTTAACACTAATTGCTGAGTTATATATAGGTGTCAACACTCAAGGAGCCTGAACATACTTGGAAAGCCCCACTTCTTCTTTGATTTGTATTTCAAGTGGGATTTTTATTAGTACTATAGTGTTCAACAATTTGCCCTCTAGTATTTGCTAATTAATTCGTATAACTCTTGTCATAATTCTATTGATTGACACAAGCGTTGAACACCATCAATTTGTTATATCTTGACAGCAATACTTTTTCCAGTCAGAGGGCTCAGAAGAGCAGTCAGCTGTGGCTTTGGAATTACAAGTGGCATCGTTATCACGGAGCTTCTTGTTTTTAACCTGATTGCCTAAAGAATGTATGGTTTCCATATGTAATATTTAAAATAGGATGCTGTTTTGTTCAAGTGGCCATTGCATAATAATTTAGAAGTACTATAGCTACAATGTTGCTTATTCTTAATTGTATGTCTCAATTTTGAAGAAAAGAAAAGGTAGCTATGTGACACAGATATCTTAAGAAGGGAGGTATAGTTCAGTATTCTGATAAGGGATTACTGTACTTTCTTAGGTCTTATTTTCACTATAGTTACTATTACCTTAAAACCTGATATTATGACTATTTATTTATTAGTATGTAAATGTATGTGTGTGTGTGTGTTGCTCACATGTTCTTGTGTGAATGTATATGCCATGGTGTGCACACAAGATAGAGCATAGGTTTGTAGAGGCAGCTCTCAACTTCAGCATTCATTCCAGACATCAAACTCAGATGACCAGTCATGTGTGTTAAGTGTCTTTATCACTGAGTCATATTGCTTGGCTTCTCAACATAACTGCTTTCCAATCCTTTGAATACCTATTCGTTTATGTAAGTTATATTGTATTAGCATTTTTTCCTCAATGGATTATTAATTCCTTGCTGGAAGGAGACATTTTACTTGCAACTTTGAATCCTCTTACCCGAGCTTGACAAATACCTCGAAGATATTTGTGAATGCTATGGCTGAAAGGGTAGCATTTCCAAAGGCAATCCCATTTTAGGAAGTGAGAGCAAAGGGGAGGGAAGACACTAAGGTCAGGGTCGGGCATAAGGATTGCTTTGTCCTGGGCATTATCCCTAAAAGGAGCCATATGACTATAGTGAAGAGCAATGAGTGCCTGTACTCTACTTAATCCTTGGGTCCATTTTCTGTCCCAGGGCAGAAGTGGAAAGGTACACTCTATAGTTTTCAGGGCAAGGAGGAGAGCCATGGGATCTCAGAAGACACTGCTGTCTGTAAATGTGACAGTGGAGAGACAGTCAGACTTGATCTATATCAACTCTATATCTCAGTACAATTCTAAGGAGGTTTTACTTAGATTTACTAAGCTTTCTAAGTTTAGAAATTCCCTATTGGCCTGTGAATAAAGTCGGTGACACCTGTCACCATGTATTGACTTGCTAATTAAAATAATCATTCATTTATTTTAAAAAAGTTTTACTTTAGGAACATTTAATATAGAATTACAAAAAGATCATGAGGCCAAGGCGCCTGCCTATAGAGAATATAGAACAGGGAAGAGAATAGAGATTATATTTTGTGGATTTCAAAAATTTGTCTACACTTGGCCCTGGCTCCTGAATGGAAGCTTCAACATGTGTCGTGCATTGTGTGTGATTCAATTTGATTTTAATTAAAAGGAGGCTCACTCTTCATCTACTGCAGAAACATGGCCCCAATGGACTCACTGTATAATTAGTGCCTTATCCAGGTCCCTAGAGTACCACACAGTGACAAATATCTGTAATTCATCTTCTTCTAAGCAATGTAATCTGTGTCCAGTCACCAACGATTTGATGACAGTTCTAGAAAACCCATATAAAAAACAAATGTGAAGTGTGCACAACAATGGCAATGAAAATAAATATCAGTTCAAGGAGGAGATGATAAATGGGACCTTTTGGACCACATGGCTTGTCAGGGTGTCAGCTATTTCAGGAGCTGAGATGATGCAGTTGCTATATTCCCATCTGTTCAATATATAATTATTTTAACCATTATGCATGTTGTTTATAACCCATTATCTTGCAATAACAGCCTGCACAGTTCACTGCATAATTTAAAAATATAACAACTTCCTCTGCCAATATTTGATTTGCAACTGCAGACCTGCTGACTTTAACTGTATCTTTGCCATGCACTCTGGAGAAACCAATTTTTATTTTCTAAGGGTTTATCTTAAAACATGTACCTGGATTTTCTTTTGCATAACCTAGTTTTCTCTGGCTCTGGTTCACACCAAGGCTTCCCTTCTGAGATAGAATAAATCTGTTCTTGTATAAGCAGATCCATGAAATGCATGTGGTCACAAATCTGAGTCATTCATATGTGCAAAGTGGACAGAAATAGAGTACTTGTCTAATTAATGTGGATGATGTGATCAATAAAACCCAGAAGTCAGATTATTCTCTCTCTAAATATGAAAATTACTTGGATCATATTAACCAAATAATTGCCTTTGCCATATAGAAGCTTATGATTATAGTATTTAATCAATACATTATTTATACATGAAGGTGAATAGATGGTTGCCAAGTTGGGCTGAATTAATATTTCACTCCAGTTAGTCTGATTGTATTTAAAGAAACATGCACTTATTTAGCCACTATTCTACACCTACTGTACTCAGAAAGAGAGCTGCTATTGGGTAAGAAAAATGAATACACCAACATTGTGTGTGTGTGTGTGTGTGTGTGTGTGTGTGTGTGTGAAGGTAGAGGGCTTATGTGCTTACACACATGCAGAGACCAGAGCAGAATTTCAGGTGTCATTCTCTAGCCATTTCAGTTTTATAGCCTTGAGATGGGGTTTCTCACTAAGCGAGATGCTTTGCCTTCTGGCTATGATGATTGGCCAACATGTTCCCCAGACCCTCCTGTTTCCGTCTGCCCAACCCAGTTCTGATTTCAGAGATGCATAAACATACCTAATGTTTTTGTATGGGTGCTGGAGAGTTGAACTCAGGTTCCAGGTAGTTTTTTGAACAATCTAGCTTTCTTGTTCCTGTGTGGTGTTGTGCTTCCTCTTACAGCAGAGACACTCAGTCAAATTACAGATCAAATTTATTTTCAACTCCTATAGTTGACAGAGGCCCAGAGATTACTGAGAAGAGAGTTAGTATTATCACTCAGTAACAGGAGTATAGCCTGAGACAGTCAGGCAAACACAAGCTTTCTTCTCTTCTGGGGCTCTTTGTCTGAATCATTCATCATCCAACAGAAATGAAAGTAGGACAGGCTTGCAGAAAAGGTGCTCTGGGCCACCGAGCACTAACCTTGAATATGACAAGTTCTATTGCCAAGAAACACACTGCATCGAACACACAACAACATTTCCATTATAAAATACTGTAAAGTCAGAGGTCAAGGTTTGTAGAGTGTTATGGAAGAGGGTCAAAAGTTGGTAATAGCCATGGGAAACAATGGAAGTCTACAAAGAAACAGTGTTTTCCAGACACAGCAAGGAAATGGCACATAAAAACTCACAATTATTGTGAGAATATTTATGAGACATGCACAAATTCAAGCTTCAAAGCTCCCATCCCCGAATGGAGAAGAATTGGACACAAAGTTCCACACAAGCCATGGCCCTATTGGCAATTAATAGTTGATGGGAGAGGGATAGACAGTTGTTTGTTTGTGTTAGTGTGTGTGTGTGTGTGTGTGTGTGTGTGTGTGTGTCTGAGAATTTTGCTATTGGCAGGTCAACCTGCTCAAATTGATGCCCACATATCCAAGGGTATATGGGCAGCACACACTGCAATTGGTAGGCTTTATAAACAACGTTGGATGTATAGGGAGAGGAAGGGTTGATCTGGAAGAAGTTGGGGGAGAGGGAATGGATATGACCAAAATATAGTGAAATTCTCAAAGAATAAATGATGTAAATGTTTATACGGTACTTTTGGAGAATGGTGTAAAGGCTACGTCTCTCTGCCTATCTTTCTCTGTCTCTCTGTCTGTCTCTGTCTCTGTCTCTCCCTCTGTGTGTGTAGGTGTTACTTGAAAAGCTTTCTGGAGAGGTGATCTATGCAGTGAACTGGTAAGGTAAGTATTGTGACCTCAGAAGAGGGATTGGCAACAGGACCATTCCCAGCAGAGGGGATCAGAGGAGCAGGAGTCCAGGAAAACCCTGGGGAACAGGAATTAGACCTCACCCTGTGAGTCTGGGGGAAAGAAATGAGGTGAAGATTTGGTTAGTGAGTGTTTGCACATTGAAGCTGTTCACATGTGCTAGACTCAATCAGGTGGAGGTAAACTGACTTTGACGGCAGTGGCTATTGAGCTTGGGCTTGCTGGGAGTAGTCACAATGATGGATGATGACTCTGGTAATGGACAAGCTAAGTAGATCTATCAAGAAAGGTCTAGGGGCAGGCTTAGAGACTGCTGGAGACCATGGATTTTCCTTGGGGACCAAACTGCAATCGTAAATGGTTATGTTAGGAGCAACTTTTTTGAGTTTTTTAAAACTTATCTCACCTCCTAGTTTGCTTAGGTAGGCTTATCATGGAGATGCTATGAAAGAAGCTAAGGTACAGATGAAAGAATAATTAGGATGACCAGAAATCAGGTCTAGATTATTTTAGGAGAGAGGGGAATCCAAAAGCAGGCGAGAAAAATGGGATATTAATCTAGTGAATGGGAAACTGAGGGAGCTCTGGGAAGAGATAATGGCTTGGTGGGTAAAGTGGTTTTGTACAGCCATGATCTCCCAAGTTTGGATTTCTAGAATCTACGGGGAAATGTGTGAATGGTTCACCTGAGTTCTCAGTGCTGGGAGAGGAGGAGTAAGATCATTGACTATCCTTAGCAGGAAATTTGGTGGAATCTTCAAGTTTCTGGTTGAATGATATCCTGTCTCCAATAAATAAAGGTGGGGAGTGATTGAGGAAAGTATCAATAGACTGATACTACAGATGTGCATACCCACAGTAACACATATACACACCACAGAGAGAGAGAGAGATATGTCACACACACTAACACACACATGCATACATATATAACATATATACACCACACACACACACATACCACATACACACATCCACCACACACACACACACACATCCACCATACACACACACACACACACATACACATAAGATCACATGTGTTTGAGGAGGTGAGCAAGAAGCCAGGAAGGCTGCAAGAGGCAGGACTATTTAGTAGAACAAAGATGTATCTAGTTGTGTTAGGCAGCTTCAAATATGAAACCCATGGTCCATGTTTTCTATAAACCCCTCCCAATGAACTTGTCAGACTCTTCAACCCTCTTCTGACTTGTCCTTTCCATGTTTCTGATGGGTGTTTATCTGTCTGACCATTGATCAAATACTTCAGAGATAACTACTTAGGCACAAGTTCACTCTGAAACTCAGTCCACATGCAAGCACTAATAAGAGGGTGGCCTTTAGCTGTTGGCTCACGCTCTTATGTAAAGACAAGTCTTGACACTCTTATGAACAGACTAGTCTCCTTTCATTCTTTCACTGTGAGGACACAGCTAGGGAAACCCTCAGAATGCATCAGTTACCAATGCCACTGACATTCCAGACTCCAGCACTATTAGGAATACACATCTACTCTTTAAAAGTATCCACTCTCAGGTATTTTGTTATAGCACCACACATTAAAACAGCTATGTAAAAAAAGATGCATATATGAGATAAAAAATGGAAACTGTGAAAATTATTTTTTCTCTGTCTAGATTTCTTATTAAGAAAAAGACTAAAAAAATATATAGTCTTCCTTTGATGGCCTGTCTCCTTAACATAAGTGAGTTTGAGAGAAATGGTTAGAGTCAGCAATGATGAAGGACAAACAAGATGCTGATTGATGCTGATGCTGAGAGAGCAGGCGACCACGTTTGCCAGTAGGCACAGAATGAACTGTGAAAGGAACTGCTTCACAAAAGGGCACATCTGACTTTGCAGACCAGACCCAGTGCTATCGGAATAATCTGTGGGGCAGCTTGTCCTGATAAGCAAAATCAAAGTCAAGTGACATGAAACATTCCTCGGTGGATATAGTAGGATAAAAGTATGACAGAGTTTATCTTTCTCCAGAGACTTCCATGTTTTGTTTTCTCTGTCTGCATGTGTGTGTGTGTGTGTGTGTGTGTGTGTGCTGTACATGCATGTATGTATAGTTTACACTTGTCTGTGTGTGTTGTATTGTGCGTTTGTGTGTGCCCTTGTGTGTGAAAGCTCAAAGTTTACTCTGGGTATCATCTTTGACTACTTTCCGTTTTATTGGTGGAGGCAAGATCTGTCACTGATCCCAGGGATTACCAGTTCTGCCTAGTCTATCTCTTCCTCTGTGAATGACTATTATGGATGCCTCCCAAGTGCTGGAATTCCAAGTGGTTACCATGCCTACCCAGCTTCTACAAGGGCTGTGTGCAATGTCACTTTTATCCTCATTCATTTGGAGAAAGTTCTTCATCCACTCAGCCATCTCCTAAGCTCTTACTATTTCTAACAGTCCAACTTAAAACCAGTTCTCATATAATACAGGAAAAAAAAAAACCAACGTAAATGTCCAGGTTACAAGTCAATATTGAGGAATCTATAGGTGACTTGGTTAAAAAATACTCTGAGTTTGAAAAACTTGAAGTTAAATATTAAGTATATATACTTAAGCTATAAATTTTATTCCATCAAAATCAAATTTCCATAGCAAAAGAGTGACAGAAAGTTGCCCATATTTTATACAATTCTCAGGTGACACCCCATATACATATTATATGCCTATAAGTATTGCTATATATATTGATACATACATACATACATACATATAATATCTGAAAATAATTTTTATTCTTATGCAGTGAATCTACTTTAAAGCAGATCAATTAAGAATCTTGTTCTATAATTTAAATTGAATTAACTTAGAAGAAATTATTAAGAGTTTAGTAGAATTTAATTTTCTGGGTTCATCTCAGCACACAACTTTTAATTGGCTATCATGTTCAAGGTTAGATGCACGGAGGACACAAAGATAAAGTGATTTTTGTCCTTGTTCCAGGGGAAGGCTGTACAGTGCGTGAGTGGTGTGTGTTAAGTGCTGACCCTGAGAGCTGCAGTGACTATGAACCTCAGGAGGGAGCCATCTTGAAACACAAGGCAGGCAGGCTTTCTAGAGGAAATGAGTGAGAATTACCCGAGGGACAACCAAGAAACAGGCTTTCTAGTCTGAGAGGAGTGTGACAAAAGTGGGTGTCATTAGGCAGATTTTAGTCAGTAAGAGAAATCCATTTGTCTCCACTATATGAAGAACAGCATGGTGGACTCAGGCAGCCATAGGTAGGTGGATATGTAGATGGTAGAATACCTATTATGAATTTATGCACATCTGGTGTATGTGTGTGTGTGTGTGGTGTTTCACGTTAAAAAGGCTGTAAATCGAGATGCAAAGCCTATTTAGATACCTTGTTACTGTTCCAAGAGACAGACATTGAGGGTAACGGGAGAGGAAGATGCTGCTCTATAGCTAGGGTAGAACTGAGACTGCCCCAATACGTCCATATATTTTATGGAGATCATGGATTGATGGTTCAAATCAGCTTTCATCCAGAGCCTGAGACTTTGAAAACAGTTTAAAACCCACCAGTTTCTTGGGCTGAACCTTGTTAGTGCTCTTCCTAGCACTTGTGACTGGTGATCATCTTCCTGGAAGCCTGGATATATTTACTTCCACTATGACTGCACTGGGGCTTTGTCTACTGCCAACTTGCATACTACCTAGCTTGTGGTATTTGGTTACCCTGGAAACATGGAGACTCTTGAGTGATTGGCAATTGCTTAGTGCTTTTTTTTTACTTTCCTGAGTAATCACCAGTGTGGTTATCATGGGGAGTCCTCCATATCTTCAACTCATCTTATATGAACGTCTATAACAAATACCGAGCTTTCTGGCACTTCTGATTTCTCACCGCAATGTCTTACCTGTATTTATATAAACGAGTGCCATGCCACCCTAGATTCCAACAGTAATGAAGATGGCACCACAGGCCAGGACTCAGTGCTTACAGTAGGGTGGGCAATGTCCTGGGTGATTGACAGCTGCTTTACTGATGTACATTTAATAGAACCTTCCATTTTATGACAGTTATCCTTTATGAAGCAACAACTACATAACAGGTTTGGCTGGGCTTTTTCACACAATAAGTGCGTGTTCCACATAAATATGTGGAATGCTTTTATCCCCACGTTAGAGAAGAAAGTAAGAAACCTTAAGCCAAATGACCAAATTTACAAAGAAAGCCAACTCCAGCTAACCTCAGATTTCTGTTCACCATTCCAGAACTACATAGGTTGATAGATTTATAAGCCCCTGCCACTCCTTGTATCAGAGTCACCAATGCTGGCTAACATGTCTGGTCCATGCTTTGCCTCCATTTCCGCAGATTTTATGTTTTTCCAGTTCCTTGTATCCTTCATCTATCACTTGATTTACTCAAGTACTTGTTTTGTGCAAAAGCCAATGAATTGAGATAGGAAAAACATGCAGCTTGGAGGAAGACATGAAAATAAATATGACAGCATAATTATTACTGGAAGAAAGGTGTAGGGTCGGGATCAGAAGACAGGAGCTGCTGCCTGCATGAGACATGAGTCATGATCCTGACAAATATGACAATCCAACCAGAGGCCAGGGAATTGAGCATGGTGTAGGGAGACATCACAGGTTCAACAAGGGCTGGTGACACTGTGGGAGATGAGAGAGATGCCACGGGGCTTCAGAAACAAGGTCACCAAAGCGTCTGTAAACCCCACTGAATGATCCAGCCTTTATGCTGTGAGACAGGATAGCTTCAGATGAAGCCTGGTAATTCTCAGCCAGATAGAATTCATATTAGTTGATGGTCGAAACTGTAGCTTCTGCTTTGGTGAGAGTGTTATATCCCTTGTGACAACATGTTAATAATGTGTGGGGTGGGGGCTGGGAATATAATTCATTGGCAGAACACTTGTCTAGCATTAGTGAGACCCTCTATTTGATACCCCAAATCATAGATGTATTACTGTCTTGGTTAGCTTTTAATTGCCAACTTGACACAATCAAGAATAATGTGTGTGTGTGTGTGGGGGGGGAGAGTCTTAATTGAGAGATTGCCCAGACCTGACTGGTGGGTGGTGAAGTCTGTGAGGAATTATCTTCATTGTTGGTTGATATGGGAGGGCAAGGCCTACTGTAGGTGATGTTACCCCTGGCAGGTGGTCCTGAGTTATACAATAAAACTGGTTAAGAATAATATGAAGCCTGGGACAGGAAGGCAGACTACTGTAGATTATGCTGGACCTGTGGGCAGGGCTGCTCAATTTATAAAATAAATGGATAAATAAATAAAAGTTTTCTTCAAAAATTATTTGACCTTAGCTTACTGTAATTATATATATATATTGAGGTTTATTTTGCTTACATGTATATCTTTGTATCCTGTGCATGAAATACTCTCAGAGGCCAGCAGGAGGTGTCAGATAGCCTGGAACTGGAGTTCAGATGGTTGTTTGCCACCATATGGATGCTGGGAATCCAATCTGGATCCTCTGGAAGAACACCCAGTGCTCTTCACTGATGCTCATCTTTCTGACTCTGTTAGTTTATCGTTTTACCTTGTAAATGTTTAATTTTGCACCTTTGCTTGATAAACATTTATTAAACACAGCTGTACAGCTGTAAACTACTTTCTTCATAAAAAAAAAAAAAAGAAGAAGAAGAAAGAGAATGAGTTAGAAAGAGCAAGCCAGTAAGCTGTGTCCCTCAGTGGTTTCTGCTTCAGTTCCTGCCTCCTGTTTCCTGTTTCATTTTCTGCCCCGAATTTGCTCAGCGATAGACTTTTATTTGGAAAGATAACTGAAATAAAACTGTTCCACCCTTAAGTTGGTTTTGTTCAGTGTTTTATCACAGCAACAGAAGAGCGAACCGACTCAATTATTTTACAAGAGGGAGTTCTAACAACTTTCGTTGAGTGGAAAATGATCATCTCCTAGTATACATTTGTTTAGCAAATCTCCAGCCGGCTGACTCTGTAATGTACAGCATTACGTTCCAAACGGCCATGACCTCTGCTCCTTTTCCTGTCAGCCCCGGAGCCGGACAGTAGTTAGTTTAAGATGCTCATTTGAGAGCATGTGAGTTTCCCACTCGGAATGCTGCACACGTGTCAGGGATTACTGGGTTTGCAGCCACCTCTTCTTACCCATGAGCTTTATCTCCTGTGATGAGGTTGGTCTTCACCCCATAAATCTAGGGTGCTGACTCATCAATATTCACCACTCTGTGTGTGGAAATCCCTCGGCCATTGAAAACGACTCTAGGAAAAGACCTTGGAAGTTTTAGAACTGAGGCCTTTTTTTCATATTTTATAATGAAAATTGACATTTTCAAAATTTGACAATGTTCTCAGCCAAAGAAATATTCTTAATATACATATATATATATATTTTTTCATTATTAGGATCAGTTGATCACAGAATTCTCTTCCTGCTGGTTTTCCAACAGCCTGGGGCATCAGTCTGGGTTCCCTTCCCTACCACCATGCCATTTTCCCCTGACAAAGGTAGCATGCATCTCAGTGATTCAGGAGCCAAAGTCGGAATGGGAAGGATTCTGACAGACATTTCTGATTCTCCCTGGATGGCCTTCCTTTCACTCCCAACCGTGGATCCTGAGAGCTGGCAGTTTGTTTTTCATAGTACAAAAATAGAAAATATGTTCTTGTTTTCCATGTGATTCCTTCTCTTGGACTCATTATTTCTTTAAACATACCTAAATGTTCACCTTCATAGACAGCTGAAGTAGATGCCAAAAGGTGTTTGGATTGCTCTGGGTTTTTGATCTCTGGCTTGCTTAGGGAGTCTGCCTCTCCTCTCACTGCTTTGAGATAAAAGAGAACCAGGTGTTTCCTTGTTAAAGATCAAGACAATCAGGATGGCAATTCAGGACAAGGCTTTGATCACCGCAGGGAGAAGAGGTGGCCACGTGACAGTTTTCTATTAGCCACAGTATGTCAATTTTTATGTAGCTGTCAGAGAGGGCATTTCATTTCATGCCTATTTGTGATTTCTTTGTTGTTTTGCCAGTTTCAAATCCCTGGCACCATCCTCAGTGAACTGAATGAGGTTATTACAAGTGTGTGTTCTCACGTTAAGGAAAGCCAATATTTCAAGTGCTTACTGGGCCCCCTCACTATGCTTCACACGCAGTCATTTTACTCAATTTCTGTACAATAACGCTGAGAACATAGACAGTTTATTCCCATTTAACAGATGAAAGTTCCAGACCCAGGAAGGTTAAGTATCCAGCCCTTGTTAGATTGCTCATAAGCATTAGCAGAGCTGAGGTTTATATCTAAGCAGCCAGTGGGGACGGAATAGGGAAGAAAAGCTGAACCTAGATGAAAACTCTTCCTCCATCTTAAAAAGTGCAGGGTTTGCATCTGAAAATGCATATCTTGCTCAGTACTGAAAGCTCTCCTCCCTTGGTGGTTGGAGTCTTATTTCTTACCTACACCCTCTCTCTGGTCCTTACCTTTGTGAATTAGAGTTGGCCTATGAGGGGAAGCAGATGGAACAGCGGGAGAGGTACCTTATGGGTGCTGAGGAGACGAGCCGAGATCTAGCCCCAAACTGGTAGCTTCCCTCAGGAGACAGCCAGCCTTCTCCCTTTGTAATGTGCCCCATTATATGCTTCTCAATTAGAGGTTTGCCTCATTCTGACTTTCTCCAGAATGTGTGGGGAAGAAACTACTCCTCGTGGGAGAATAAACTTCTGCATCCCACGGAGAACATTTTGGAGCCTGTCACGGGATAGTGTGCACACTCAGTCAGATTTTTGGCCCTCAAGATTCTTTCTTCTTCTTCTTCTTCTTCTTCTTCTTCTTCTTCTTCTTCTTCTTCTTCTTCTTCTTCTTCTTCTTCTTCTTCTTCTTCTTCTTCTTCTTTTTCTCCTTCTCCTTCTCCTTCTCCTTCTCCTTCTCCTTCTCCTTCTCCTTCTCCTTCTCCTTCTTCTCCTTCTCTCCTTCTCCTTCTTCTCCTCCTCCTCCTCCCCCTCCTCCTCCCCTCCCCCTCCCCTCCCCTCCCTCTCACCTCCTCCCCTTCCCTCTCCCTCTCCTCCTTCTCCTCCTTCTCCTCCTCCTCCTCCTCCCCCTCCCCTCCCCTCCCCTCCCTCTCACCCCCTCCCCCTCCTCCTCCTCCTCCTTCCTTTTTTTAATATTGCCAAGTCTATAAATACGTAACTGTGCATGCTGGTCTCAAAGATAATCCAAAGGCACACATATTTTAAGTCTTGAGATTCTCAAGGGTCTTGGAAAAGGGAATTTAAATTGTACCAAAGAACAAGATAAGGCAAGCATAGCTTTTAATACCTGAATATTAGTAACAAACAGTCTCTTCCTAAAAATCCTGTACTCTTAAAGAACATGTAGAACACCGAGCTAGTTTTGAACAGAACCATATTTTTTTTTCGTTCATTAATAAAGGGGAAATTACACTAATATGAAGAGGTCCTTTGTTTAGTACTGAAAAGCCTAAGCAGTGGGAAGCTACAAAGACCCATAAGGTGGGAACTAACATCCCTTATGATTCAATATGTCTAAGTTCCTATGTGTAGACAGCATAGTGTAATTTAAGCATGGCTGAAATGAAGGACAGTTAGTATTATGATCTAGTAGCTTGTTTGTATACTGCAACATATTGGAAAATACAGGATGGTTCCTATAGGCAAACTTCTGACATTGAGGTCTTCTGGCAGTGGCTGCTCCTCCATTGGCATTACCATGCTACCAGAAACACATCAAATAGGCACATTGAGTGGTGTTAAGGAAATAAGTTAAGAGGAATCTACACTTGCCTCTTTGATGAGGTTCATAAATCTGGGTCCTAGGCGCCATGGCTTATGTCGATGGCACTGCAGGGAACTGACGGTCAGCTGAGAGGCACGGTGGGAGGCAATGGCTACCATGTACACAGCATCGTACATCAGAGCTGCTTCAGTCTATGGAGAAAAACAAGCACCATGCCATCAGTTCAGTTTTCATTAGTTCCTCTACCCATGTTCCCAACATTCCTTCCTTGATGTTTATCTGATCTTAAAGACCTTCTGTTCTTCAGCAAAACAGTGTTTAATCACCAACAGCTATTATTTTACAAAAGAAAACTTGATACTCCAGAGGTAGGTTGGAATCCTACATTTGTTTTTGAGTTCTTAAAAACAAAGCAAAATAAAAACTCAGACTACAAACGATTGTATTCCAGAAATACAATGTTTAGTGTTTAGGTCAACTACCTTGAGATCAAATTTATTAAGACTCATCCTTTCAATAATAGTATTGTTGCTCAGCAACTTCCCCCTTCCTTCTTTCCTTCTTTTGTTCTTTCTTCTGTCTTGTTTCGTATTTTATAGAGAACAAATTCTTGCTAGTAGAGCCAATAGGTTCTTTCATTATTAACGATGCTCCTGTTGTTGCTTACATTGGCCAGACTTGAGGCAGGAAGTTAGAGTCATGATATGAAGGTCAATGACAAGCTCATGAAGGCTCTCTGAGGTACAGGCTCATGGGCCAGAATAAGCCAGCACTTGCCTCCTTGAGTTACCAGGAAAAGAGGTTGAAGTTAGTTACCGCTCTTTGGGAATAGTGATCTTTTGCTTCTTTCCCTCATGAAATTCTTCTCACTTTGTAAATTTTATATAATACTCGTAGCATTTTGTCAAGTATACTGCCCTGCGGTTTTGGGGGATAAAAATCTCATAATACCCTCATATTTTACTGGAGGGCTTTCTTTGCAACTTCAAATATATTAGCTCATTTGAAATTCTCAGTAATTCTCCAAAGTAAGCAGAACCCATAGATAAAGCTACTTATTATGTGTCAAGCTGACCTCAGGCAACATATTGATTTATGGAGGCATGTATGGATATCGCTGGAAAATTGACAGAGTTACACCTAGAATCCAGGTTCTAGCAAAAAAAAATGTATGTCTGCAATTAGTTGACTCTTTCACCATTTGAGGTTAATTATGTCAGGATGGAGCTGGGAAGAGAGCAAAGTGATAAATGCTACATTTCTATCTCATCAGCTTTGAGGCAAAAAAAAAACCCTTTATTTTGAACCCATATTATTCTGTACATTCTCAGTCATTGAAATGTCAATTGATTTCTAAGACTTGTCACTTAATTAAAGACAAATTGGGTGACTTCAAAGCAGAAACTGTAAGTACAGTCTATGCTACAGAAACATAGTTTAATCAACAGTCACAGCATGAGTTATTATTGATTCATACCTTAAAACAAACACACTTTTATATGAACTATACAATACCTTGATAGAAATATTTTCACTTATGTTCTTGACACAGAAAGGTGAGGTTGATAACGTGGTGATGGTTGGTTGAGCTTTCACAATTTATTTTGATTGACTCAGGATTGATATAATCCATTTTATCAATGACTGAGCCGAGTCTTGTGAACATTAGCTGGTACACATCTACTCTGCTAATCTCTTACAAGGACAGAGGCTAGGCCCCTGCTTGCCTCATGGTTTTCACCATTCTGCTATCCATATTTGATTTAAACTGGAGAAAGTGAATTATTGACAGGTTGACTTTATAAAATGGAATCTGCAGTAAGAGTGGACATTTCCTAAGCACTAGCTACACATCTGTCCCTGTTCAGAATCCTTGGGAAACAAGAACCCTTTTCATCCCTTTTCTTCTTCGTGGAAAGAAAATTAAGATATTAAATGGTGTCTATAAACTAATAGAGAGAAAGCCAACACTTGAATCCTTAAAGTTGGTGGTACAATCTGTGACCTCATCCTGTCCAATGATTTAATGATACAATAGTAGCTTGATAAAGGCTAAAAAAATATTGACAATGTGTTACATGTCAGTACTGCAAACATATCATTTATGCATGATATGTCCTTGTGAAACATATAAAATTAGCTTATCTATTCTTTGAGATTTTCATTAAACATGCAATGTATTTTGATTATATATATACTTCTTTTAATTCCTATAGATTCATCCAGACCTTCTCATCTCCTTGTCCCAATCTCATAAGTGTTTTATTTCTTTTTTATAATCCACTGTGTCTAGTTACTGATGTTCATATGCTCATGGGTATAGGGCACAGACTGTCTATACTAGGCCAGACCCTGAAGGAAACGGACTTTCTCCCACTAGTTTCCATGAAGTGTCAGTAGCTCCTCAGATAATGGTGGACCTCATAAACCCATTTGTGGTGGGCAACAACTGGCTTGACCTTGTATAAGTATTATTCAGGGGCTACAGTTACTGTGAATTCATGTATACAATCACCCATTGTACTGGCTGGTTTTGTGGGTCAACTTAACAGAAGCTGGAGTTATCAGAGAGAAAGGAACCTCCCTTGAGGAAATGTCTCCATGAGATCCAGCTGTACGGCATTTTCTCAGTTAGTGATCAAGGGGGAAAGGCCCATTGTGGGTGGTGCCATCCCTGGGCTGATAGCCTTAGTTTCTATAAGAAAGCAAGCTGAGCAAGCCAGGGGAAGCAAGTCAGTAAGCAGCACCCCTCCATGACCTCTGCATCAGCTCCTGCCTCCAAGTTCCTGTCCTGTGTGAGTTCCAGTCCTGACTTCCTTTGGTGATGAACAGCAGTGCGGAAGTATAAGCCGAATAAACCCTTTCTTCCCCAACTTGCTTCTTGGTCATGATGTTTTGGCAGGAATATAAGCCCCGACTAAGACACGCATTCCTATGCAGAAGACACTATTTCACTTTAGTCTTCCCTTACTGCTGATTCTTATAATGTATCTTGACAACCTGGGTAAAGGAGAATTTCTCAATGCTCCCAAGAAAATCTTTTCACCACAACATAAGCATACAGAAAGCTGGCCTCCCATAAGAAATTCATAATGTTTTCGCTATTGGAACAATTTTCAGTAAAGGGTTAACTCAGTAACTCAGTGGATTTGGGGGTGTTCAAGTCCTGTACATTTCAAAAGGAAGTACTGGTTCATGCCTGGTATGTGAGACAATATCTTTGATTATATTTTCTGGAGTCTAGGGCCGTGCAACACTTATTCTAAAAATATGAATGTGATAAATGTTGTCTTTTGTTGTTCTGCAGTGCTGGGCTATGCTGTATCAATTTGAGGTGTGGAAGGACTGGAGACCAAGGTCAATTACGTGGGTGCTCTGTGCTTATGGAGTTCACTTCTCAGAATACTCCTGGACACTAATGCTTGTGTGGGTTTCCTGGTTGGCAACACTTCACAGGAACATAATCATTGCTGTGAGTTATACATTTTCTGGAATGTGCCAATGGTATATAACACCTTTAAAAGCCCAGGCCTGTATGGGCTCTGCCTTGTGTGAAGTTTTCCTTTGTTGATTTGTCTTTCTATTCATTTTTCCCTATAATAATTGGTCACTGTAAAGATAGCATCTTATTTGAGTTCAGTGTTCTTTGTGCAAATAACAAAGCATCAGGACACGGTGGTAACTGCCAACACAAACCAATGAGATGCTCCATCACCCTAGAGACAAGGACAATTGGCATACTGTGTCACTGATTGGGAGGCTGGGAAGAAAACTTGTTTTTGGAGAGCAAATGGGCAAGAGGCATATGTTTCTAATTACGCTCTGCATTTGGAGAGGATCGTCGGTAAGGGTAGGATTGTTGAAATTGTCCATGGGAACTGTGGTGACGGTGCAAACCTGGGGGAGGATGCTGCTCCTAGGGATCCTCAAGTGCTGGAGAGAGCACTGCTCACTTGCACTGGCACTGAGCTGGCAGCAGGTAGAATGCTCTGCTGGTGAGTGGAATCTGGAGATGGATTTAAGAAGGTGGCAAAAAGACCAGCTCGAGCAGTCTAAACATTCTGTTGGTAGGGAAGAAATTCCAGTAGGTTCACTGAAGGCTTGACAGTGGTGGCTATAACTTGAGTTTCAATGAATAATTGTTTTCTTTAAATAGAGACCAGGAGAAATAAAGGAAAGAGTAGATCAATTAAATTCCATGAAAAATGTCTTTAGTTATACTAGGTCAAAAAATGTCAGGTAAGGATTCACCTTGAGCAACTGGCATAATTAAGAATGTGTTTCATGAATAAATAAGAACATCAATAAATAATACAATAATTCTGCTCTAGCTTCTCAAGGAACAAACTTTTTGATGTGTTAATTAACACTTCAGTTGATACAACACTCTTTATAATCTCATAGTGTTTTTTTTTTTTTTTAATAAGTGGTTCAGAATAAGGGTTGGCTGCATCTTTGCATGTCAGATCTTTGTTCATTTATTGATTAAAACCATCCAGTGTTATCAAGTAAAATGATTCCTGTACCATAGAAGTATTGTTATGTTATCTAATATGTTTAGTGAATGACACTGTGTTGGTATTATACAGATTTACAGACCATCAAATGGACTTAGAAAGGCCTAAACTCTGATTTCCATTATCAAGGAAAATGTTGCCTTTTCTAATAATCCAGTTGGTTATCTTTTATGTTAGGAGTCTTTGGTGAAGACTCGGGGTTGCTATGTCTTTCCTGTGGACCATAGTTACAGAACTGCTAGATGTAGGAAGGCAGGCTGAAGCTCCTGACGTTGCCTTACACTATGAGTACTTTGTGAGTTGGGAAGGAGAATGGCAGACCTGGCTCTGTGGTTTCTGTCTTCTTGTCATTACTGGGTGTTTGAATGGTTAACTGTGCTCCAAAGCCTCAGGTATTTGGTCCACAGTTGGTGGCAGTGTTTGGAGAGGGAGTATATCCTTGCTGGAGGAAGTAGAACTCTGGAGAAAAGAATTCATAGTCTTGTTCCACATCCAGCCCACTCATTGCTTGGTGTTTGGTAGTTAAAGTTGTGCTCTCTCATCATCCTGCCCCAGTAGTCTGCTGTCATTCCACCCCCCCCCACTATCATTGACTATCCCTCTAAAACTATAAGCACAGATAAACTCTTTCCTCCTTCAGTTGCCTTGGTTACATTCATTTATCATAGCAACAGAAATAACTAACATATATCATCAGAGTCTACAATCACGAAAAGAACTAGTTTGAATATGGGCCATTTCCCCTCCCCCAAATGCGCCTATAGTGCTGGGGAAATTGTAAAAGTAAAAAGAAACAATGTGCATTTTACACAAGCCATTCTAGACTTCGGTAAGCTAATTAACACTCCAGTTGAAAAATATACTTAAAAACAATCTTCGGATGGTTTTTGATAGTACATTCCACTGTTTTGACCTATGCTAGGCAAGTTTTGTTAACTCAATTCCTAAAGTAGTTTTTTTTTTAATTAAATCTGTTTTTAAGTCTAGATTCAACTAAGATGAACTCAGAGATGACTGACTTCTCTATTTTCAGATATAGATGTGTTATGGCATGTATGATGATATTCTTTGAGGATGTTTTAGTGTAGAAAATTCAAAGAAAAGACTTAAAAAATTATAAAAATGTAGGTAAGTCAAAACACATTTTCCCCATTATATTCTTTTCTAATTCTTATATGCTCACATCTATAATCTATAAATGTGTGTGGCACATGTAAGACAATGCCTATAGTGGAATCAGGCACTGGGTCTGGGAGAACATCAGGATGATATACATGAGTTCAGAGAATACAATTCTATTATTCCAATGGATTTGTTTATAATCACCTACTGTTTTAGCTGCTTTTCTCTTGAAAAGTCAATTTATTTGCAATCCAGGTTACAGTCCATTATCTTGAGGAAGTCAAGGCAATAACAACAAGGATCACATCCACAAAATCAAGAGCAGAGAGAATAAATGTGTGGCTCATTGCCTTCTTTGTTGCTTACTCAGGTACCTTTTTATTTTTCTTTGGCAGGGTATCTCTGCATAGAGAATGGTGCTGCCCATAGTGGGCTGGGTTTTCCTAAATCAATAAACAGTAAAGAAAATTCCCTATGTACATGCCACAAACCAACTTGAGCTAATAATTCCCTTGTAAGTTCCTCTTCCTAGGTGACTCTGGGTTGTGTCATGTTAAACTAATCAGTGCACGTACTATAGTAATGTCATTAATAGTGGTAGTTTATAAAATAAAAATTTATTTATTACTTGCGAAATACTTTCCTCTTCATTAATAAGGCATGCTTCTTGCTTGTAAGAACTTTGGCTTTTCGGAGAAATATTTCAGGGCTATATTGACTATTCTTCATTTAAACATCTGTTTTGGTAGAATCTTAATTAAATTTGTTTTCTGCATAAATTATTTTACTAAATGCATTTTTATTATTGTACCTTGCCTTTTCTAATGCTTGGGATAGAGCATATTACAGAAAGAGAAGGCATCTCTGTCTAAATGTTTGTATTCTTATAGAGAAAGATACTAATCTAACAAGCCAAAATATAACACAAGAGGATACACAGGTTAGACAGAAATTTGAAACAGGTAAGGATGAAGAGAATAGCTGAGATAGCTAACATACTAGAACTCAGTGCACAGAAGGCCTTGATAATGAAGAGATAGTTAAGTAGCCTAGATAGTAGTAGATGCAGGAGGTTAGGGCCACAAGTACTTTGCATTGAAGAATAAGTAAACATGTAGGCTCTAATACACATTGCAAGTGGTTTTTATCTTTGGGATAGCAAAGAAGATATTTAAATTGAGGCAGGTTAAAATTAGAGACTATATAGCATTGGAGCTGGAATTTGGGACATGGTATGCCCTTCCTGACCTCAATTGGTTCACTGAACATCCTTGTACATATCCCTTTATCTCCCCACGACTTAGTCTCTAAATGAGCGGCATGCAGGTAAAGCAGAAGGAGAGAAGTTCCATGTGGATTCTTTGGATAAATGTTGGTTGAAATTAGGCCTCCCAGATTTAACTCTGAAAACTATCTTCAAAATCTGCATGGCTCTTTTGCCCACCTTGAGTAGGTTTCGTGTTTTACCACGATTGCTTGCTCAAATGGCATGTCCTGGCATAGTTATTGCTTGCTCAAGTGGCATGTCCTGGCATAGTTATTGTACCCACTTTTACAGCATCCTGAAGTCTAGGATCTCTCTGGCTATTCTCTAATAGTTTTTATTCAAAGCACTGTTTCAGATCACCTAAGGCTCATTTATTCCACCACACTCTTCTTCATCATCACCCAGACTCACTGTGTGTTTTAAGTGTTGTTTCAGGCTTGCATAACAGCATACAAAATTTAACAAAGCATTTTCAAGAGAAAAGCAACTAGAATAGTAGGTGATTATAAACAATTCCATTGTAATAATAGAATTGTATTCTCTGAACTCGTGTATGTTCTCCCAGACTCAGTGCCTGACTCCACTATAGGCATTGTCTTACATGTGCCACACACATTTATAGATTATAGATGTGAGCATATAAGAATTAGAAAATAATATAATGGGGAAAATGTGTTTTGATTTACCTACATTTTTATTTTTTAAATCTTTTCTTAGAATTTTTTAGACTAAAACGTCCTCAAAGAATATTATCATACATGTCGTCTTCTGGTATTATAGTTCCTTACTTTTCTTTTCATCAAAAAAATTCTCCGTGTGTGTTTCTCTCTTTGTCTCTCTGTCTTTCTCTGTCATTGTCTGTCTCCGTCTCTGTCTCTCTCTCTCTCTCTCTGAGTATGTATGTATAGTACACATATAGAGGAAGGAGGATGACCAACCACCCATGTTTGTTCTTACTCTCTACCCTGCTTGAGAAACTTCTTCTTTTTGTTTTTTTTTGCTGCTGTAAACTCCAGGATAGCTAGCCCAGGAGCCTCTGAGAATTCTACTGCTTTCTGCTCCCAATTTACTATAGGAGATCTCAGATTATAGATGCATGCTACTGCCCCTGGCTTAATGTAAATTCTTGGGATTCAGACTAGGTTCCTCACACATATATGCAGAAGATTACCACTAAGTTATCTCCTAATTATCATCATCATCATCATCATCATCATCACCATCATTAATATAAGCAAGTCTGAAACCTCTCAGTCAGGATGGGTATGTTTAGACGGACTTTGTTTCTACCAGCTCTCAGCTTTTACCATTCTTTCTTCTCATTGGGGGAGCCATTAGCTCTGGAGACTGGCAAGACCAGGGAGCAGTGTTATTTTGTGCCAGCAAAAACATTCCGTGAAAACTTCACAGCTATATTTTCCATGTTCCATGGTTTTCATCAATCTATATAAATTATTCTATTAGTTCCATAAATGGGAATACACGGATCCTTTTGGTTTTGGTGAATTGAGCCATTCTTATGAAAGATAATCAGTGTTTGGCATGAACCTGTGAACTGTGGGAAAGCAGCTTCCAGCTCGTCCTGCCTATTGCTGCACACTGGGCACAAGTAAGACATTGGAGAGCTAGGTCATCCCGTGCTAGAAACCTTGCTGGAACAAGGGAAGGACAGTCACTTTCCAGTCCTGAAGTCTATCTAGGACTTCTCTGGCTATTCTCTACTAATTTTTATTCAAAACACTGTTTCAAATCACCTAAGGCTCATTTGTTCCACCACACTCTCCTTCATCATCACCCAGACTCACTGTGCGTTTTAAGTGTTGTTTCAGGCTTGCAAAAACAGTCAGGGGCTCTGAACATGGACCCATCCCGAAACACTTAATTCACGCATTTATTTCCTTCATTTGTTCTTCACGGGAAAAAAGAGAAAGGAAGTTCGAAGTTCATTTTTCAGTGAGATGATACCTCTCAGTTGTCAGGAAATTGCATCTTAAAAGCAAGAGTGCTTCTCCGGATGATGGGAACAGAGGGTGAAATATTACACCAATTTAAAATGCTATTACCTGCTCTCATTCCCAATATCTTTCCCCTTAGTAGTACTGTTCTTACATAGGAAGCAAGGTGGGTTTTTAAAAAAATACTATTATTCCTTTCTATTTTCTTCATCCCCCAGGGAGCCTCATTAGAGAAGTACAGTGAGGGTTTGATACCTTTGACAGTGTGAGACAAACGATGCTGCCTCGAAGCTAATCCCTTCGTGAGGCAGTGTGCAAGTGTCTGTTTCAGCGACTACCTCTGACTTGAGAAGAGACAGATGTGGCACCTGTGTCACGAGTGACATATTGCTGGATTGAAGCTCCGTTGGCACCTGCAGAAGGGTGTCCATCTGCAGCTGAGATGGTAAGCATGTGGCCCCCACTTGCAGCTGGGATGGTAAGCATGTGGCCCCATAGGCCATGCGAAGGTCTGGTACTTGTCTACACCTGCTTCTGCAGGTCTGGGTGATTCTTAGGACTAGAATGTTTCTAACTCCTCTGCATTCCTCCTGGAAACACGCTCCTGTGGGTGAGCATTCTCTGCTTACTTTTCTTTTGGTCCAGCTTCGTTTTAAAAATTGCACAATGATGATAGCAAATTAAATGTTTTTAACAAGTGCAATTAGAATGATAAAGATTACAGCTTTTGATAAGAGCCATACACCCATTTGCAAAATAGATAATAAGCCTCTTTTATCTCTTTTTATCTCATTCTCTCTCAAGGTATATGTTATAATACCACTTACAAGATTAAAGGCATAGAGGCTTACTTCACTTCTATAGAGTAAAGCAGGATCGTGAGATTTCATTAAAATTATTCAACCGTCTCTTACAATCTTTCTGCCCACATTGCCATCCTCCTCCAGGTAGAGAGGAAGGCAGAGGGAGTCTGGTGGAGGAGGAGGCAGACAGTGTCTGGAATTTGATCAAAAAATATTGCATACTTACATGAAATTCTCAAACAATAAATAAAACCATATTTGAGGAGTCAAACTACTCACTGTCATCATGCCGTCCAGGAGACCAGTCTCAGGTCTGGGTGGGGCCTGCAATCTCTCCATGGACCACTTCTCAATGATGGATGACACGTGAGGGTTGTCAATATTCAGCAACCGAAATCCAGTCATATTGACACCACTGTACCGGTAGAGTTCCAGATCCAAAGCAAACAAGTCCTGTGCAATGTTATAAAAAGAAAAGTAGAAATTAATTAGTGAGATTGGTGTTCTTGATATAAAAAAGAATCCAACAATTACAGAAGCAATAAAAAGGTGAAAACACAAACAAGAGAGTTATCATGTCCTGCCTATGAAAGAACGTCAAATTCGGATAAATGAAGAAGAGGAATTTACCAACAAGTCATCTAGTTCTGGACCTGGGAAATGATTTTGAAAGTTAAGAATTCTCTCCCTAGGATACAGTCTTTGAGGAGTTGGGTGAGATCTTCCTGTCTCTTTGCCTCTGTGCTTTTTCATTTTACAGCTGATGAAAAGTATGCACTGGGGAGAAGGCCACAAAGAAAGGCCCAGGCAATGGCAGCAACGCAGACCCCCTCAGCACAGCTGCAGCTTCAGGCTGCTCTGGGCCATGCTGCTGAGGAGAAATGTGGAAATTGCATATGCATGTGAAGAAAGGAGACTTCTAGGAGGGAAAAGTGGCATCCTGTGGCTCCCTGATGACAACTCCTATTCCTTTCAAAAAAGAGTATAAAGAATAGTCACTGGATAAGGGCTCAGAATAAGGGCCTTTTAAAGGAGATTATATTGGACCCCGTGGTTGTGGGATGTGGAAACTTACAGAAGACTCATTTCCTTTCTGACAGTGTCTCAGACAACCTGCCTAACCCACCCCAGTGTTTCCTGGATTGGATGGAGCTGAATGTAAGCCAGGGAGTTATCAGTGGATACATATTTAAAGCAGAATGATCATTTCAGTTTTTATATATAAAGAGCTTAGCATAAAATCATGCCACTAAAAATATTCCCTTTTCAAGAGAAAACAAACTAGTCAGAATAACACTTAACACAATAAAAGCTCTTAAAGACATTGTCTAGTAATGAAACTGCTTTCTGAAACAGTCTGACATGGTCCAGCTATGGGGAGAATAGGAGTTACTGAAGGCAGTGGCCACTGATTCCTTCCTGATTTTCATTTGCAGAAGATGTGACATGCTCTTCTGAAGATGTCTTCTAGTTGTTGACCATTCCCGAGATAACTGTGGACTGGGCAGTAGAGTTGTAATAGAACATCCCAGCACTGACAGCTCTGGATCAAGAATGCTATACTGTCTTTTAAGATAGATTTGCTCCTTTTATTATTGTTTGTTTGTTTGTTTGTTTTTTTTGTTTTTTGTTTTCCCCAGACATGGTTTCTCTGGGTAGCCCTGGCTGTCCTGGAACTCACTCTGTAGACCAGGCTGGCCTTGAACTCAGAAATCTGCCTGCCTCTGCCCCCCAAGTGCTGGGATTAAAGGCGTGTGCCACCACCGCCGGGCTTATTATTTTTAAATTCAACTAAGTGTCTGTGTCTGTGTTGGGTATGTGCAACTGAACGAAGGTGTATGTGGAGTCTAGAAGAGGACATTTGATCTCTGGCAATCGAGTTCAAGCAGTTGTGAGTCCCCCACCTCCCAGTGTGGGTGCTGGGAACCAAACCCTTGAGTCTTCTGCAAGAACAGTCTGTGCTCTTAACCCCCGAGCCTTCTCTCTAGCCCTATACCGATTTTTTTTTAATTTTTAATATTTTTTATTACGTATTTTCCTCAATTACATTTCCAATGTGTCTTAGTTAGGGTTTTACTGCTGTGAACAGACACCATGACCAAGGCAAGTCTTATAAAAAACAATATTTAATTGGGGCTGGCTTACAGGTTCAGAGGTTCAGTCCATTATTATCAAGGTGGGAGCATGGCAGTATCCAGGCAGGCATGGCGCAGGAGGAGCTGAGAGTTCTATGTCTTCATCCAAAGGCTGCTAGTGGAAGACTGACTTCCAGGCAACTAGAGTGAGGATCTTATACCCACACCCACAGTGACACACCCATTCCAACCAGGTCACACCTATTCCAACAAGGCCACACCTTCAGATGGTGCCGCTCCCTGGTCCAAAGATATACAAACCATCACATTCCACTCCCTGGTCCCCATAGACTTGTTCAAAAACATGAGTCTATGGGGGCCATACTTAAACATAGCATAATGCAAAATGCATTTAGTGCAACTTTCAAAGTCCTCATAGTCTATAGCAGTTGCAACAATGTTAAAAGCCCAAAGTTCAAGGTCTCTTCTGAGATTCATTCAACTTAATTAACTGTAATCCCCAAAGCAAGGCAGGAAACCAGCTGGGCAAACTCCAAACTTGCATCTCCATGGCTGATGTCAAAGTGGTCTTCAGATCTCCACTCCTTTTTCATCTTTTTTGACTGCAACAAACTGCTTCCTCCTGGGCTGGTTCCACTCCCTGTTAGCAGCTTTCCTCAGCATGTATCCCATGGCTCTGGCATCTTTAACATCTTTGAGTCTCCAAGGCAATTTCAATGTTACAGCTTCTTCTTTCAGTGTCTGGGATTCCACTTGATCTTTTGGACTCCTCCTAAGGACTGGCATCACTTCTCCATCTCTGTCCTCTGTAGCACTCTATGCTCAGGTTGATCCACTCCATTACGGCTGCTGTTCTTGGTGATCATCCCATGGTACTGACATCTCCAATACACTGGGGTGTTACACTCCAACTAGGCTTCACCAATAGCCTCTCATAGGCTCTCTTCAGGGTGCCAAGCCTCAAATCCTTTGCATGACCCCTTCAATCCTGGGCCATCAACTACAGCTGAGGCTTCACCTTCTCCAATGGGCTTCCCTGGCCTCTCACAGTGCTAAGCCTCAGCTTCTCTCCATGATCCCTTTATTCCTTCACAAGCAGTACCACCTGAGTGACTCTTACACATTACCAAGTCCAGCCGCAGCATGAGGTACAACCTTGGGTATCTCTGGAACACAGCTTCTTTGTGCTCCCAGAAAACAATTTCCAGAAGATTTCACCTCAACGATGCTGGTCTCTTCTTAATCACTGCTAATTCCTTAGCTCCAGCTAACCAGCATCAATTTTCCCAGTAGTTCCTTCCATTCTTAACTCTAGAGCCAGAGGCACATGGCTGAAGCTGCCGAGTTCTGCTGCTTACAGGAACTAGAACATGATCCCCTTGTATTATTACATTATCACTAGCTTTATGTTTTCTAAATCCTTCACTGCCTAAGCTTGGTTATCCTGGTTCTTGCTCTGTAGATTGACCTTGAATGTAGAGATCAGCATGCTTGTCTCATGGGATTAAAGGTGTGTACCACCATGCCTGGATCTTATTTAGCTGGGTAGGATCTTGCCCCAAGGTCCCACTCCCTTAATCTTTATCTCCTAGAACACAAGATTTTGCTCCATTTCACTTCCTGGTACTCCTTTAATACTCAAACCATATATTTTATATTTTTCCTTTCTAAGCTTGCTATGCTTGTTCAAACTTTTCTTCATAAGACTTAACCAGAGAACAAAGTCTCTGCTGGGCTTTTTTGAAACTTCTTTTGTCAATGCAATTAATCCAAGTCTCTTCACCTTAGCCTCAAGCAAACTTTTCAGACAAGGGCAAAAAGTAGCCACATTCTTCACCAAAATACCACAAAACCAGTCTTTATGCCACATTCTGAAATTATTCTCCTTTGAAATCTCTTGGGCCAGGTCAACACAATTCAAATTACTCCCAGCAACAAAGTCTTCCATATTCCTACTAGGATGACCCATTAAGCCCCATTTAAAGCATTCCACTGCTTTCCAAATCCAAAGTCCCAAAATCCACATTCTTTCAAATAAAAGCATGGTCAGGCCTATCACAGCAATACCCCACTCCTGGTACCAACTTCTGTCTTAGTTAGGGTTTTACTGCTGTGAACAGACACCATGACCAAGGCAAGTCTTATAAAAAACAATATTTAATTGGGGCTGGCTTACAGGTTCAGAGGTTCAGTCCATTATTATCAAGGTGGGAGCATGGCAGTATCCAGGCAGGCATGGCGCAGGAGGAGCTGAGAGTTCTATGTCTTCATCCAAAGGCTGCTAGTGGAAGACTGACTTCCAGGCAACTAGAGTGAGGATCTTATACCCACACCCACAGTGACACACCCATTCCAACCAGGTCACACCTATTCCAACAAGGCCACACCTTCAGATGGTGCCGCTCCCTGGTCCAAAGATATACAAACCATCACACAATGCAATCCCAAAAGTCCCCCATACCCCCCCACACACTTCCCTACCCACCCATTCCCATTCTTTTGGCCCTGGCATTCCCCTATATTGGGGCATATAAAGTTTGCAAGTCCAATGGGCCTCTCTTTCCAGTGATGGCCGACTAGGCCATCTTTCGATACATATGCAGCTAGAGACAAGAGCTCCGGGGTACTGGTTAGTTCATCATGTTGTTCCCCCTATAGGGTTGCAGATCCCTTTAACTCCTTGGGTACTTTCTCTAGCTTCTCCATTGGGAGCCCTGTGATCCATCCAATAGCTGACTGTGAGCATCCACTTTTGTGTTTGCTAGGCCCCGGCATAGTCTCACAAGAGACAGCTATATCTGGGTCCTTTCAGCAAAATCTTGCTAGTGTATGCAATGGTGTCAGCGTTTGGAAGCTGATTATGGGATGGATCCCTGGATATGGCAGTCTCTAGATGGTCCATCCTTTCATCACAGCTCCAAACTTTGGCTCTGTAACTCCTTCCATGGGTGTTTTGTTCCCAATTCTAAGAAGGGGCATAGTGTCCACACTTTGGTCTTCATTCTTCTTAAGTTTCATACGTTTAGCAAATTGTATCTTATATCTTGGGTATCCTAAGTTTTGGGCTAATATCCACTTATCAGTGAATACATATTGTGTGAGTTCCTTTGTGATTGTGTTACCTCACTCAAGATGATGCCCTCCAGGTCCATCCATTTGGCTAGGAATTTCATAAATTCATTCTTTTTAATAGCTGAGTAGTACTCCATTGTGTAAATGTACCATAATTTATAATATATACATTATAACATACACAATGTATGTGAATGTGTGTGTGTGTGTGTGTGTGTGTGTGTGTATGTAAAAATCTGTATTTCCTTTGCACTAACTTACTGTTGAAAATTTTCATTAATGCTAATGTTCAAAGTTGGCTAGAATCTGAAAGCAATATAGGACAGAATGAAGATCAAATTGTAGGAAGACAGAAAGCAAATATGAAGAATAAGACCTGGGTAAGTAATCTTTCCAGCACACTCAATGACGAGAGGGAAAGTGATTTAGTCACAGAAAATTCCAGCACATGTGCTTAGTCCCATATGATGAATAGATTAAATGTATGTGGAGTTTAGCTGCCCTATAACTTGGGATTTCTATGTAAGACAGAATGTAGCACTTGCATGTCTGATTTGCGACATCCCTTGTGAATGCAGAATGAGAAAATCTGGAGAGCAAGGAGTGGACCAGAATAAAAATTGCACAATGTGCTTATAACGTCTATTGCGGACCAGTTTTCCTAGATCCTAGGGCTGAGTCTCTGAGATGGCTCCCAAGCTAGCTCTTTAGAGAGTGTTTAGCCGAGGCTGGAAGAATGTTCCGAGGTCCAAGGCCACATGGCCTTGTCATATTCTGGCTTACATGGGATAGGGAAGGGCCACATCTGTGAAGAGATAAAAGATTCATTTATCGATTCCACTATTCTGAAAGAAGAAGAGATGTGGTTAGCAGCAACACAGAGCCACAGGATCAGCAAAACAGTGTACTCCACCCTGTTCTCCCTCCCCACCACAAGTTCATGGCAAGATGCACTCTGTACTCTTCATGCCCCCAGCGATGCTTCGAGGGCATTTGCTGCTTGGAGTAACTGAGAGGAGAAACGAAAGCTCTGCTCCTTGCTCCAAACCCTTTGGCCCCCACACTCTTCAACTTAGTTTGTCAGTTTTACAAAAAAGAGTAACTTACTGACCATCCTACCCCAAAACTGGGTATGTTATACTTGATTAGCCCTTAAAGATTACAAAGAAAATGGACGATTCAGTTTTCTTGTGTAAGAAAGTAGAATTTATATTGCAGGTGTCCATAAGAGTTGAATATATGCAGACAGTGTTGACTGACTTCTGAGGTCAATTGAGAAAGTGCTATACAATAATTTTGTTGTATTACATGACTTAGATAATTCCTCTTTTAATCAATAATGCCACACCATTTCAACAGTCAGAGATTCTTCTGGACTTCTTAAAGTTTGAGCCATTGTTTTTCTTAATGATCTAGAATGTTCAATGTGCACAGTGCCTCCATAACTTCACTTGTTGAAACTTCCCCAGGTACTCTCCAGGTGAGTGCCTTAAACTCACTGTCTCCTGGACATAGGCAGGAATGCAACTTTATCACCTCGAAGGATTCCAGGTCATACTTCAACACTCTTCAGAATGAATATAGGAATTATAGCTGGCACTTCTCTATGAGTAGATCTCTTTAATGGCATTCTATTGTTCTTCTCATACACACACATTGATGATCTTTATTGTAAAAATAACAAAGTGAAGAAAAAAGCAAAACAAAACAACCCCAAACACACACACACACACACACACACACACACACACACACACACACACACACAGAGAGAGAGAGAGAGAGAGAGAGAGAGAGAGAGAGAGAGAGAGAGAGAGAGAGACCTGATGCTCAGCAATGCTGGGTTTAGAGTCTCAGGAAAGTAAAGAGAATCCCCTTGAGAATAGCTGGGCTAGGACCCACAAGGAGCTGTCTGGGAATGGATGTGTGGAATACATTCTGAGGGTTGTCACTCACCAGGGTTGTGAAGAAGTAGTGATAGTATTCAGTCATCATGCCCATGAACAAAATCTGCAACAGAGACATGGGGGAAAGAATCAGAAGTAGATTATAATATGAAACAGAACATAGAGTTGGACTTACATTAAAGTAATCGGATTCATGATGAAATATAAGAATAGTTTCTGGCCAACACATTTTATATTTGAGATTATGGTTCATGACATGAGATTTTGTCTTTTCTATGTCTTAATCTTTCAAATGCAACTACCTAGACTAGATATGTAGATTGCTTAGTCCTTGTCTTTAGCACAATGTTTTTCTCAGATTTGAAGTCATTGTACATCGACAAGGCAATGCTAGTATGCACATATAATCACATGAGGGCTTACAGCCGAATGTGTCTCTGAAAACTTACAATCTCTGTCTCATCTTACCCAACACTCCTGAACTCACAAATGGATGAGAACCAGACTTAAAGTTCACGTTACCTTTTCTCTCTTTCAACATTGTTTAGTGTATCTCAGAATTAGCTGGCATCAGTACTTCTAGCAATCTTTAGTTCTAAAGAATACTGGTATTAGTGGAACCATTATAATTTCATTGTATATTTTGTTACACATTTTATTGTATATGTCCTTATTTTCCATTATTTTAATGTACAAAATAGTATCATTATGACATTGTCATATGTACATATTGTTATGGATGTTCTTACCTACCTCCCCAGCCCTCTCCAATTTTTACCGAATTTGTCCCTCTTTTGTTTGTATAACACACACACACACACACACACACACACACACACAAATGCATGCACACACACATATTCACCACATATCAAGATTTCACATATGAGAGAAAATGTGCCTCTTAGAACTTATTCTCTGTTACCTCTTAGGATTTTTATAATTCCAGAAATCTTGAACGTCCATATATCGTTTTGACTTTTGTGGGAGAAGACGAAGGTAGCCATGTGACAGACATAGATGTGGTAGCTAGGTAGTTTATTAAGCAGTGAATCTACTTTTGTGCTCAATGCAGCAGAAAATGTTTGAAACGGTTCTCTACATTATCTAAGTCAGGGCATCATTGGAGGTACTTGTATGCTACTTATGGTTCTTGGTTTTGGAGAAAACAAAAAGTTCACAAGCTACATCTCTGAAGCCCTTTTCCCTGACTCCTCTTATGAGTCCTGTATACAAGTTATAATCTTCTGAAGGCTTTTAAGTCAGGATTTCTTGAGCACTCTCATGGAGCCCTTCTGGTTCAAAGCCTGTACAGTGGAGGAGCATCGCTGATCCATAGGGAACACGTACCTTGGCAGTGAAGAATAACGATATTTAGAATCTAGATTCAAGAGATGGATTTACAAAGTATGGGTAAAGACAATACAAGTTATCAGAGGTTCTGCTTAAAATACGCAAACTGGCATGGCTTTTTATGAGAGGGAATGAGAAGTGACGAATGTATTTACAGACAGCACTAAGTGTGTACACTCATGAGACACTTACCCCTGCTAACATGGACACCAGGGGCTAGTGAAACTGTACCCTCTGACAGTAAGATGAATGATAGGAAACTCCTACTATGATTTATGAGTTAATCGTATCTGAGTTGGTCCTGTGGTGCTAACAAGATCAGACACACCGAAGGACTTTTTAAAGCTGGACCTGTTTTAGTAACATTTAGAGCTATACATGGTGAGGTCTTGTAGGCAGGTTTCTTATATCATTTGAGCATAAAAAGCTGGACTATCAGGGTGAGGCCGGAATCCAATTGCTCATTTTGGCTATTAGATGGTGTAAATGGAGCTGTGTGAATTTTATGTTAAGATGGGAAGCTGGATACTGAGCTTAAAATATTATTTCTTGAATTGAAACTGAACTATAGCTCTACCTGAGTTTACAGATTTTCAATTTGACAAATTTTTCCTTTTGAACTTTGTAGAAGGTTTTGCTCCCCTGTTGTGAACATGAACATGTCTTAAAAAGAAAAGCAATCATTGAAGTCATTATCTTATTATTGTTTTTATAGTTCCTGGAGGCAAATATTCATTTGCCATGTGTTAGTTGGTGTTAGAAATCAGGTGTGGCAATAGAGTGAGTAGCAGCTGGCAGGCTGCTCCGATTGCAGAAGGGACAATTGGGTCCTCCAGGCATTCTTGACGTTTGTTGTATCACAAAGTTCTCTCCTCCCCTTCCTATCTAGATGTTTGGATACCTATCATCTCTCTGCATTTGTCCTAGATTTTCCTAGAAATTATAAAACAAGTGCAGAGGCAGTGATCATAAGCCTGTCAACATTCCAGAACCAGATGAAAGAACACCTTCAAGATGAAAAATGACAAGCTCCAAGAGATGAAAAATGACAAGCTCCAAGAGTGGTGTTTTTTAAACAGCAGTCCTTCACAGTGGCCTATAGACTGGTTGGGATACAGAGCTGGTTGGCATCCAGAGTCCTGTCTTCTAAGAGCGTGCTTTATAAATAAATGCACTGTCTTCGCTCCATGATGTTTGCTTTGGGTGTTGGCTCTTCAGCTGAAGTCAGTAAGGGATTAAGAAAAATGTCACATCGTGATAAATGCCAGTTTTAAAAATAAAAACTATAATCACGACATGGAGAGTTTTCTAATAGTTCTTCCCAGAACTGAATTTTCCTATGAGCACCTTCTCAGAATTCTTATGCTGTATTTGCTGCTGAACTGATAAGTGGTGCTCGCTTTACTAAGTTAGAGCTGAAGGAAATAGTTCTGCTTGTATTTAAAACCCATGTGCGTGTTTCACCAAGTGATCATTGCTAAGTACAAGCTTACCCTCCTGTTTAAATCAATCCCGGCATATAAACAATGATGGATCAAAAATGTGGCATCATTTGTGTCATATTCAGTTATACTGTTTATTGTTCTCAATTGCTTACACTGATATGGCCTTCTAATAGTACTTCCCCCAACAGAATTATTATCAAGTAGGTTTTGATATCACATCCTTGACAGAGAGAGAACTAAAAATTCAGTGAGGCATGGAAGCACAGGGCTGAACTTTCAGCATTCAGGAGACTCAGGTAGTAGGCTTGTAAGGTTAAGGGTAGCCTGAGCTACACAGGACAAAAGATAGAATGAGGGAAAGATGAGATTGGAAGCCATTAACTCTGTTTAATGAATCTCTGGGCTATGACAGGATTGTATTTTCTAACCCTTGTGATTACATGGGAGTGTCTACTATATCAAGCCATAAGACAGGAAAGATAAGACATTTGCCACCTCCCTAACTCTAGCATATTAATTGCATGATTGTCAGCATGGGGAGAAGGATTTGTTTTTCTGAATAAACTCCTTTTTCTTCTTTCATAAAAACCCAGGAGTCATGTAAATGATCTTGTTAAGTTTGTTCTGCTGTCTAGGAAGGGTGAGGCCTAAATCATGGGCTCTCCATTAGAAGTCAGTTAGAACCATAGGTATATGCACATCCCTGTGTGAACAAAAGTCATCCAGGTTCATGTTTCTCTCAACTTTCTCCTTCCAATTCTCCATTGCTTTTAAGAAACATTATCACTCTGTTTCAAATATCTTCTTCTGGGGTGCTCCAATGCTTTATAGAATAAAGATACTGTAAATAAATAATAATGGTTGGGATGAGCTGGATACCTTCCCCCAACCCCCAAAGAATGGTGGTTGACTGTTCCAACCTAGTTGGGTTTGGTTAGTGGGGCAGGAAGTCCTTTGATCAACTTCATTTTCCAGCAACACCAGTAATGATTTCTCATAGTAAGTCATATTCCATTTTAAGGATCGATGTTAAGAACTGGAGAAGAACTAATGACAAAAGAGTCAATATTGGCAACCTTAGGACACTCTATCTTTCTTGGTCATATAATCCAAAAGGAGGAAAGATGGTATGTATTTTTTTGGAGGCTCTATTTGTGCCATGGTACTGAGATAAAAAAGATTACATGGCTATACCTTTGTTTATAGAAAACAATTTATGCCTTCTTTTATCTGTAGCTAGAATTGATCAACATATGGCAGAACAAAAGCTCAATGCCATTTGGATCCTAAAAAGACATTTCTAATGATTCCACTGATACCAGTATTCTCTGGAACACAGCTAATGCTCATTAACAATGGTGATGTTACACTGTTCCAGCTGTCTTGAGAGATTTTTGCAACTATTGGGAACCTACCTTCTATATAGTAGCATTGGTGTGGCTCTGTTGTCCTTGACAAAGATGAGCTCTCAGCATTTGATGAATGACCACTGAGTACACTGAGCAGCAAGCAGTCCGTAGGATCCTGTGTTCTCTAAGATCTAATTGACATTTAGATGGAGAGGACCTAATTTACAGGACTAGAAGGTTTGTGGTGGCTGCAGAGTCATCTCATGACACAGAAGGAGCCAAGCATCCCGATAACATTCCTGAGACTTAAAGAAGCCTGGACCTTCACTCTGCAATTCTCTCAGCATGTGGTGCCATGCTACAGAGACAGCAATGACAAATGTTCTGCATGCATTCTCAACATCTATCATTAAGGGCAATCAATGCATCACAAATAATGGCCATTGCACTGTAACTGTGGTAGCAAAACCCTAAAATGGAGCCTGGAGTTTTCCTGTGCTATTTGTGGTTTTTTGTAATATTTATATGGCTTTTTATTACTGCTTCTTCCCTCGAAAAAATGCATGTCCTGGAAGTTTATATTGACTAAACTGAAGTATATGGCTACTTTTTACAGTTTTCTCAATAGAAGGATGAAGTTCCAGCCATCATGACATGGTTTCTAGTTAATAATTTCAAATGAATAACTTCCAAATGTGCAGCATGTACTGCAGCTAAAGTAAGGACTTTACCGCCAGACAGGAATGAGCTTTTTCTGCATAAAAATCTTCAGACCCAGTGGTATGGCATCGAGTATCAGAGGAATAATTTTAAGATAAAAATTCTCTCTCTAGGGTGCCTCTCTTCTTCTGTGATACTTACAGTCACATCCCTACAGTCCTCTGAATGCAATAGTTCTTAGGGTACATGGGCTGCACTGTCAGTGGAATAACTGAGGTATAAGCTAACCTTTTGATACATGTTTGTTGTCAGTGTTTTTGCCACACCAAGTCAACTTACATTCCGAAAGGACAGTGAAATACAGAGCAAATAGCAGTAGGTCCCAAAGCCCCTGAGGTTAGGAAGAATTCTATTTTCTTCTGACATAGACTGGTGTTTCATACATGTGTCAACACCCTGACTTGAACACATATTCACATGCTTATTTGTATGGCAAAAGAGACCATAGGATGTTGGATTTAGGAAACAAGAGTGCTATAGGGTAAAAGTGATACTCAAAGGCAAAAGGTAAGCAATGATGTGCTTTGGGGCTTCAGAGAAAGATGTGGGGGAAAGGTCGGATGATGAAACCAGAAGCTGCATTGTCCTGTCTCTGCCTCTAGGAGAAAGCAGCCTGCCTCCACCTTCCATCAAGACTCAACCTCCAGATCTGTTAAGAAACTTCTATTGTTTTAAAGTACTGTGTGTGTTACAGGAAGAACAGAAAGCAACTGCCTTCTTCTAATCTCTCCGTGATTACAGTGCATGAGAACTCGCAGCATCCTGTAGGTGAGCATCCAATAAGTTCATCAAAGGAAAAGATAAATTTTCCATTTGAAGTTGATACATTTCTAATTTTTTCATATCTTTCCTTTGCATGCAAATGCTAACAGCATGTAAGTGCCTATAAACAAACTGAACTCAAAGGGGGCCCAGAGATACTTGCTTCCATTTGACAACAGCATTATACCATTTACAAAGTCAACCGAGTTTCTTCCTGCTTCCAAAATAAAGAAAAGGAAGACATCCCACAAAGCACTCACCGCATTACTTAGGGGTGTCTCTGGGTCTTAACATTTTCTTAAGCTTCTGTCTCTAGTGGTGTGTTCCAAGGTGAAGCTGACATTAATGGATTTTAATAAATGGAATGGAAACAGGTGATGTTTCTGTAAGCTTTAGAGAGTGTTTTAGAAGAGACAGACTTCTTCACGTGGATGCTCAAGGATGAGAGCGTGCTGCTCATGGATGCAGATGGTTGAGGACAGAGCAGGTGATAGATGGTAGAGAGAAACAGGCAATCTTGCAAAGATGGGGGACTGGAGTTTTGGGAAGATGACATGAATCTAAACCACAAGTATTTTAAAACACCAGAAGCACATGGAACAGGAATGTCTTAGAAAGAATAGAAGAGAAAAAAATTAGTGTACATAATTTAGATGGAAAAGTGAACCTGTTACATGGCAAACAAGCTCTCTGTGATAGGCACTTTGCTTCAAATTCCTCTGATGATAACCTTTCAAAGGAGAGATATAGAATGGATACTGAACCATGATCTCTAAAATATCCATAGCCTAGTAATGTGCTTCGTAGCCTGGAACATTTAGAGGAAGCAAGGAACTTTAAAAGTCCCAGTGGTGCTAGGGTAAAGGTTAACAACTGGATTATCATTTATACCTGCATGCTCAGAGAAGAAGTTTTCTCTAATAGAGTGACACTAGATATATCAACCGCATCAGGGAAGGCCTCGTGTTCAGGAGTAGTTGACCAACATAGAATGGATTTTTCTTTTATGGTGTGCTTTTACGTAGTTACAGTTTGGTTTGGAGGGGATTAATTGTTGTATTTCTTTTTTGTTTGATTTTCAAGAAACAGCTTACAAAGTTGGGTGGGTAAGGGAAGGTAAAAAGGTCTGAACTGACTAGGGGAAGTAAGAATATGACCAAAATACATTTAAATTTGAAAATTGTTTTAAATAATGAAAATATAATAATGAAAAAGTACCATTTGTGAATTGCATCTTTAAATATTCTGATATGTCTGCCCCGGCATGGGCTGTACGCATGCATAATCACTAGATATCCTGCACGTGATGCATGTTCTTATGCTGAGACCACTGATCTATGTTAATTAACCTTTTTCTTATTTTAACCTTGTTTCTAAGCTACAGAACTTAGGGTAATCACTGCCATTTGGTGAGTGCTATAACACATCCATTTATATGTACAGGAAGTGGACTTGAAGCTAGTGGCATAGTCATGGTGTTCATGTGTGGTTATAGTTGGAACTCTTAGCAGGTTAGTTCAGTTATTGATCATAGGAAGCACTGTTAGAAAACCCAATGATTTTTTTTAAACAATCCATATGTGGAGTATTTTGGGATCCCAAGCAGAGCCACAAAGTTAGACACACAGGGTTTGGAATTTAGTCTTAAGGACTGGAGCCCCTTGAGTTTCCCACAGACACCGAAGAAGTCTCTAGATTGTAAGAGCTCCTTCTTTGGACTTTGGTGAAGATTCTGGCCCTAGAAAGTTATAGTTTACCTTTTGCAGGCATTCAGATAGATAGTGATTTGGGCTAAAACAGCTCGTTAGATGTTATAATTAACTAACTTCGGTCTTCTTATGTGTAGTTTTGAAGACCTTTGGTAATATCTGAGAAGCTATTTAATCTCTTAGAGTATGCATCTTTCATGAAGAAAGGTTAGAGTTGTCATTTAGGTCAGTAGTAGAGCACCTGCGTAGCTAGCATGTATGGGATCATGTATGGGATCATGTATGGGATCATGGCCCATTGCACTAAGTAGATATTCTTTGAAAAAAATTCATAACTGATTTTTCTCTAACATAAAATGTTGAATTGATTAATCTAGATATTTCTGAGTGCTTGATGCTGTTATGTAGTAGGCCAAAATAGACAAGGGTATGTATTCTACATGAAGTCATATGTCTTATTCTATTAAGGTGCTGCCTTAGGTAAGAGCAACCCTCAGGGTTGCAAACATGGGAGGGGGTAAAGCCAGATTTTTTATTTAAGATGAACAGTGTTTTGAGACTGCATGTGAGTGAGAGGAAAAAAGGAAGGGAATTTGTTTCAGAGTTGTCAGTTCAGAACAAAGATGGCAAGATGACTGGAGAAAAGAGAGAATCTGAGACATAGTCAGAGGGTTGAGTCTCTCTTATTTGGCAACTCTCTAGCTTGCATTATGGGATATTTTTTTTGTCACCAAGAAAAGAGGTAGGAAGACAAAATGATTGGTCAGAAGAAGGTTGAAGGAGAAGCTACAAGGTATTAAATCCAATGTGGTAATTTAATAATACAACAGTCATCAGATATGAAGACCTAGTCTGACCTTCATTTTGAACTTTATTATATATGAAGACTCGACTTAGCTTTCATCAGCTATGAAGACCTGGCTTGACCTTCATGAGACATGTAGACCTGGCTTGACCTTTAAAACATATGAAGACCTGCTTTGATCTTCATGAGACATGGAGTTGTGCCTTGACCTTTATAACATATGAAGACCTGGCTTAATCTTTATCAGATATGAAGATTTAGCTCCATGTTCATTAAATTTAAAGACTCAATTCAACATTTATCAGATATGAAGACCTGGTTTGAGCTTCATTTTGAACAGTGTTATATATGAAGGCCTTCATTTACTGTGAAGACCTGGCTTTACCCTCAAGAGAGAAAGATCTGGTTCTGTCTTTATCAGATACAAAGACCTAGGTTGTCACACTAAGAGGAGGTCTTAGACTAAGTGTCATTCTATAATTTAAGTGGGGATACAGAGACACAAGTTCAGGATCAAGAAGCATCAACTCACTCTTGGGTGGATGATGATGATACCCAGCAGCTGGCATCTTTTGTGTATTGGTACCAGCCTAGAACCCTATTTGCACTGTCAAATTTAGTGATTTTCAGCATCATGTGAAGCCCATAAAGTTGCTTCTCATGTATAAAGGCATAAAATAAAAAAAAAATCTTCTGATCCTCTACTGAGTGATGACGTTATTTATTAGGCTGTTGTTTATAAAAGTATCTTATTCCTTTCCTATCTCAGTGTAGTACTGGGTACTTAAAAAGCACTCCAAAAGGACTACCTGACTAGAAATAAAATTCATATGTCACAGGATAAACCAGATGGTGGAGAGTTTAGCTAACAGTTGTGGGGAAGTTGTAAGAGAGGGCCTTTTTGGTAAAAAGTTTCATTTGTAGAGTGTTGAAGAAGCAGATGTGTTTTGAATAGCAACATAATTTCCCCCCTTATTTAGCGTCCACGCTTCATTTGAAAATTGGAGAGATGTTATGTTATCCCTTTGCACATAGAAAAAGGCACATTCAGGAATGGCAGATCTCTACAATGCTAGAGTAAGCTGAAGTTCACTGTTGCCACTGAAGTCTTAAGATGTGACTCAATATACACAACACAACTACAATTTGCATGATTTTTTTTCCTAAACTACATCTACCCCAAACACCAGGACATATTCTTATCTTCTATTAAAGCCATATTTGTATTGGGCTGGAATGAAGCATCAATACATTTCTGAGGAGTATACATAGAAATAAATCTATAGCATTTTTATTGCTTCTTATTTCAAGTAGAAACACATTTTTCTCTTCTAAAGATACATTTTTTGGAGGATTTGGAGAATCTTAAAATGTGCATCTTGTATAATATGAATGTGGGTGAATGAAGTACATTTTTTTCAGTAAATTGTTGGCTATCTATGAAGGTCAATTAATTCTTGTATAATTTAGATAGTACACTCATATGTGTGAACCGTTCCTTATAACTAAAACTAACTGTATGCTCAGGGGCTGTAAACATACTTTAATATCAGCCTGAGAGAAACATAATTAGAATGAGAATGTGCTGCCATAATAATTGTATAATATACTACAAATTATCATCCAGTTAGTGTAAATTGAGATACATCATGATTATGTCGTCAAAATTTATTCACAGTAATGAACTTATCAATTAGCTGGCTTGAAGACCATCAAAGGAATTGAGGAACTTAAAAGATAATATATTGCTTAATTAATTTCCCATTTCTTAGATGTTCTACTAAGTACAAGACAGTGCGCAAATTCTTTATATCTTAACATTGGTGAGAGAATCCATGAGCATGAGGAGATACGGACGCTCTAAACTGAACACATGCGTAGTCAGCTTAGAATCCAACAATCCTACTTGTAGATGAGGTGATGAAGCTGAAGAGGCGGTAGATTTTATCCTTGAGGTGTATATAGAATTTGTTGTATATATAGTTGTTAATAGCTTAGGCAATGAGACCATCAGGCCCTAGCTGAAGTTTCAGCTCTGCCATCTCTCTCACTTGTAGTGTGAGGATATTTGAAGCAGATAAAAAGAAATTCTAGCCTAATGAATAGTGCACGCTGTCAAATAGAAAGCACCAGATGCATGGAAGGTCTTTATTCATTTATTTAGGGCTATTTTCAATTTGATGCTAATTCTGAGGGGTTGTGATCAATGAATGAGTCGGCACTCAGGTGATTTCCTGTAAACCTTCTTCCCACCTTAATTTGTAAAATAACAGCTAGAGCCAGTGATTGGGCAGATAATGGGAAGGCAGAGCTGAAAGTTAGGAGAGAGAAGAAGGAGGAGTGGGAGAGAGAGAGGATGATGGAGGAGTGGGTGGAAGGAAAGCAGAGCAGAAGCTCATGACCTGGAGAAACCATAAGTTCTAAGGGGTCTCATAGATGGGGAAGATGGTAGTGTAGTGGTAGGGCTGCCCATTTGAGGTGCACAGCTTGTATTTATATTAATTGAGTTGTGTTTTTATTGCTCAGGCATATTTGTGTTGGAGAATTACTGCAACAGAAAGAGCCCAAAATAGATTGCCCAAGTCGCTACTTACTGTCCTCACTGTTTCTATCTATAATCCCTTTCTTGTTTACAAATTGACCTCATGGTTTCAGACCAGTTTGTAGGCATTGGATGGATTTCTGTGACCTTGTTTTCAGGGTTTCTCTTTACCCTCCGAGGGCAGGTGGAGGTTTATGGTTGTGATGCTATTGTTTTTTGCTGTTGCTCTCTAACACCTTTAAGTTTCAAAGCTGCTGAAAACACAGAATGACTTTTTCTATGGTTTCTACCACATTCTCTCCTTGGTCATGGGGCTATATATATGTGGACTTTCTATGAAGATAGAAACACTTGAGTATCTGAGAATCAAATGAAACAATTGTATACAGGAAGTAGAGACTAACCCACCATGTACTGTAGATTTGATTACTTTGATAATCAGTTGGCATCTTGTATGCAACTGAAACAAACTCAATTTGTCATTTATTTAAATTGTTAGATAACTTTCAAACCCCATCTCACTGCTTGTGGCTGTGTGATGTTAACCAAGCCACATAATCTCTCTGAGCAGTCATTTTCTTGCACAGAGAATTTTCATCTTCTCCCTCCTCCTGTTTTCTTCTTTAGGATGTTCTTATAACAAAGAAATGATACACTAAGTACATTCAGCATGGTCCTTAAATACACTAGGTGTTCAGCCACAGTAGTTCTTGTGGTATCTGACCTACCCTGCATGTCTGCTATTAAAGAAGAGAGACTACAATATCACTTAGAAGGTACAGGTTTGCCTCTTCACAGCATTGGCTGTGCTCAATGACGTTTTGTGTCCTGAGCTACAGAGCGATGGCACAAACCTTGTCTAATCACCTGTTTGGCCTCCTCCCCTCCTCCCCGCCTGTGAGCGCAATACATACAAGGCAAAAATCAATGCACAGAGTTATGTGATTCATCAGCATTGCCATTATACTCCTTAGCAGAGGAGCCAAGCATTTAAAAAAAAGACATTTTCTTTGTGACCATGTTCTTATGCTAATTGAATGTGAACAGAAAGAAAAAGTGCAATATAATTTTATAAAATGTTTTCATTTTAAAGATTTTTATGGTTCAGTTGTACCTTAATGATTTATCTCTTGCAGCAAGCATTATGAGGAAAAGGCGACACCGAAGCACTTACGCACGTGAAGGATAGAGTGGGTCGCCTAAGTTGGAAACAGAGGCTCAAGGTCACCTGTAACAGCTTCCCAGCTTAGGAAGCTGGCTGAAGCCCACTGCAGCTGTCCTGCAGGGCTTCCTTCCTTCTCATCTGAAAGTCCTCTGCACCCAGGCCATTAGGCCAGAAAGGGACGCCTTTGCTCACTTCTATCATAAGAGTTAAAAGCAAATTGGACCATCTTCAAAGTGCCAAACTGGGTTTTCTGCAGTAGAGCCATAGGTTCACAGCCTATTCTCGTTGCTGACTCTCAGGACAGAATGAAGTCTGCCTTCCGAGGAAACTGAGTCCATGAAGAGTGACTGGCTCAAGTGTGCCTTGGCAGAGTTGGAAGTGCAGCATTCTTGGCATACAGTGCACTCTTTTTTTTTTTTTTTTCTATACCAATGTAAAAGGTTAAACTTAGAGTCCCATACAAGTTAGCTAAACACTGTACCAGTGAGCTGTCTCCTTAACAGGAGTGTTGCATTGCATGTGGGTAAAAGGAAGGTAACTGTATTTTAAACACATGCCTGTTGCTGAATTTCGGATTCAACAGTTGCACAAGGCACCCACTATGTGACATAACATAGTAGGTGCTGAGGATTTAAGTAAAAAGAGAAAAGGCCCTGTCCCTCTGGTGCTTACTGTGTAATAAGGAACACAGAGTACTCAAGGCCACCATTTGGTAAGGCCCCAGACCCTTCTCTGTGAGTGCATAGATCACCGGAGACTGCAGTCTTACAGAAAAGCTGGAAAGAGACGCAGGCTCTGGTCTATCAAGACTTAGTGTTGTGTATTGTAGATATTGTATATTTTTAGATATTATATCTATGCATATCTATGCATATTATAGATATTATAGATATATTGTAGATATATATGTGCATATATATGCATGTTGTAGATATAATATTAATACACTAGAACGATATACACAATGATGCTATATATAATTTTATTATACTATTATGTATTATATATATGTATATTGTCTATATATGTATGTTGTAGATGAAATTATATCTGAACTTCAGTTTTCAGTTGGAATAGAAAAATATTATTAATTCTGCCAGGGTACTTAGGGCCATTAAATGAGATAGTTGCTTAAATTTCAGCCTGGATTAAGGCTCATGTAGAAAGTTCTACACATAAAGTCTTCCTACCCTTCTCTTCAGCATAGAAACTCATTTCCTCTCTGGTACATCCTCAAAGAATGACTCCATGAGAAAACATAAATGTGGGAAAACTCTGCTAATTAATATCAAAGTCCACCATTGACCTGATAGCTTTCTGGGGCTCAGTGTGGAATGGAAGGTTTTCTTCCTTAGCAGGGCTTCTTCTCTGACCTTGTCTGAGGAATTCAAACACTCTTGCATACCTCTACCTGACGAATGTCACGTAGCCTTAGTAAGATTACTAGATCATTTTCCTTTCTCCTGATAAGAACATGTTCAGTTAGCATATGAGATTCCTGAATTGCTTCTCTATGCTAATGAGATAATGCATTTCTATACCCTAAGACATCATCCTGTGACCTTTGCCCATCCTAGATGTTCCTACCTCCAGTCCCCCAAATTATATAATCCTTGAATCATCCCAAGCAAAGTTGATCTTACTCCCTGCAGCAGGTTCTGGTGTGGTCATTTACCTTACATACTCACAGGGCTTCCATCCTTCCCCTCCCCCCCGATGTGTTCTCTTTGCTTCCATTGCCCTCATGGACTGATGTCAGCCGACAGACATCCCAAGGGCAGGGGAGAGTCATAGGTGTATCTGTGTAATGGTCATTGGGGGGAAGTAAGACTTTGGGACAGAGGAGTAAGGAAGGGACACAGTAGACAGGAGGAAAAGAAACCGGCATGATCTCAAACAAGACTCTTTCTGGAAAGTGGGTCATGAATAAGTTGGGGTGGCAGTTTTTAAAGAGGAACCCAGATGACCTGTCTGTTGCTGGGGGGAAACTGTGACTACAGAAATTCGCCAAGACAGTGTGTTTATGAGAAAGCTGTGCTCTTTTCTAGTCTAATCAAGCCTTGACATTTGAATTTCGATCTAATTTGGGGGAAATAACTTTTCAGATTCTCATCATATAGTACTTGTTCAGTATGAATAGAAATAACCACTTTGCTCGGTGATTAGCGTGCCCAATAATAACTATAGACTCTTCATTTTTTTTTAACTTTCAGATAAATGTCAAATACCTGAATTTAATCCCCCCTTTCTTAAGAAGTATTAACAAGTGAGAAATGTGGCTAAGGGGCGGGAGGAGCAGAGTGGTGATGGGAACGACAAGAGGATTCTAGATTTACCCAGGAGAGTATTCCCAGTGGTGGTTTTCAAACACTGCTGGGGAAAGTTATTAATACCAACTTCATACAAAGAACAGAAGCAAGTGAATGTGTTCTTTCTAGAAATTTTTGCAACTTGCTTCAGAATGATTGGCTGTCCATTGCAAAAGAGAGTCCTTCATGATCATGTGATTCCATAGCCTGTGACATCCATCTGCCCTCAGAGACTATTTGGCAGCCTGGCTAAATGGAGAGTCAGGAGTCATGTGTTCGAGTCTATTTACCTAGCAGAGCTTCAGTTTCTCCCATTCTTAAGTAATTCTGCCAAACTCACCTCAGAAAGGAAGTATGAGATGCCACCAACATCAGCATCTAGTGTCAAGGACATGAGCCTCCACAATTCACTTTTTTCTGCCTTTCAACCAGAATCAGCATCTACACTCCTAGGTCCTCCCCTCCCAAGAAAAGGTACCTGTTTTGTTCTTTACAGGTCAATGCCCAAAGCTAATGGAGTCACTTAAAGAGAACCACATATCTACAATCTTGCTTTGGTATTATTTTATCAGAATAGCCAACCCTGAGCATTCAGTATTCTAGATATTTGGTTGAGGCCTGGGAAGCCTGTTCCTTTTTTGAAGGAAAATGGAGGAACAGTGGATCTGGGGGAAGGGCAGGTGATGGAGGTACTGAGAAGAGGGAAGGTAGAGGAAATGTCAGTCGACTTCCAACATATGAAAGTAGAATAAAAAAGAGAGAGATAATCCATAATCGATTAGAAACAATTACTCCTATGAAAGGATCATTAAGCTTTAACATTACATGTACTAGGAAAGAAAGAAAGAAAGAAAGAAAGAAAGGAAGGAAGGAAGGAAGGGAGAGAGAGAGAGAGAGAGAGAGAGAGAGAGAGAGAGAGAGAGAGAGAGAGAGAGAGAGAGAGAGAGAGAGAATCACGGCCAGCACTCTCCATAGTCCTTTTCTATTTATTCCAGGCCTATCTTTTGGGAAACATGTAGCTAATTGTGTGAGTCAGATGGTATACCACACAAATCACATTAGAAAATCATTCTCTTGAATGTAACACAAGTCCCCAGGCCCAGCTGTAAGGGGCTCCTGGGAAGGCTTACTTCTTCGCATCTCGAGAACTGAACTTAAAATTTGGATTTTTTTTTTCTGTTCTGATCTACACTTCATTGCATACTTTAATCACTAGTGGTTAGATGTGTCAATGGAGCCTTAAGGTAAGACTGATGGTTGATTTTATTTACCTTTAAAGTTCTTTTTTTTAATTTTTAATATTTTTTTATTACATATTTTCCTCAATTAAATTTCCAATGCTATCCCAAAAGTCCCCCATACCCCCCCCAACTTCCCTACCCACCCATTCCCATTCTTTTGGCCCTGGAATTCCCCTATATTGGGGCATATAAAGTTTGCAAGTCCAATGGGCCTCTCTTTCCAGTGATGGCCGACGAGGCCATCTTTCGATACATATGCAGCTAGAGACAAGAGCTCCGGGGTACTGGTTAGTTCATCATGTTGTTCCAACTATAGGGTTGCAGATCCCTTTAGCTCCTTGGGTACTTTCTCTAGCTTCTCCATTGGGAGCCCTGTGATCCATCCAATAGCTGACTGTGAGCATCCACTTCTGTGTTTGCTAGGCCCCAGCATAGTCTCACAAGAGATAGCTATATTTGGGTCCTTTCAGCAAAATCTTGCTAGTGAATGCAATGGTGTCAGCGTTTGGAAGCTGATTATGGGATGGATCCCTGGATATGGCAGTCTCTAGATGGTCCATCCTTTCATCACAGCTCCAAACTTTGTCTCTGTAACTCCTTCCATGGGTGTTTTGTTCCCAATTCTAAGAAGGGGCATATTGTCCACACTTTGGTCTTCATTCTTCTTGAGTTTCATAAAGTTCTTCAGTTATTGATACCTTTGCAACATAGTTGCTTTATCTGAAAAGTTCTTATTATAATATCTAAAAGTCTATTAATGAGTTACTGCCCTGCAGTGAGTTACAGAAATTCTATATAACTGGAAAGGCAAAGTTGATAATGGGTCAGGAAGCAAAGGGGATGAGACTCCTTTTGCCTTTTGTGATAACTGAGTGATTCCACCACAGGATTATGCATATTCTGTGGTTGTATTACATGGCTTTCTGTAGCCACAATAAATGTCTATGGCTAGGTACCTTCAATGAAATGAGATTTATTTAGTACACAGATTTGGAGCCAGAGGTCCATCATTGGGAAGCTCCATATGTTTGAAGTCTGTGGAAGGCTTCTTTGAAGGTATCATCACAACACAGGCAGTACATGATGAGTGAGGAAGGCAAGGAAGTCAAGGCCAGTGATGTTACGTTTTATATAGCTCACGAGTGGAAAGGAACTAACCACAGTTACAGAAGAGCTGTATGAATGCTTCCCGAGGGCAGCACCCCAGCTACCCAAGAACATTGCACTAGAATTCACTTCTTAAAGTTTACATTACGTAAAACACACCACACAGAGGGCCAAGCTTACAACACACAAATGAGAGAGAGAGCAATGCACTCAACCTGTATCCAAAGTGTAGGCAGTTCTAAGTGGAATCTTTTAGTACAACCATGCAGTGGATAACACAGACAAGTGGTTGGCTTTCTTGAGTATGCCCTTCTGGTGCATTCACAGCTCTAATGTAGAACTCCGTAGCTGAAGTGTTCCACAAATATGGTCATAGAACCATGGAGCTGCAGCATTCACGACTGTACCATGAGACAACTTTCTAGTAGTTCAAATACCCACAGTACTCATTTATTGGGAGTTTGCTGGTGCACTCATGAAATTGGGATCCATTAACAACCTCTGAGCTTTTTACCCAAGTGCACAATTTCTACAGTGTGCACTATTTAAAAATACTGATACAACATTGGCTAATATGACAGATCTATGTAAGTATAAAGGCTACATGTGTTTCCTTTTGTTTCCCCCGACTTTCTTCCTGATTGAATTCTTTGACCTTTTTTATTACTGATTCTATTTGAAAGTTCAGATTAGTATTTCTAGATGCACCTACGAATCTATGTAGTTCTTGACAAAGTCCGCAGGCTTGACCAGAGCATTGCTGTACCTAAAGTATGACAGCCCCAAATCTACCCAGCTGTTGCTGCAAGTCCACGGGAACTAGAGTCACTTGGCAGCGAGAGCTGGGGATCAGTGCTTTGTCTTTTACAGGTACTGAAGTTGCTTCCTTGAGTGTTAGAGCAAAGCACACAAGAACTCAATTGCTGCTGCTTTCTTATTATTATGAATGTTACTGACATCTTTCATCTGTGAAAGATTTTGTAATTTCCCATGTCTATCCACATCCTCTGGAGACGAAGGCAAAGCAGCTTATTGTCCATAACAAGAGAAGTATCTTCCCTGAGCTGAAATTGCTCTGTGCCCTTGTCTATGAGAATCTGGGCAGCTTAGGCCAAAGAGGTCTTGCTATGTAAGTCAGGTATTGCATACATGAAACATGGTTTGATCTTTGGAGGAGAGGTAAAGAATGCAGATCTCTCCTTCACCTAGAGAATGCTACCATTTCCTCCATACAAACATGTGCACATACAAAGCATAACATATACATCACCGTTGGCTCTGAACTAATCATACCGTTGGATCCTTAAAGGGGTCTGAAAATTCATCTTTAGCCTACTCTGTATTGTGGTATCTGTGCCAGGCCGCACAAAATGAAAATAAAATCCAAATGACATTTTAAAAAGAAAGGTGAAATACATTTCCCCGCCCTTCCCGCTAAACCTCTTACCTGCTTAAGAATTTCAGCAGCCGTCTCGTGCGAGCAATCAAATATCACATAGAACTCCTTGCCTTTCTTCATCTCCTTGAGCAAAGGTTTGGCATCCTTATTGCCAGAGGGAAGCTGGCGGATTTTGATTTTGATGTTGTATCTGGAGGGAGCTTTGATGAGCTCTTGCAGACGAATTAGACCTGGAAAATGACATCCAATCATGCACAGGATGGATATGTGTTGTTTATTGCCATTTACAGTCAAAGGCAGATCATTCCCCAAATGCATCAAGCAGCCACCAACCTAAAGGTTACACTATTGACTTCCTATTTGTCATTGTTCCTGCTCTGCTAGATTGCAGTGATATTTTCCATTTGTGAGTGTGTGTGTGACTTGGAAGCACAATGTTTCCAAGGGCATTTGAATTTTTTTTTTTTTTTTTAGCATACAGTTGTCCTCTCCACCTTTCCGTCAACACTATACGTCTTAAGCATATCAAGTCTGTGACTATGAAACTTCAAGAAACAGAAACTTGCTTGAAGTTTCTAGAGGTACTCAATGAAACAGCACCTGCTATTATTTTTTGAAACGTATTTTAACAAACTGTATTCCTGTGAATGTGTGTGGGGGTGTGCACACGTGGGCATGCACGTGGACCGGTAGCAGCAGGGACCAGAAGATGGCATTAGATCCCCTGGCCATGGGGTTACTGACAGTTGTGTGCTGACTGATATGAAGGCTGAGAACTGAACTCTGGTCCTCTTCAAGAGCAGGGAACACTCTTTTCTAAAGTGCCTGTCAGACTCTCCCTTCCTGACACCTGTGACCTTTACAAAGCTTAATGCATCCCAGGGATTTCTCAGGGTTGCTACCTTGTGCACACTTATCATCAAATACTTATTGGTAGCATAGTGTTTACCAGCTAATTGGTTGGTTTGCCTGTAAATCTTTTGGTGCTGGCCCAATAAACTATTTGTAAAAGGCTCATTATATCTCTTGCTAATGTGTTTGAAAATTATGTTGGTTAATTCCTTCTTTGATTAACATGCGCTATAGGATTTTTGGTGTGTGTGATAATGGAAGCAGAAATGTGATGTCAAATATAACTGCTGACAGTTGCAACAAAGTGTACACAGCCTAAATTGAAGCAAATCTTCGCTTTCCCACAGGTTGGGGTGAGTTGCACTTTTCTCTAATAGAAGTTCATCGCTGGGTAAGGTGTAGAGTCATAGAAAATTTCCATTGCCTAACCCTGATATTAACTGCTGTTGGCTAGATGGCATGATGTTGCCTCTCTCTCTCCCTCCCTCTCCCCCCCTCTCTCAAGGCCTCCTCTCTTATTGGAAAATTGACTTTTTAAAAAAGAAAAAAAAAGTATACCGTTGGGTGCCTTCCAGATTTGTTAGTCAGAAGTAATCAACAGAGAATATTAAACTTTATGAGTGTTCAGATAGAAATTGTATGGAAATTGTGCTATGCATGATACAGGATGCCACATGGATTCTAGGCGTGAGACATTTGCTTCTTTCCCTGTTATTTTTTTTTATTACCCCCGCTCAGTAGTTCCATGTATTTCAGCTTACGTTGGAATGGCTTCCCCGGACCAGGAATGAGGTTTGATTCTGAAGTGCGAACAGTTCATCATGACACTATTTTCAGAGTTAAATTGAGGTGAGAAGAGGGAGTGGGTTGTAGAACTCTGTTAGGAGTGGACACGCTCTCCACGTTCCCCTCTCTTTTCATAGCAATCCAAATTAGAGCAACAGTCTTCCCGGACTCTCAATGCTTTCAATTCTGTCAAGAATCAAAACTGAAACACTCTCTCTTTCTTTTAACTTATTCGGTAAAACTGAAACACTCTCTCTTTCTTTTAACTTATTCGGTGTCTCTTTCTGAACCACTGCCAAGTGCTAAGAATGAGGTGTGTGTGTGTGTGTGTGTGTGTGTGTGTGTGTGTGTAGGGGGATGGAGCACTCAAGTGTTTATTATTTGTCGTATGACTTAAGCCTCGTAGCAGCACTACGAAGCAAGCTATCATGTTTATTATTTCAGATATGGAAACCAAGGCCCAGAGCAATTAAATAACTTACTCAGGCCTACAAGGATCGCTAGCAGGAGCCCTAGATTAAAACTATTTGTGCCTCTAATGCTCCATCTTTCCGCGTCTCTGCCCTGACTTATCAATCCAGGCTATTGGTGCTGAGGGAACACAGAACCTTTAAATGGTTTCATGAGCAGGAGAAACAGAAGCAGGGGCTGAGTTTCCCCTCCCCCTTTCTTCCTGCTTCCTGCTCTGATGCCGCGGCTGCTTTTTCGTTCTCTCTTTTTGTCCCTTTGAGAACGTGAGAACGTGAGCATGACTACCTAGGAGAGCTTGGTGTGGCCTTTAAGTAAAATGGGGAAACGGTTTTCAAGCACATTTCCTATGCTGCAGGGAGCTCCTTCTTTGTTCTCTGCTGAATGGAATGCCAACCCTGAAGGGCATCTTCCTGCCTCCCAGGACCCTGTTGGCATTTAAAGTTGACAGGCACCAGTTTCCACTGCATTCATTCACATTCAAGAGAAAATGGTTCTCGGATGCTCATTAGATCTAAAGCCTATGCTAAACTCTGCAAGACAAACACATTCTGTTTCAAGTCCTTTAAGGCTCGGAGGTTTTCGTACTGGGAAGTATCAGCAGGTGAGTGGAATATCAGTTGTCACTTAACTTCATATATAACTGCCTGTGACTACTTTAAACCGGAATAACTTGCTGGAGGTGACAATTCCATAACAGGCTCAGGCCTTAAAACCAAGTCTGCCTTCTTATACCCAACAGGGTTCTTTCCCTGAAGTCAGAGACCCTGCCAGAGTTTTGTACTTCACAACAACCAATTGGACGGATTGCCCAACCAACTGACTTACTGCGTTAGCAAGCAGAGTGTAAGCAAACAGAGGAAACAAATCTTGGGCCACCGTAAACTTATCATACCCTGTCTTGGCCTGCAGTGAGCACCTACTTTCACAATAGTTTCAGAAAAGAAAGATTTTCATGCCACAGAGGAAGAAGAACAGCAGATTGGCAAGGACAGTCAATTTCTAGTTGGGATAATTTTCTCTTTATGAAAAGCTTGTCACTAAGCTTGGAAATGAGAAACTCCATCCTCATTGTAGGTGTGCTGCCTTTTGGGGAAGGAGGGATATGCAGACTTAAAAGTTTACAGATCTCAGGTGTGAGAAGGGCAGTGACTTTGCACCTGCCTTCCCAGAGCAAGTCTTTCTGCCCTCCTAAGCAAAGGATGCAGAATTTGCAACTCTAAAGGGCTTTATCTCAGTTGGTCACAAGAGAGAAAATTTACTGAAAGCTTTCCTTTATATTTGCATTTTGCAACAATCCATCAATCATTTAACATTTCACTGTAATGACTAGTCAAAAAATTTGTTAAACAAATAATGACTTTAGGGAAAGGAAATTGATTTAAGAGCACCTCCCAGCTTTCTGACCTCCTCATTTGGATGTCTGCTCTGATCAAGTGACCAAACCCAGCCAAGACTGTGTGGATGGTGGCTGCTCTACTGGAATCTGGTACTTTTCTAGCAGGTGAGGCAGAAGCATTTTAGATGGAAGCATAGATCAGGGTGGGCCAAGCAGATCCAAGTGAGTGGCAGATAAAACTCTGATCTCATCTCCACTCTCCATAAACATCAATGTCACAGATGAGAAAGGAGGGCTCAGGACTAAAGAGATGTCACAACAAAATACAATGAATGCTGCTGGGGCAACTAGGGGAAGAGAGTTATCCATGAATGTGTCTGCTTGACAGTATTGTATCATGGCTAAGTGTCCCACATCTGATGGATGGTGGTGTGGCTATAACGAAGAAAGTCTGCTTCTAATGCAGGCACAATAATGTACTAGTGAGCAAAAAAAGTCAGGATATCTACAAGGTCCTTTCCAGTGTTTCCATAGAGATAGTAGGTTTTATCTTACACTCTTTCATCAGGCTGGAGATTGAACCCAGAGCTTTGATCTCTATACATTGAAACTGAGAGATAAATTGTAGTGTGCTGTATAGCCTAGGATGGCCCAGAGCTTCTGATCTTCCTGTCTCAGCTTCTCAAGTGAGGCTTAGCGGAGGGTACCACCATGCCCCCCACTTGGAAGTTATATTTATTTTGAAAGAATGAGAGACTAAAGTGAGTTTGGTCAGTTAGAAATGGCTGCTGCATCTGGATGAGAATGTGGGAGAGTTTATAGTGCCCCCTTTGATATATTCCTTCACCTTCCAAGACAGACCTCATGGCTATGAGGTAATACCACCAGCGCCTCCTCCAGTCTCCATCCTCAGGCATGCGATTAGAAACCCACAACTGTGAAAGTGCTTTAGAGAAAAGCCAATTGGTTTCCTATGAATGTGAGCGAGGCTGCATATACAGATAACAACATTAAAAAAAGTCTACATGGCCAGTTCTAAACACATTGGTTGCCTTCTCTGTGTGCTTAAGTATGACCCAGAAAAATGCTGATCCGCAAATATCAAAGGAGCTGTGGCATGAGGTAGAGCATATGGGTAAAAGAGAAAGAAGCGCCTTCTATTTGCAGTGATGTGTAAAGATGCTCTGTGTCCTGAAATAATCACAGACCTTCCATTCTGTTTACACTGCCCCTCTTTTACAGTAGGTTGTGTGCCTCGTAAATAGCTTGCTAAGCCTAGGATCCGCTTTGGAAGTGTACAGGTGTGGAAGCTATTTCACAGACAGGAAAGTGAGGCACAGGGAGGTTAATTGTCTAGATCAACCCTGAGAATGTCACAGATGCCAGAAATTGGAAGGGACTTTAAAGGTCAAAGCCCTACTCTGCTTGATGCAGGGGTCCCCTCACACTGCCGTAGGGAACCTGTCGCTTTGAGAGATTCTCTCACTCAGTCTAATCTACTCCTGGGTAGCTTTCATTCTATTTAATGTGTCTCAGTTCAAAAGGAAAGTACCTCCAGTTTCTTGAGTCTTAATCCAATTCCCTGTTCATTAAACCGTCCGAGTTGGGTTTGACGATGTGCAGAGGAGTGTAATAAACCACGGAGACCCGAAAGATCAGATCATACATTTTAAATGTTAATTTTGTCTTCATTTGCACTTAGAAACATGCAAAATGGCATTTCACAAATGTGTGGATATATTAATATACCCACATCTAATAGGCTTCTTAAGGGCATGTATGTATAAATTGGGAATCTTCCAGAGGGAAGGAAAAGTCGGAGCTAAGAAGTGGAAATGTGAGACACCAACTACCTTGGGAGGTGCAGCGTGTCTTAGTGCAAATCTTTAGAATATGGCTTTTCAAAATTACAACAACAGCAACAACAACAACAACAACAACAGTAAGTTTGAGGCATTCCCTAAAGAGAATGTGTGTTTCTTGATCACAAAGAAATTCATGAGGGAATTTAACCCAAAGACTTTCAGATTTATTATATTGCAGTAAAGTCCAGCAATATATGCTGGTTCTGAATTCTGCATATTATGTATGGTAGCTGAAAGCAACGTCACTTGCATGTAAAAACCTAAAAGCTGGTTTCCTGAGCAGAATTCTAAAAATTTGCTGAGTTCTGGACAGGTTGCTGGAATTGGATATATGAACATTTTATGTCAAGGATGAGAAAACGCAAGAAGGGTACATGTTTGCCTTGTTAGGTCCAGGTAGTGAGGACCCTCTGTCCCTCTGTGACTTCAGTGGGAACCATGGGTAGGCATATAGTAAGGGTGATTTGATCAGTATTGATTTTCTAACAGCACCATGGGCTAAGTTATGCACAGCAAAAGAAAGATCCACTATTCTTTCCATGATGCTGACTGTACAGAATCCCCTTCATTTCTGCTGATATTCTATGTGGAAATGCAAAAGAATTTACTGGATATTAAAAAACTTAAGTCACCATTTGAATACAGTCCTAAGAGCAGATATTTCACCTGTTCACAGGATGGTTGGGATATTATATGGTTTAGCTCCAATTTTCAAGGGTACACGACATGTTGGCATTCAAGGGTCTAGTTGCTATTTTTGTGCTTGTATTTCTCCATAGGCTCTCTTAGGATTTATTCTTTTCAGTCACTGACTTTTCTTTGTAAATTAATCTCATTTCAAATTCAGCCTTGTTGAATGTATATGTATATGCTGGAATTTGATTCAGGCAAAAAGATTAATGAAACTATGAAGTTTGCAGGAAGAAGAAAGGGACTGGAAATATTACATTAACTGAATTAACCCAGACCTAGAAACACCAGTGCAGTGCACTATGTCTCATATGCAAATCCAACTTCAGATCTTTATATGGGTATAGTCATGTGGGAGTGAGTGTAAGCAATGCTCTGTAAACTAGAAAGAAACCTGTTAGAAGCAGAGAGGAGGCTTTCAAGGACAGTGGGGAAGGCAATAGAATATATGTGTCATGAGGTTAGGTGAAATGGCTCAGCAGGTAAAACAAGGCTGGCTTTGCAAGCCCAAACACCCAATTCCCAATCCCTAGAACCACTGACCTATATGCAAGCACACACACACACACACACACACACACACACACACACACACACACACACACACACACAGAGAGAGAGAGAGAGACAGAGACAGAGACAGAGACAGAGACAGAGACAGAGACACAGAGAGATAGAGACATAGAGAGAGGCAGAGAGACATACAGAAAGACACAGACAGATCATAAATAAAATATATTAAAATATGAAGATTTGCATTTGACATGAAAGGGAAAGACTGGGACTGAAAGGCATAAGGAGACAGAGGACCATGAAGCTGGGATTCAGGGGAGGGTGGTCAACAAACAGAAAGCCTGTATGGGAATGACATGACAAAACCTGTTACTTTGTATACTATAGGGTTGTTCATTGTTCTGTTGCAGTAAAGGCAAAACAACTCTTATAAAAGAAAGCATTTAATTGGGAGTTTCTTACAGTTTGAGAGAGTCCATCTACTATTTATTATCATCATGCTGGCAAACATGGGGCTAGAAAAGTAGCGGACAGCTATATCCTGATCTGGAGGTAGGAGAGAGAGAGAGAGAGAGAGAGAGAGAGAGAGAGAGAGAGAGAGAGAGAGAGAGGGGGGGGGGGGGGGAGGGAGGGAGGGAGGGAGGGAGGGAGGAAGGAAGGAAGGAAGGAAGGAAGGAAGGAAGGAAGGAAGGAAGGAAGGAAGGAAAGAGAGAGTGAGAGACTCTGGGGGGGATCAGGCATGGGATTTTGAAGTTTCAAATCCCACTCACAGTGACACTCCTCTTCCAACAGGAATCCACCTACTCTAACAAAGCCCAACATCCTAATATTTCCCAACACTTCATCCACTGAGGACTAAGCATTCAAGAAGATGGGTCTATGGGGTACAGTCTCATTCGAACTGCCAGAGTGATTTAACATACTCTTGCCAGAAAACGTTAAGACCGTGTGTGATAAGATTACCAGTGACGATGGCAGGCTGCTGGGCATCTCATGTGGATGTGATGGATACAGAAGATACTGAAACCATAACCTCACAAACCAAGGAATAAACAGCAACAAAAGACCTGTCAGGAGCCCTGTGCCATGAGTCCAGCGCTGGGTTGACTGTCAGTGACTTACTGCCTTAAGGACTCAGTGCTTTGTATTCACATTGGCATACAAAGTCCAGGCTGCTTTCCTTAAATCCAGACCCTCCTAGTCACAACTCCACTTGCTGTCTCCATGGGTCTAAAATTCAGATTTAGCACATCCATGCCCAAGGACTTGATATCTGTGATGCTTAGTTTCTAATGTTGACATGCCACAACCTAAAGCCACCTGAAAAGAGAATCTCAATTGAGGAATCATGTAGAAGAGGATGACCCATGGCATGTCTTTGGGGGATTGTCTTGATGATTAGTGGGGATGGGAAGACCCAGCCCAAGTATGGAAATGTCAATCCATGGGCTGGGTCCTGAATTGCATGAGTGAAGGATGCAGACAACTTACATTCATTCATCTCTCTCTGTGTCTCTGTGTCTCTGTGTCTGTGTGTGTCTCTCTCTCTGTGTCTCTCTGTCTTTCTCTTTCTGTCTCTGTCTCTCTCTGTCTCTGTGTCTCTGTCTCTCTGTCTCTGTCTCTGTCTCTGTCTCTCTCTGTCCCTCTCTCTCTCTCTGACTTCCTGCCTTGGCCCCCTATGAATTGTTATGGACTGTAATCTGGAACTGTAAGCTAAACAAATTTTTTCCCTTTTCCTTCACTAAGTTTCCTTCAGGAAATTTAGCCACAGCATCAGACAGGAAAGTAGGACATTATCTATTTGTCTTCCTACAGGTTAGCAGCACTCAACCCTTTACAGCTCAGATGGTGGCAACTCTGTCCTTTGGTTCCTGTCAAAGCTGAAGAGACTAACTTTTACTCCCCACCCCATCTCCTGACCTCCACTACCTCAAGATATTATTATCATTCTAGAATTTTTTTTCAAACTCACAGGTATGAGAAGTCATAGCTTGCCTTGACTTTATGGTAGCATTAATAGTTCCTAAGACAGATCATAGATTTCATGCCTTAAAAATTTAAAAATAAGCTTACCATATGGCATTTGTCTCATGTCAAAGGAATGCAGTATGTTTTCCTTGACATATGACTCGACTGAAATGCCAGCCAAACTTTGTTACTTTAGGAGAGTATGGGAGTTCACTCCATTCCTGTCGCGTTAGTCCATTGAGGCAAACGTCTGCAACCCGAGATTCTCAGAGTTTTATACTTCAAAGTCAGTGTCATGCTGGCACGAAAATACTGATGCGCACACAAGACAGCTTTAAAAAGCTGTCAAAGCAGGGGGGAATGACAAGTTGGGGTTACCCATGATGGATGCTGCTTACACAGCTTTCTCAAAGACTTCTCACTCTTTGATCCATCATTCAAACACACCCCACACTACAGTGTAAATGGGAGCAAGAGAAGTGGCGTACAGGAGAGATATGCAAATGGGAACCACACTCAGACATTCAGAGTGTTAGGCCTGTTCAGCCTCTGACCTGCTCCCAGTGCTTGGCGCTCTTACCCCAATGCTAGCACCTCCAATTCCTGGCTTGATTTCTGTCATGACCACTGTCACCTACATAGAGTGCTTTATCAATACAACAACCTCCATTAATATATTGTTGATTTGATCCTCTTCCATACCTTCTCCAATGACTTTCCATTTCACACAGAGCACTAATTCTCCCAGGGGTCTCTAGTACCCCAGCATGGGCTTCATCAGTTCCTCTCTCCTGGCCTCGTCTACCACCAATCTTCTCTAACTCAGTTCCAATTACATTTACTTCTTCCCGAGCTCTATAATGTATAAGACATGCTTTCTCCAACACTAGCAGCTAGCTTAGCTGGAGCCCTCTGGTACTATATAACTCACCTCCTCACCAGTCTCAACATTTTGCTCAAAGGTCACTATTGTAAGGTGGTGTGACATGGTTCCAAACACTGGAACTTGCACTCCAGCTTCCCTACTCTGCTGCTCTTTGTCTCTTCCACATAATTTATCATGTTTGAAACAAAAAACCATACCACTTTGTTGAGGGTGAACGAATAGACTGTTCTTTAGGTTACCATAGAAAATAAACGAGCGAAGTCAGTGTTTTCTCTTTTATTTTGGTTCACGGGTGAATGACAAGAGCCTGGGACAATCTACAAAACACAGTAAATACTCAGTGTATATCCAGACAGAATGGAACAGCATAATTAAATATAAAAAAATGTTCTCATCAGATGGAATCAAGAGGGTACGGTGCAGTATGATTTTGAGTCCTGCAGGAAGTAGTCTACTTACCACTGGAAACTAAATCTTGTCTTATAGAGGGCAGTGAGGAGTCTATGGTGAGGCCCTTCTAAGACAAGAACCCTACTGTCTGTGGCCAAGAGCGAAGGTTTTAAAACAGTAAGAGATACTCTTCCAAGAGTCCTATTGGCTGGTCAGAAACCCAGAAACCAGAGCTGCTCCCCTTGATTCTTCATAAGGGTTTAGCCAAGCTTCATTGCATGGCCCTGCTCTGCAGAAATGTAGATCCCAATGGTGGTCCCCTTCCCCCAAAGTCTCCTCCTTTTGTCTTTTGCAGTTGAAACATTCCGACACTTAAACTTCACTCACATACCCTGCACTTGAACATTCTTATTTATTGACCACACAAGAACAATGGCCAGGACAACTGAGCAGTAGAAAGAAGATCTAAGCACAAGGTAAGCCAGAGACTAGAGAGAGCATAAATGAAAGGTCCCCTCTACTGTTGCTGCATATGTTTGGGGTAGGGACTAAATCCTGTGCTTAATGAAGTCTAAAATAATGATCTAAAATCCCTTACTCATATATTAAAATTCTTTAGGATATGAAAGACTTTTTAAAAATCTTATCTGTGTATAGGTAGATTGTGTGTGTGTGTGTGTTGTATCTGCTTAATATATGCATGTGTGTGTGCTGGTGCATGGACCCATGTACACACAGGATGCATGAAGGAAGATGTCAGGTGTCGTCCTTTATCACTTGCCACCTTACTCTCTTGAGATGCATCTCTAACTGAAGCTACAGTGAGACTGGTGACCAGAACACCAAGCTAGGCTCCTGTTTCTACTCCCTCCACGTTGTGCTGTGGTTTGAAGCACCAAGGTATCATGCTTGGATTCTTATGGGTGCTTGGGCCTGAGGTCCTCAGCCCTGCACAACATTTTTCTCCACTTAAGTATCTCCCTAGCTCCTGTGTTTGGGGAAATTTTAATGATGCGTTAATTCTTGAGATGCCATTGGAGGGTTATTTTACCTCAAGGTCTTCTCACCAGCTGTTCCTGGTAGAATTTTCTATCTAGGTATCTATCTCCATTGCTTGGTCATTTTCCTTCTTTTGAAGTTTTACTTAAATATTTAGTATTAAGTACTACCCAGATATCCTTATATAAATTTTCAAATCTCCTCCCTGTCCAGTCCCTCTAACATCATTAGCTGATTTTGCTTTTTTCATAACATTTGCTACTATTTATATATGAAATATTTACTTTTGTGTTTTGTTTAGATAAACAGGCTAGAGAACTCAAAAGGTCAGAGATATTTTTACTTGAGCTTTGGAATATTTTTGCTATTAGTAAGTGCTTATAACAAGGGTGTCCATCATTGAAAAGACACTCTTCTATCATTCTGTCTCCCTACCTACATTGTGTATGCATGTGTGTGTGTGTGTGTGTGTGTGTGTGTTAGAGAGAGAGACAGACAGAGACAGAGAAACAGAGAGAAAGAGAGAGAGACAGAAACAGAGAGACAAAGAAACAGAAAGACAGAGAAAGAAACAGAGAGAAAGAAAGACAGAGAGACCGATGGAGAGAGAGAAGGAGAGGGAGGTAGAGACATTTATTTATATTTTCATACTTGTCTTCATTTTAGACATTACCCAACGAAAGCAATTGCCTTTTTATGACAAAACCAAAGAACTTGTAGTTGGGAAAGGGAGCCAGTTAGAGCACAGTGAGAGGAAGCATATCATGGACTATGCATGCTCTGTTGCCTTGCTCGCTGTCCCCATTATCTCCTGAACATTGCCATATCTGTCTGGATATGAGGAAGTTTAAATAGAATTGACAGGGACGGTTAGGGTCAAACTCTAACATGGTTGTCTTGAGTTAGTCACAAATGGAAGCCTAGGCATGAGTGTGGTTTCCTCATTGAAATGTGGATTAGCACTTGCTTGCTTGGAGCTGTAGGTGTTTGCCTAACCAAGTGTAATGGAACACTGAAATCCCACCCTCTCTGGCCTCCAACTTCATGTTTCCTTGTAAAAAAAAAAAAAGTCATTCTTAGAATGTCATTGGTTTAAAGGAAGCAGCAACAGTTTTAGTTATGAGTGCCCAGTAACAGTGTTGGGGCTTAGACCCATGACATCACAAAATGTAACACCTTTTAGCCCTAAGTTCCTTGAATGGGAAGAGAAGAGGTTGGAAGGTTTCAGGAACAAGGATTTTCTACATTTCTACCACCACCTTGTCCTCCAACTCTCTCTCTCTCTCTCTTTCTCTCACTCCCTCTCCCATACTGTGAGATTTGATGGTGAGATTCTTCACAATGGCAACCCGAGACACTCATTCTTTCCTTTGTCCCTTGAAGAGTCAGTCCAGAAAGTTCTCCCACCTATGCCACGAAAAAGGAACACAACACTGTGTCCTGATTTAGGTTACTCCATGTCAAACAAAATAGTAATTTTTCAGTCTGTGCTATGCTCTGAGTGATTCCATTATTATAAAACAGCAGTTTGCAACCATACTGAGTATAATGTTGGCATGGAGCACCACTGTACCTTGCTTGTATGAATAAACTACCAACAATCCAGAATGAGCCGGGAGACAGAATGTTGTTAAGGTGTTTTTGCACAGGCAACATCACCATTTATGACTTTATCAATTTAATATTAAGTCAGGAACACATGGATGCATTAGTGTTTTAAATTCTTCTATAAAAATGGTTAGGACTGAGCCCTTAGCACACTTACCAACCAGTAGAATGTAGAGGCAATTCAACTCATATAAAAGAAGAGTCATTTAATCCTTTAGTCCATTGACACCCACCACCCTCTCAAAAGACCATATGATGCATATGCAACATTATCAACAAGTAATGAACCCCCAATTCTCTGCCTAGGGCTTCAGTTTGTGACAAGGCTTTGCTTGACACAGCTCCCTGAAGTATTCATTTACCTGGACCCAGCCCTGGCTTTAAGAACATCTCTGTGCATGTTTAAAGCTGTGTGGCTTAGTTCTGTAATATCTAATCCCAGTAATGGTCTTCTTGGCATCTCTATCAGCACTGTGCCTATGCCTTCAGCAAGTCCCCTTCAAACCCTGCAGCCTTTGAACCCTCCTAGTGACATTCTGTAGTATTTATGTAAAGGGAAATATGATCTAAAAGCTAATATTAGTGATGGGAATTGCACCAAAAGTCCCTGTGATTGCCAATGGCCACTACCAAGTAAAATTAGTAGTGTTCAGTGTACTAAAGTCAGCATAATTGATGTACCTTCTTTGATTATTATAAAAATGCAAGCATGATTATTTCTGACACAGTTTATTCACTTCAGAAAATTGGTCTTGTAGTTGGCTCTTCTGATTCCTATCAATATCAAATCTCCATTTTGGCCTTTCACATTTCTACACAGGTGTCCATCCTTCATTCAAATTAAGTATAAAAATAGACAGAGCTTTAAGGATGGGAACAATAGCTTAGTGGTAGAAGAGTTGTCTGCTAAGTGCAGAACCCCTGTAACACACATACCTTCTCATATACATATATACATGCATGCATGTGTACATAGATACATACATGCATGCATTCATTTGTGTATGCATACATAAAATGAAGCTTAGGGTTCCCCGAACCTTTTAACATGTCTTCTAAAGGATCAAGACCTTATGTGAAAAGATGGTTAAGTAAATCCATTATTCCTTTCTGTTATAATTGTGTTTATATGTAATGGTTGTTAGTTGTGACTTTTGTGATGATAAGGAAAGGCGCTAGCCACTTTTTTCCTACACTGAAGAAAATTTGTCAAGCAAACTAAGATGGTGCCCTGGGAAAATGCACCGAGAATGAGGGGAAGACTGATGGAGATGGATTTGACAAACAGGTAACTGTGAAAGAGGAGCTCGCCAGCTTCATAGGCGTGGCTAAGCCTCAGCCTTTACACGTGTTTTGTCCTCCCTCCCATTTCTTTCCCCTTCCTTCCTTTCTCCTCCTCCTTTCTTGTGCATCTTTATATTTGATATCAGGGTAGAGGCCCAGGATCCAGTCTAGCCAAGCATATATGCCTTTATAAATAAGATTTTATTGTCATATACCGTGTCCACTCATCTACATATTATACATGAACACTTAGCAAAGTAGTTGTGTCCAAGAACATATGACCGCGATACGGTGCTGTGCGTTTTGCTGTTTATGTAAAGAGTTTGCTGGCGTAAGTGGCAGGGGCTACATTTGGCTGAACTTGGTCTTGAGAAAGCAGAAAGGGCTGAATAGACTCCATGCTGCATTTGGTATTCCTCTTCCCGGCTTTCTGCTGTGTGTTACGGGAAAGAAGCCAGTCTTCCACAGGGGTCTAATGAACCAGAGAGAGGTCCTGTGAACAGCAAGTTCTCAGGTTGTCTCAAATCACCACAGCGTGTGAGACTGGGAGATAAGAGAGTGATGTGAGCACCCGGGGACAAGGAAGGGAAGAGACAGAGCACGCCAAAACTTCGCTCTTTCTACAGGCGCTCTAGAGCCTTTCTACACTTTAACTTGTAGGGGACCTCTGCTTGCAAGCATTGAGTCCATTGAATTTTGTCCTTAGAGACTTGCATGCTGCTCCCATTGACTTCAATGGGAGTAATGGGGCATTTTGTCCCACGACATCTGTGCTGGCTTCAGGCTATTTAACAAACTCCTACTAAACAAATCCCACTAAAGTGTTCTTTAATGGGTACTTAATTCTGTTGTGGAAGTAGGTGCTGAGCACACCTAAGTCCTCTCTTTCCCTTCAGGTTTGCTGTTTTCTCCTTTTTATGGCTTGATAATTACTACACTGGAGAAGCCTGAGTCAGGTAGTATCAAACCCACTCCGAGTCACCGGATGTCTGCTTTTATCGATCTCAGTTGATCTGCTTACCCTGTTGGTTCCAATTTAATGGTTCAATTGATTATTCATTTACATTTTTAATGTTGCAGGCAAAATCATTTTAACATGAATCATCTCTAACTTAATGGGTAACATACAGAGTCATTTGGGATATTCATTTCAACAAGTATTTATTGAGCATCTGAGCTTAGATGAGCCTACCAAGGATAAAAGGTCATTCTGGTTTATGGTCAACACTGACAAAAAAATGATGTGCTGATGTTTTTGCTGCGCAAAGGGGGATGCTACTCTCAATGAATTCCCAGCTGTTTAAAGGTAGTTAGGACATCAATTTTTGTATAATTAAATTTTGTCTGCATATACCTTAAAATCTATAATGCCCACATCATTGTTTGAACTTGTTAAGTACAGGTATATCTATAATTTATTTTCCTGTTAGACGATATTGCTTTGCTGGAGATGTAGAAAGCTTGAATGCTTATACCAAGGCGAGTTCTCTAAAGGGAGAGCTAGTTTGATTCTATTAGCTTGCAAAACTCGTTACCAAACACAGCAACGTGGAACAATCTAACTGCACTTGGGTCTCACTGTAATGTTTTACCTGAAGGCTCTTTAAATATACTCTGTGGAGTGTATTTTGTAACATGACATCACACTGTATATCAAGCAGGTGAAGCTAAAATCACAGCCGCTGGTGGCATACCCTTCTTAGTAGGAACTGCTTAGTGTATCGTATTTATGAGTTATATGTCTAATCACCTAGGGCTTTCACTTGTTTCTAAAATGAGAAGAGGCATAGAAAAATGCATAAAGGGGGTACTTCTGATCATAGTAGTCACCTTTAGCTGACAGTACAAATGGAGCCAGAGTTTAATGCTGAACAGAGGGTGCATGGAACTCATTTGCTAGGGAACAGCGTGAGCTAATGCTTGCTGGAAAAGGCAGTGAAAAACGAAAAAGTGCCAAAATGCTTGGAAAGGCCTTCTTTTGCTAATTCTCACTGCCAATTTCATTAGTCTTATTATGAACCAGGCAGAAGAAGAAAGGAGCTATTCTAAATTCTTAGGAAAAGGTCAGATGGTCAATAGTATTAGTCTTTGTGCATGAAATTATTGAACTCTTTTTTTCTATGTACCTGGTCTATAACAGGGAACAGATTCTAAGCAGAGCTAGAAGTTCAGATCTTAGGGATGCCTCATGTTGTAGACATGCAAACACATCACTGATAGGGAATGTGTAGTGCTTCAATTTCCAAACCCCTTCTCTTCCCTTGGTGCTCCGAGGGGAGTTGAGAAAGGCAACATCTGAATGTGGTCATGGACAATGAATGACTTTACCTCTGAGTGTGGAGATCAACCTGTGCCCCGCCCCCCTGAGTTGCTAGGTACTGCAGAAGCATGTTATGTTTTGCTTTTCATTGTGGCTTGCTTCAGTCTGCTTTGCCCTGAGAGACCTTCCCTAGAAACTTCCTACCAGGTTCTCTACTTTGACTTCTCTGCCCTCTTTGACATTCCTTGCCTTTCTAAGCCTGTACAGGCACGTTATAAATTACATATATTCAAATGGAGACTGATTGACTGTGTGATGTACAATTCATAATTGAGAATTAACATTACTAATCAAGATTGGAATAAACAACAACAAAACCCCTTAAATATCAAGGAAAGCCCCAGCCATAAATATCAAAAAGGAGATTCTCTGGAAAATTGCTGCTAATGAGAATGCTGCCTGCACCTTGTGAATTTATTGTTACTCAATAAATTCTGACATGGCAGAAAGACACAACTGTGTTTGTTGATGCGTAACACACTCAGCACAAGGAGGGGCCAGACTCTAAAATAGAGTACATAGAAAAAAACTTTCGACTTCTTAAGGAATGGTAGCTCATATGAGCAGTATATGGGCAGTAGAGAAACTTTAATATGTAGATGAAGGGAGATTCACTGGTTCTAGTTAAACAAAGGTAAGATAGGGCTTGGAAGATACTTTGGTTGGCAAATGGAGAAATTTGTTTGGATTTCCAGTACCCAACTTAAAAAAGGGGGGGCACTGTAGTGTACATTTGCAATCTCAGCTTGAGGTACAGGAATGGAAACAAGAGGGTCTCTGGTGCTTACCATCTTAGTCTAGATTACTGGTTTAGTCTCTCTAGATTCAGAGAGACCCTGTGTCTTCGAGTTTTGCTACTGTGAACAGACACCATGCCCAAGGTAACTCTTATAAGGACAGTATTTAATTGGAGCTGGCTTACAGGTTCAGAGGTGCAGTCCATTTTTTTTCAAGATCGGAGCATGGCAGCATCCAGGTAGGCATGGTGCAGGAAGAGCTGAGATGTCTACATCTTCATCTGAAGGCTGTTAGTGGAAGACTCACTTCCAGGCAGCTAGGATGAGGGTCTTAAAGTCCACACTCACAGTGACATTCCTATTCCAGCAAGGTCACACCTCTAAATAGTGCCACTCCCTGGGCCAAGCATATTCAAAACATGACACTCTGACTCAGGAAAAGAGAGAGAGGAGGAGGGGGGGAGAGGAAGGGAGGGAAGACAGGGAGAGAGAGAGATAGAGACAGAGACAGAGAGAGAGACACAGAGAAAGAGAGTCCCATACCTGTGCTGTCTTCGTACACCACCGTCACTGTTTTCCAGTTGTAATAGAGGACCAGATCCAGGACTGCCCTGCTGATAGCTGCATAATCTGGGTAGAGGTTGATGTAAAATAAGTCTCTGTTGTCCACAGAAGGGTGTTTCCAGCGAGTCTGAATGTGTGGGACTTCCAGAGCATTGCAAATAGACTGTACAGCACTGACGGAGGAGCTGTGGGAAGGACCGAAGAGGGCGGCCACCCCAAGAGCCAGTTGGTCGCATGCTGGTAATATCCAAAGACAAGGGAAGGGATTATGAGGGAGGGAAAGCAGGGAAAGGGTGAGAATGAGAGAGAGTTCTATGAATTTGCGTTTTCCTTATATGGTTTCTCTACTTAATTGTCAGAGAACCCTCCATAGTTCCCATCTGTTTGTTGCTATCATTTCTTTCCAGCTTTTAATAATTTTTCATAGTAAAATACTGATCAGTATAAATGTACATGCGATCAGCAATAAATCATAAAGCCAACTCCCTGCAAATAAAAACGAGTTACTCGTCTCAGTTCATTACCTTCATCCAGATGAAGGCTAAATCCTTGACTTGATCCCATGAGCACTCTCTGAGCTAACTAGCAAACCATTTGTCAAATGAATGTCCTATGAATTAAGTTCTGACATATGGTAGGATGACAATGGAAAGATTAGTGTAGACAGAAAGTGCAGAAGACCTTGTGGGTGACTATAAAATGTGTCAACTCTGACATCTTTCTGAAGTTCAGATAGGGGTTTCTGCACTTGTTTTTCTTACATAATTTTTCTACTTAACTATTAAAGAACCCCCTATAATTCCCACCCCAAATTGCTATTTTTGCTATCTTTTCTTGTAAAATACTGATAAGTGTGAATGTACATGCGATCAGCAATAAATCATAAGACCAACTCCCTGCAAATAGAAATGAGTTACTCAGATAAGGCTTCCAGATTATTGAAATATTTGTAGAATGCATCTAAGCAGGAAGGATACCTAATTAGTTACAATGGAGTGGCATGACCTAAAGGGATCTTTAGAAGGCACTTGGTCTACCCCACTCATTTCTTACACAATGGACCTAGTCACGGCCATGGGAAAGTGACAGAGTTGAACCAGATCTTGAGGACTCTAAGTCAAGGTCAGGCCTCCTTCTCCTTCTATTATCAGTCAATCATAATTAAATTGGACATTTAAGATCTTATTCCTAATATTTTTGTTGTTATAAGAACCGAAGTATCCATTATGAGAAATTAGTATTAATATTAATATTATTAGTATTAGAATATTTACAATGTAGGGAAGGCCATAGACTGTCATCATCCCACTAACTTGGATCAATGCTTACTGATATTGCAGAAAACTAGGATTGCTATTTCAGCGTAGTGTGAGACATTGGTGCCTTTATTGAATGAAGAATACAACTTTCTCCCTTGGGTGTTGCAACCTTAAGAGCATATTTCCACTGTTGGGAAAAGAGATCACTGGGAAGAGACGCTGTCATTTATCTAATCCACTCATACATTTAAGTGTTGAAGCTCCTCTTAATTTTTGACCATGATAAGTCATTTTTCAATATTGGTATTTTTCTCTGTTTCGTTTTTGTTTTTTGTTTTGTTTTGTTTTGTTTTGTTTTGTTTTTCAAGTCAGGGTTTCTCTGTGTAGCCCTGGATGTTCTGGAACTCACTCTGTAGACCAGGCTGGCCTGAACTCAGAAATTCGCCTGCCTCTGCCTCCCAAGGGCTGGGATGAGAGGCGTGCACCTCCATTGCCCAACCTTCTCTGTCTTTTTGTTGTTGTTGTTGTTGTTTCCTCACTGATTTTATTTTATTTTTTTAACATATATAAGATATAAATGTAATAGACCAAATACATGGACAAAAAAAATACAAGAATCATATGATCTTCTCAATGGAAGAAAAAAAAAGAAAGAAAAAGAAAAAGAAAAAGTATTCGATAAGATTTAACATGCTTTTCTGGGCGTGGTGGCTCACACCTTTAATCCCAGCACTTGGGAGGCAGATGCAGGCAGATTTCTGAGTTTGAGGCCAGCCTGGTCTACAAAGTGAGTTCCAGGACAGCCAGGGCTACACAGAGAAACCCTGTCTTGAAAAACCAAAAAAAAAAAAAAAAAAAAAAAAAGATTTAACATGCTTTGATGTAGTTTCTAGGTGCTAGAGTTCACCATCTACTACCAAAAAATGTCTTGATATTTTAAAATTATTTGATACATATTAGCCAAATTCCCACCCAGAAAGAGTAGTCTATACTCTACTTCCATGAAGAACATTATCTATTAATCATATGCAAGTAGGTGTTAAATGTAGGTTTATGTGCATACTTCAAATTTAAATTGTAATTATTAGAAATGAAATTGAGGGTTGGTCAGTGGTAATAATTGAATACCTAAATTAAATAAATAGGTTTATATAAATGAATTTATGTTAGGGATTTTATAATTATGCCATTTTATATAAAAAAGGAACACCATATGTTTCTGTAAATTTCTTGGAAGAGTAGAATTTAAATAGCCATGTTGTGGCCATCTAAGGGGCAGCTGATGTTGACAGTTATTTTGAAGGATGACTTCTTACCCTCTGTCACTTGGTGCTGATTGTCTGCACTAAGCTATAGAGATGCAGAGCTTTCTGCAATATGCTGAAGGTGTGAGTTGTCAGTGTCCTCCCAAGCTTACTTCTGCATGTGTGTTCATTAGCCAGTGAAATGTGAGCACAAAAGGATACAAATTGTTGGCTTATCTCACATGAGAGAATTGAGATTCCTCTTAATGTGTCATGACTCTAGGATGCTAACATTTCTTGACAGAAAATCAATCCTTTAGCATTCTGTTTGTTGGAGTGTTTAATTTACAAGTATAGTTGGGTCTTCAGACCACACGAAAGCCTTCATTATGTGTGTGTGGAGGGGTGTCGGTTCAAATATATCCCTGTTAAATGTCATTGACTTAGCTTTCTATGTTATTATTCAACAGTATAAGAGAGAGATAGAGCCAGAGAGAGAGAGTGACACAGATCTAATTAAGGCAGTACATATATAATGAAGCCTAATAATCTTTAAGATGTTAGGCAAATAAAACTATTTTTTATTATGTGTTCATAGGCAACTCTGACCTATAAGAAATCTCTAACTCCATTTTTTTTTGGATCCATGCTATGTGGCGCAGGCTGGCTTCACATTCATCTCCATCTCTTTAGTGCTGGGAATTTAGGCATATACCATCATGTCCAACCTTCTTCTATCTTATGAAAAACGGGGTTATTACACTAAGATTATATGTGGAAGCATTATTATTATATTAATCTTTACTTGATAAAGGAATTTTTTTTTAATTTTGTATATAAATAACACTTTAATGCCTGCAGGCAAGTGTATCAGGCAAACATATCTTCTTTGATCTAACTAGATCATCTCTGTTAACCTTTACCATGAAGGTACTTGGAAATCACCAGAAACATGGAGTTGGTCATGTATGATTTTTGTGTTTTGCAAAGGCAAAGGGTATTCTGGAAGGAAAAGAATTCTTTTTTGTTTGTTTTGTTTATTTTATTTATTTATTTATTTATTTTTTGGTTTTTCGAGACAGGGTTCCTCTGTGTAGTCCTGCAACTTACTCTGTAGACCAGGCTGGCCTCGAAACTCAGAAATCCACCTGCCTCTGCTTCCCAAGTGCCAGGATTAAAGGTGTGCGCCACCACTGCCCAGCTTGGAAAATAATTCTTGACAAATACAAGATGAGCAGCAGCCTTGGCTTTCGCAAAATCTTTACGATGTGTGTATGCAATCCCTCTGTTAGAAGCCATGCTTCAGGTACATGGAATCATTAGAAAACTGTTCCAGAGGTTCCCGAGGGGATAGCTAAAGCATCGCTGCCCTTCCATAAGAACCACTCCACATGATAAAGCCTGCAGACTACATATAAACTAGATTCCTCTTTGAGTACTTGTCTTCTGTTCAGGAGAAGAAAGAAAATCAAATTGCGATTTGTTCTCACAGATTTGATCTTCATAATTTTATGATTTTTGCAGAAAAGTGCAAAAACAGCAGCAACAAGAAAATGGGTAGATTTTAGATAAGCCCAACAGTTTGTTGAAGCCTTTTGTGATCCTGGGTTGGACTTATATATATCCTGGTTACTTTCCCATGCTTGGTGGATGTGACCTTCCAAAACATTTTATTTGACTACACTGTACAATTTCTTGGTGGTATCTCAGCTTCAGGAAGGAAAAACAGATCAAAACTGACATTTTCTATTCACAGCTGAACCAGTTAATCATAGAATAGAGGGCACTGAAGGGTAAGCTAAGCAGAAAGTCCCAGAAAACATGGTTAGGCAGTGTCCATCAGATGAGTTCAGATTGCATTGATCAGTGATGTTGGGGACCAGGAATTCCTACCACCCATTTGCACTAAGATACCCACTTTGAAAAAGGGTGAGAAAGAGAAAAGGTGACCCATGCAGCAGACTTATCACCCAAAGAAGCTTGGTAAAGGTAGGAAAACAGTTACCTCTTCGGGAGGCTTCAAAACTATCAAAAAGATTAATTCTCTGGATGTCATAGGTTAATGTGGTATTGGGCATCAAGGTTCGGTTTCGGTTAATACTGGTGACTGCAAACTTGAAAGCTAATTCTTCAACATTAACAGGTTCATTTTCCACAGTTTCAAAAATCCCTCCTGCAGAAGTAAAAGAGATGCATGAGAAATGTTAGACAGAATGCCATGGCACTGTTTTAAAAGAAGACTGTAAACTGCAAACAAAAATACCCAAACCATAAATACCGGCATGACCAAGGTAGATACAGAAGCCAGGCTGAATGAAGATGTGGTGCATGCAAATACATAGTTCTTTCTGCATATGTATGCATGATGTTTTAGATCCCATACTGAATGCATAATGCCTCTTAGATGGTATAAATAGATTCCAAATATTGCATACCACAGAGGCATAGCTGATAATGCAGTAGAAAACATTTTTCTCCAACTTTTACAAGAGTTGTGGTGTGTTTGATCTAGACATAACTTAAACTCTATTCTGGTAGGCACTCCTGCCTTGGAATTACAACTTTTCTATTGAAAACAGAGCTTTTAGGAGCTGGGTAATAACTCAGCAGTTAAGGACAGGCGTATGGCTCTTTGAGAGGACCCAAGCTTAGTTGCCAGAACCCACACTAGTCTGCTCATAACCGCTTGAAAGCCAGTATCCGGAACACATGATTTGCTGGGAGCCTGCACTCATGAGCATCCCGAACCCCACATTCATGTGCACCCCCACCCACCCACTCATGAGCATGTCCTCCACACTCATGAACACCCACCCCACCCTCATGTGCATCCCTACCTCCACCTCATGTGTACCCTCACCCCTACTCTCATGTATACCCCCACACACTATGTGCATAACACTGTTCACACTCATGTGCACTTCCTTACCACCATATATTGATGCATCCATCTCACTCACACACATATGTATGACTAAAGATAAGTTTGCTTTAAAAAGTAGACCTTCTGGACCTAACTGTAGTAGGGATGGACAGGGATGGACTGGGGATAGATCAGAATCCCATTCTGAGATTTTTTTTTCTCCAGAATGAAAACATCTTTTCTAGGTTTTAGAGCTCAGAATGCTGGGGTCACATTCTACACATCCTAATATGTTCCAAAGCATACTGTCAGATTTAAAGGAAATTTTCTCTGTTTGAAAAATCATTTAAATATACCCCAAAGCAAACATGGGTTCTAACTCTGGGGAAATGCGTTCTTTCATGTCCTAGGTTCTGTTATCTTAAACACGAGTACCTATCTCACTACAGATAATAATATTATTCGGCTGTGGCTGTCATCAGAGACTCCAGCTCAGTCTTTTTGAGAAATATTGGTGCTGGATAGAGATGATGCAGATATGGTTCGTTGTATGTTCTTAATATTCTTCACGTGTAGTCCTGAGATTATCTCCATAGACACAGACTGTTCCATCGAAGCCCTGTAAACTGACCTCTATTCAGCTCAGTTCTTGATTTACCTGACTCTGCTTCCTCTGAAAATAGGCCGTAACTCATGCCTGTGGCATGCTGGATGCTAGTGGGCTGCAGTTTATCTACTCTCTTTGTTCCTTGCTAAGGGTCAGAACTAGGTATTTCCAAACTTGTGAGTACTATAAATTCTCTTTTGATTCAAGCAAACATACAAGCACATATGTACACACACACATACACACACACTGCAATAAAATCACACATAGTCATCATGTGTATGATTTCTGTTTGTTCTTCCTCAGATAGAGAACTTCAATGTTCATATCTTAACTAAATGTAATTATACAGGCCCTACTTTGAAAGATTAGATTTTTTTTTAAAAGCACATATATAGTTTTCTGTTGAATTGACTTTCTTAATTATGAGAAATAAGAAGACCTATCGTAACCTAACTTGGCTTCTTCAGGTAATTTCTGGCATTTATAGATCAATAGCTTGAACCACTCATGTGTAGGTTACTACTACAGTTCTCTATAAAACCATAGTTAAGAATAAACAATGATGTCATGTTAACCTTCACCTAAAGACCCAGGGGAGATATTTGTTCCAAAAGTAGTATCTCGAGAAAATGTCCGTGTTTTCCTTGTGTCAATCACAAATGGGCAATTAGGGAGTGACTTCCACTTTCTTTGGGCGCTGTGAGTTGTCAGTGTCCTGACAGGTGAGGAGGTCACAGGAGAAGTGCTGAGTGATCTCAGGCAGATTGACGTAAAATGAGCTTATTGCTGTGGTCAAGGTGACCCACGCAGAGGACGCTTGATACTAGAGTGTCCGTAGCAGTCATTAGCAATTGCTTGTCCACAAGTCTCTTTCCCCAGCCCCAGCAAGGACTCTGTGACAGAGTCCACGGCCCTCAGAATCTGCCTCTATACAGACCAAGGCACTTTAAGATGCTCGAACTGGAACTACTTAGGGACAAAGTCAACCCCAGACTTCAAGGAGAGCATCATCAGGGTGTGTCGGATATGCTGTGACAGGGGATGTGCTCCTGGATGAAGAACAGAAGTTCTGAAATGTGGAGCCTTGCTTTACCTAACACTAACACGTCTTTGATATTTTTAAGTTGTGGGAAGAAAATCACCCTAACACAGCCCTTTCTGTGTAGTTTTCCTCAAAACTGTAACTAACACGCAAAGGAGTACATATTTTTCCTGATTTAGTAAATGAAAAGGAAACAGAGATAGCACATATTGTTCCCAAATAATTCAGTCATTAGCCTCATGTGTGACAAATTCGTGTGTCTGGTCATCCAGTACACATGTGTGCGCTTCTATTTTCATGTCACCAAGCTATCTATACTTTTGTCATGTCTGAATGTGGATGATAATTCTCTATTGCTCCCCCTGGTTTATAGAGGAGATGTGAAAACTTAGCCCACTATTCTGAAAACACATTTTTTCCCCAGAAAAGGGTTGGTATTATTGAATATTGGTGATGGTGATACAAACCAGTTGCTACCCATTTTGGAACTTCCTGCTCAGTTCAAAATGATTCCTCTAGTCTACAGTTAATTTGGCACAAAAATGAATGTTCTTGGATTTAAGGAAAGTATTAGCTTATTTTTTATGTATTTAGTCTGCAGCTGAACTCCATTTCAGTACTTTGGGGAAAATGTCTATCTTTCATTTGCCAAGTGAAAATTATGCACCATGTCACTAGCTCAGCACTTCACCACACTCAGCTTTTCTTCTAAGGAGAGCATCTGACAGGTATCCCAGATATACGGTAAGAAGCAGTGAGCAGACTGCTGGGGAAACACTGAAAAAACAGTATCTGCTCAGACAGGACAATGTTGTTGTGAATAGAAGCATGGCTGGTGCCTCAGACGGTGGGTGAGCCTCTTCCTTTCCACAGCTTCCGATTTAAGATGTGGAATGCTTAATCCTAAAGGCAGAGGAACAGTGCCTGGGGACACCTGCATGATTCATTCTTTTCTCCCTCTCTTCATCCCCCTTCCTTCCCTCTGTTCCTCCCCTTCCATTCTTTGTCGTACTGTTCTCTCTCTTCTCTCTCTTTCTTCCTCTTTTCTTACATTTCCATCCTCCTTCTTCCTGTCTTTTCTTCTCTGTTTTTATCTCTCTCTTACTTTTTGAGATTTGTGGGTAGGCCTTTTTCAATGAGATATTTAAATCCTTCTGGGAGTGTCTTTGTGGGGCTAACTTCTGGCCTCAGCCATCTGGAGGGCTGAGTCCCACTTGTCAGAAGGAAGATTCCCCCCTCAGTTGTTGCTCTGTTCCCCCTCTATTCTTGCAGCCCATTCTCTCTTGGTGTCTCTCTTCCTACTGAGGTCAAGGCACTTCTACAAATTTTGATCTCTCTCATTTGAGCTGAATGGGCCATAACTTCTAGTCCTAAGGTGGCCAATTGTGGAAAAAAAGTAGAAAAGATGAAGTTAAGATGCTTCTTTAAGGCCTAATGAGTATGGAAAAGACACTCTTCCATCTATCTATCTATCTATCTATCTATCTATCTATCTATCTATCTATCTATCTATCATCTATCTATCTATCTATCTATCTATCTATCTATCTATCTATCTATCATCTACCTATCTATCTATTTATCATATGCCAGTCTATCTATCCATTTATTTACCTGCTTATGTATCTATCCATCTATCACCTGACTATCTATCTATCTATCTATCTATCTATCTATCTATCTATCTATCTATCTATCATCTATCTATCATATCTATAAATCAATCAATCAATCAATCAATCATCTATTCATCTATAATCATCTATCTACCTATCATCTATCTATCATATCTATGAATCAATTAATCAATCAATCATCTATCCATCTATAATCATCTATCAACTATCAATCTATCTTTAATCTATATAAACTATCTACCTCTCTCTCTATTTATCATCTATCTGCTTACTTTCTATCTGTCTATCTGTCTGTCTATCTATCTATCTATCTATCTATCTATCTATCTATCTATCTATCTATCTATGTATCTATCTAAATTGCTCAGGTAATATCAGCAGTGTATAAAGAGGGAAGACTGTGAGAAGTCCAGATGAACAAGCTCCCTTTTGGGCTGTAACTGTTGAGCATGGCAGATGAAGCCCGCCAAGGTAGAACCTCAGAGGTGTGGGTGGCCATGCTTGCATTCATCATTTATATCTTATGAAGAAGCAAAGCATGAAAAGTGTTGGTGAAGCACTTTGTGTTGTTACTGTGATGTGGGTCAGGCTGGGAATTGCAGATCACACACCAGTCTAGATACATTTGGAATCAAGCCCTCTGCCCCATCACCATCAGGAAGGCGAGCAAGGCCAAACGGTTTCAGTAATGCACAGCCCCCACTCCTTCTCCCTTTCCCTAAACTGCTTGCAGCTCAGTGTCACAGCTCAAGATTCTTGGCAGAACTAACCCAACAAAGGGTTAGAAGCTTAGATAGGCAGTGTTTCATATTCAGGTCTTCATGGTAGGATGGCAAGACAGTTTATGCACGGAGTGAGCCATGTTCTCAGTCCTGACATAAAAACGATGGGCGTGGTGGCGGGCATGTCATCTACAAAGAGATCCTAGGAGCTCACTGGCCAACTGGTCTAGCTAATTGGAAATCTCCAGGTTCAATTAGAGACTCTGTCTTAAATAATAAAGTGGGGGATGGCAGAGGGAGTATGATACCCAGTGTCACCCTCTGGCTTGCATACTCACACGCAGGGGCATCCACACATCTGTGCATTTGGCATATGTTATCCACTTAAAATATAAACCAGTATTTTCTAAAACTAGAAGTTGGGCTTTGAAGAATCATGCTCTAGCTTTCTGTACAGATATTTCTGTTATTTGAAGTGATATCAGTGTTTAGTACTCCTTATAGTTTGGTATTTGTTATCAATACCAAAATGGGTATGAATTTGGGAAATATTGTGTAATTTATATTTAGACTTATATTTGAAGGTTTCTGGGTTTCTTGTATTGCTTTTCTCCCATTATACTTTACATGGAAGAATAGAGATTGGCACAAATAAAGCTTATACTAAACATCATATATATATATATATATATATATATATGTATATATATATATATATACTCACACACATATACATATATGTATATGTATGTGTGTGTGCTTAAAATATATACATATATATATATATTTACATACAAACATACACACATACTATACTCCTGCTCTGCTATCACACACAGCCACTAAATATAGAATATAAAACAAATAAGGACTATGTCCATGGCTTTGAGATAATTTGAACTAAAAATACCCTTTTCTTGTGTGTATGTCATTTTTATGGCCTGAAGTGTTTCCACCCTAAGCACATATACTAAAGCCCTAACTCCAGTGCCCAATACCTAAAAACTGACTGCATTTTTCAAGGTAACTTGGTTTAGAACAAGGCAGCATGGGTGTGCCTGATCCAGTCTGTTATTATAAGAGAAGAAAATGATGGGGTTGGAAAAATGGCTCAGCAGTAGAGAGCACGTCTTGCTCTTTCAGAGCACCTGGGTCTCAGTCTCAAAACCCACACTGCAGCTAACAACCATGTGTAACTCCAGTTCTGAGGATATGACACTTTTTTCTCACCTCTACAGGTACTATGTACTCAGGGTGCATGGATCAATATGCATGCAGGCAAAATTCCTATACACACACAAAATATAAATAAATAAATAAATAAATAAATAAATAAATAAATAAATCCTTAAAACAATAAGAAACTGGAATTCACACACAGTATATCCCTGCATACAATCATGCAAAAGCTAGTTTACATGAGGACAAACAACTGAAGCGGTGATCTGCAGGCAAGGAGAAGACAAGCCTGCCATTCCTTCATCCTGTACCTCCAGCCTTGCAGACAGGATGAAAATACAGTTCTATTTCTATTATCTTAACCATCTAGTCTACTTATACTGTGTGCTTGTTTGTTTGCTTTTGTAGCCTTAAGAAGCGAGTTTGTTCATCTTGTCTTTTTTACCCTAAGGGCTTTAAAATGAAAACACATTTAGTGGTGTAGTGTCAATCACCTTTATCTAAATACCACTTTTTTCTTGGAACTGTAATGTATGACAAGCAAAGAGAAAGCTATCGTCCATCAGTTTAGGAGGCGGAAGTGTACGCTCACCGTGCACTGCTGCTGCTGTTGCTTCACTATGACGTGGCAATCACTCATGGAAAGCACTCATATAGCAATATCCTGCACATGGACGAAGTTGTCTACAAGGAGTGATGAGGGATGTGGGGAGGGGTGTTCAACAGAAAGTTTTTCATTTGCACCAAGTAATTTCATGCGGATCTAGAAGAGACTTGTCCACCATGACAAATCTCAGTACTATTTGATTAATAACGTGGCCACTGTAAGCAACGTGTGGCACTTAGCACTCAGAGAAGGCTGAGAACAAATGCTTTATTTCATGAACCTTCTGAACATACGCAACAGCCACGGTGCATGCATATGCTTTCTTTCACTATAACAACATACCTGAGGTACTTTATTTATAAAATGAAAAGGTATATTTTGGCTCGGCAGTTGGGAGATTCTTGCCCCTGATTTATTGGCTCCTTGAATTTGGGATATGATGAGAAAATAAATCATGGTAAGATTGCTTGGAGCACACACTGCATGATTTGTGACCAGAAAGCAAAGTGGGGGAAGAGTGTCCCCTTTGAGGAAATTACTTCAGTGACCTAAGGATTTCCCATAAGGTTCAACCTCATCAAGGTCTTCAGTACCCTGGACAGTGCCACTCTGGAAACCAGACCTTTAGCACACTGATGTTTTAAAGCATATACAACATTTGAACTCTAGCAGATACTTTTCAAGCTTTTCCTAGTTCATATCCCATTCTTAGAGAACCATAAGAGAGGACTGAACACTTTATGAAGATTCCCAGCCTCCTGCAATAGCCCACTGATTTCTTTACTTTCTCTTTTGGCTTTCAAGGATGTCCAATCTTTGTAACCTGCCTTTCAGTTACAGTTTCTATGGAGTACGAAAACTATAATGTAGATACAGAGGACCTGATCTGGGCCAGGTCATGGACCTTAGAAAACATGATATTCTTCTTGCCAACCATCACCACCCTGGCTCCCTTCAGATGGGGCTTCACTGTATTATGGGTAGGAATTGTAACAGTGGCTCACTTTATTCCTTGAAAACCACCAAGAAACCGAACCAGAGAATTTTTCCTTCATTTAATGACAAAAAAAAAAAATGAGAGTCATATGGGAACAGAGTCCTATTCCCATAAGAAGATTATTTTTTGACTAGGCTTGACTTATAATAAATATATATTCCAATAGCTATTTTAGAAATCCAGTAGATTTGCATTGTGCATTATATGAATATATACATGCATATACACACACATATATATATATATACATATATATATATATGTTTCAGCTGTTTTTATATTTTATGACCTATGAATCTTTCACAAAATTTAATAATTCATCCAACAAGTCAGTATTTCTTCTGGTCATTTATTTATAAAATATTTTGTGTGGTCAAAACCAGTGCTGTATGAGGCACAGGGAATATACCGTGTACAAAAGAGATGAATTGTAACAACCAAGCATGAAAGTGCACTCATGGCATCCCCATACTTGGAAGGCAGAAGGAGACTGTTCTCTGTGAGTGTAAGAGCAGCCTGGTTGACATAGAGAGTTTCAGCCAGCACAGGCTTATATAGTGAGATTCTGAAGAAAAAGGAAGGGGCAGGGCCAGAAGGATGGAGAAAGAGATTGTGAGTATGTGACTTTAGGAGCTTTTCTTCTAGAAGCTATTCAGAAGTGTGATGGGGGCAGTGGGATGCCTACGAAGAGGCCAGGCATGTCTTCACCCTACAGTTACCTGAGTAAGAATCTGAAAGAACGGAGGCAATGGACAGAAGGTGTTGAGAGAAGAGTGTTCTATTCAGAGGGAGCAAAGTGATAAGAGACAGGAGCTATTTTGGGTCATTTTTTTAAAGGACTTCAGTGGCTGAAATTGGGTGAGTCAGACTTTGGCAAAAGAGCTTAACCAAGTGATAGAGCTAGATTGGAGTGGATTACAGAGAGCTTAGTAAACGGTGATAAGATTGTGGCTTTATTCTAAGAGGCATGAAAAGCTGCCAGTAGGCTTTGAGCAGAGTGGTTAAGTGATGTTTCATATTGCAAGAGAAATCAGTATAGGTTTTGTGTTAATGAGGAGATGGGCAAGAGGCAAACACAGGAAGATCTGTTCTTGTCCCTGTTCTACAAGTGGCACTTCAGTAATTTAGCTGAGAGATGATGGTGATTAAGTTCAGATTGTTGTTATTGATGGTGTGAAAAAAAAATCTCCTTGAATAGAAGGTAGGGCTGGTAGGGTTCTCTGACAAAGCCTAAGAGACGAGAATGAAGGATGACATTGTGTTTGGAGATTTAAGTAGTCATTGATATTGCTGAAGTGCAGAACCGGGAGCTTGGCTTGGGAGTGTGATTGATTACTCTGTGCCGCCTCTTATGTGCTTAAGAGAAAATGTCAGCTCGGGAGCTTACTATGTTCATGCAGATGTTCTAGAAGTTGTTTCTGAATGTGGAAGTGAGGGTGTCATTACAGTGGGCGTTGTGTATAACGCAATAGTCCTGGAGAAAAATCACTTGACAGCAAGTGTCGACAGACAATCCAAGGAGTTCTCAGAGACAATAAAAGAGGGAATATGCACGAGCTGAATCACTTGGATAATGTGAGGAGGGGCAGGACACTGTCAGTTCTCTGAATTTGGATTTCTGGCTTTTTGTATTGTTAGAGAATCCATTACTTTTACTTTATGTAACCAAGTTTAATGGTGAATGTGTGTGCGAGTGAGTGTGTGTGTGTGTGTGTGCGTGTGTGTATGTGTGCTTTGTATGTATTTAAGCATGCACATCTGTGTGTGTGAGTGTGGAGGTCAGGGGTTAACATCAGTGCCTTCATCAATCATTTTACTTTGGCTTTTGTTGTATTTGTTTTTGATCCCTTATAGAGCCTTAGCTCACCAGTTCAGCTAGGTTGGTTAGCCCCTGTGCTCCAGGGATCTACTTATCTGCCTCCTTAGTACTGGGACTACAGATGTATTCTGCCACATCTGACATTTTACATGAGCCCTGCTGATCTAAAAACAGACCCTTGTGTTTTTAACAAGCATTTTATTGGGCGATCCATTTCCGTAGCCCTGAAATAATTTACTATAGAAGCTGCAGGTTTCTGATGCAATATACAGATAGACTTATTTTTAATTCTTTTCACTTTGAATGGATTCAAAATAACTAAAGTTTGTCACACAGTCCATTTTGATAAATCTATATATGTATGCATCCATTTGTACAATAGGTCCTGATTTGATTCGTGTAAGGAGAATGTTTCCTACCTCCCACCTATTTATTATTTCCCTTTGGTGAAAACATTCCAAAGTCCTCTGTTGTAGGAAATATAAACATATAGTGAACATGTATAATAACTTACTAACTATATAGTCACATCACTATGCTTTGAAAACTAGAACTTCTTCATGGTCCACTGTATTTGATAGCTGCCAATTGTGCTTTCCTGATATTTGCCACTATTAGCTGATTTTAATAATGCCATTTCTTCTTTCTAAAGTGTCACTTTATTCAGCCCATTCAATAGCTTTTTTTTAACCTCTCTGATGCAATCTTACAAATACTCCACTTAACTATATTACAGGATTTATTGGAATTTTTATTTATTTTATTTTTTTACTTCATTTGAAGAGTGCAGGTTCAGATCAGGTTGTTGCTATATGTGCATGCTAATAAACTGTACACACCCCTAATTAACTGATGTATGTCCACTGTGACAAACTGTGAGGTCATTCAGGAAACAAGGGCAATCTATTAAATGACAATCTAGAAATGGGAAGTTCCAGTGCTGGCTCCTGTTTTGCATTCATGTAGACGAACAACCATCCCAGACGCTGTCAACAAAAAACAAGATGGCAATTTGATCTATTCCTTTGCTGATAGCTGCTCCTTAAATACACAATATTATATTGCCTCCCTTTATTGCCACATCCATATTTCTCCTTTATTGCATCATAAGCAATTTACTCGAGGCTCATATTTACTGCACCTTTAATTTCAAGGTTACATGTTTAATTTCTAAGAATCCCTTTCGCATCCAGCATCTCTCTTCCTGTCTTACTTTGGGCATTAACACAGCCTTAATGATCTTATGTAGATAAATATGGGTGGGAATCAGGTGTTCTATCACTTAATGGAAGAGAAATGGATAAGGAGAGCTTTAAATCTTTCAGAAAGTCTAGCGTAAGGAGAGAGTTATAGGCTAAAGACAAGTGGAGCCTCAGTGGTCTGGCTGTGACCCAACCTTCTACAAGTACCCTCATATATCATTGTCCTTGGAAAGGGAGAATCCATTTTATTCCATAACTGGGGTAATAGCCAGATTTAAATTCTCTCTTTGATGCTTCAAAGAGATCTGCATACATTCAATATGCATGCCCTAAAAATGGAAGGACACATGTCTATAAGGAATAACTGACACACTTCAGAAGGTAGCTAGTCAGAGGGAGGGGAAAATCTGAATTTTTCTGTAGATGTTATAGGTAATTGTTCTTAATAAATGTACTACACATTAAAAGCAAAGATAGCCATTCAAAATCAAAATATTCTTATAGTATCTTTCAATATTTAATTTGTTTATAAAGCATTATTGATTAACTGTTAATGTGTAGGGCGATGCTAGCATTAGGGGATGACATACAGTGAAGGATACTTTGGTTCTTGCTCTCAGAAAGATGCCAGTCCTAAGTGATAGGCTTCAGAAAGGGAAGCCATGTGCAGTCATCAATTACTCAGCTAACAAAGCCCAGGTACAAGCCTTGTCCCCTTCTACAAAGAATCCTTTCATCCAGGGATGAATTTGGTTATATGGGGGAATTTGTTTAGTATAGCCATTTTGAAAAATAGTCTAGAGGCCTCTGAAAGAAAAACCTAAACCACCACAGGTTTTGGATATCTGACTACTGGAAAATGAAATCATGTTCAAAAGTCACCTGCACTCTTGCAATTGCTTCAGCATCATTTACAGCAGGATATAGAATATATGGAATGAAGACAAACTAATATCCAGATACCTTATATAATATGATATACTGAATATACATATAATGAAACCTGGCTTAGGGAGATGGCTTAGAGTGTAAAAAGTAGTTGCCACCAAACTTGATGATCTGAGTTTGATCACCTGGAGCCATAAGGTTGAAGAACAGAACCAACTCAAACAACTTGTCCTGTAATCTACACATGAACACTACGGGACATATGCCAAACTCTCCCAGATGAGCACCTTTTAAAGAGTCACTAAAAAGACACCAAGCCACGTAATTTGTGACAAAAGATCCTGGCCTGGAGGATGTCTTCTTAACTGTTGTAAGTCCAGCTGACAAAGATCAGTGCCGTGTGATCTTCATCATTAGTGGAACATTGAAATGTTGATCGTAGAGGCTAATACTAGAATGGTGTTTCCCAAAACCTTAGAAGACTTAGATTGAGAGATGAAGAGGGGTTGGTCAGGAACACAATACTGTAGTTAGATAGAAGAAAGGCTTCTGGTATTCTGTAGTACATCTAGCTGGATACACTGATCAGCAGATACATATCTCAGAGTAGTTAGGAAAAAAAGAATTTTCCTTGTACTTGTCAAGAGTGATACGATCATTACTTAAAGTCATAACTTCTTCATATGCATATAAATCGGAGTCATAGCATACTTTATAAATATATATTTTGTATATATTAAATGTATATATAAATAAAATGTCAATCAAAAACCTTCTTAAGCCCAGAGCCCATCCATTGCTTGAGTGTAGGAGTATTTCCTTGAGAGTACTAATGGGAACTTGCTGGGACTCTATGCCTTGACACAACACAGCCCAGCAGTCCCCGTAAAGGGCTGTCTGGTTGATGAGATGTTCAGTCTTGTGTCTAAGCATGGAGGCACATGAAACACTCTTTCCTGGCAACACTGAGGCCTGGGAGGTGAGGGAGGCGGTTGATATATGTGGCGAGACCTACTGACTTTTCCCATTACTGTGTCTGTGGCACTGATTGCTTCTTCTCTCCCAACCATTACCTCCCCTGGTTCCCAAGCACTCTCAAAGCTCTGCTCTCCCTGGGAGCACACTTCTCATCAGGCTGCCAGCACCTTCATTTCATGCAGGGATGGCTGGTGTCCGAGTCAACTGCAGCTTCCAGGCAGCCACCAGGAATGGTGCCAGTGAAGTCCTGCCAAAAACCTTCACTCTTATAAAAGTCTAGGATTGCTTTAATATCTCTTGAGAGCAGTTATATTTCTAGCTTTTAACATCTCATTTAAATGACATGTATTCACATGAAAGGCCCCCTGATTCCATTTTTTCTGCTTATTAATTAAATGGGTAGAATATGCCAAGTTCACAGCCCAGGGTTCCAAGAAAGCTTTATTACATGTTTTATCCCAGTTTTCTACTTTATGCCCCTTTGTTTCTGCTTTTTTTTTTTTTTCAGCTGGCAATTTCTGTTTGCTAAGAAGGGAAGGCTGTTGTTGAAATGAAATCTGGGGTCTGAAGCCAAAGCAAATGGAGGCTCATAGCTCCCTTTGGGAAGCATTTATCAATGCATAGACATGGGAGACACAAAAGGCCTTTAGTGGTCAAACATGTTTAGGAAGCCCTGCCTAGCATCAGCCCTGCTGGAAATTCGCATTACACAGTAATGTGCACATTGCCCACAAGCCATGCAATAAGAAAGCAATTCAACTCTGCTTAACCCAGTGTGCTTCTGACATTCTCTTGATCACAGGACACTTTCCCCCCGCAACTGTGCCCAGTTGTCTTGATAATCACATCCTAAAAGCAGTTTGATCCAGAGATCTGCTTACATTTGGACTAAAATAAAAAGTATGTTAAAGTAGTATTTTCATGCCACTTTTATGAAAAGCTAGATAGGGTTCTAATGAGAAGTATAAACCCTCTAACTATGATACTACCTCTAAAGACATATTAGACCCGTGTCATGAATTTTAATTTTCCTTTTGCATTTACAAATAAATATTCTAAGTAAGAAGATGATGTCTCTTTCCGTGAGAAAAACCGACCTGTCTTTGGTTGGTCTAATCTAAGTTATATGTTCACACTATGTATCTCCTTAATGCTTGATGTCAAGATGAAGTAGTCAACTATCTGCCCCTCTTAATTTCTATATTCCTAAGTGCTCCAACAGCAAATACCCTTCTTGCAACATTTTTTATTCACCAATATTAAAATCATGAAAAATGGACCCTTGAGTTAATAATGTAATGTCTAAGAAAGTTCCAGAAACTTGGATGTAAACCTTTATCTGTTAGAGTTCTTGTCGTCTAATGTTTATGTTTGAGGCTGAATTGATTATTGCTTATCAAGTGACTCTAGACACTAGAGTCCGCTATCAACCTGTTGATTGTTATTCTTTTAGGGTTGCATATCAGATATTTACATTGTGATTCATAATAGTAACAAAATTACAGTTCTGAAGTAGCAACAAAATAATTTTATGCTTGTGTGTCACAATGACATGAGGAAATTAAAGGGCCATAGCATTACAAAGGTTGAAAACCACTGCTCTAGAGTTTAGAGCTTAGCAGATTTAAGTTGAGGTATGTTTCTAAGTCTCAGCCTGAGATTCACCATGATAGAATGAAATCAGCTGGGGATGTATTCAGCATTAAACTAATTGCCTGACATGTGCAATGTCTTAGGTTCAATGCCCTATGCTACAAAAGAAAAACAAAGTAAGTATTGGAAGTGATGGAAATGAAAGTTTACCAAGACATGAAATGCAAGTGACCCCAATGGAAGTCACTTCTAAGAGAAAATGCTCTGGTGAGTTAGTGAGGCTCTAGATGGGAGAGAAGACAAACATGCTCGTTCATGAGAACTGTGGGATGATCTACTATACAGCAAGGTTAGAGTTCATGTTGGATAGGGCAAACAGCGGAATTGGGAAATATTCACATTTTCCTTTAAAAGCTGAAAGTCTCCTTTACTCTTCATACCTGTGTACTTAAGACGATACTTCTCTCTCAAGTCCTGGAGTGGACACCACAGCATGGAGAGAGTATGGTCATTTTTGTTCTTGCAATATTTCATATTTAAAACATACTTGCCCATATTGGTTACATAAATGGTTGGATGGAAAGAAAAGCAAACACATATATCATTACATAGTATGAAGCAAACACTGTTAAATGTTTGGACAATTTCGTTTCACTATTTTACTGAGTTTTCCTTTACTCTTATTCAATATAAAATTGATTTCATTTCTAGGTACTAAGAAGAAGAAATTTTCACTAAGAAAAATATAACACTTGCCAGAGTTTCAAAATAATACTTAGGAGTAAACTTAAAGACAGTAGAAACCCAGAGAAAGCTACACAACTTTCCGGAAAGCATTCAAAACCAAATACAAGTGGGAATATATACCATGCTCATGAAGAACAGAACCTCCTGTTATTCTAGTGTTTATTCTTCTCAATAAGATATACAAATTTCAGTTAATTCCTATCAAAATCTCCATTGTATTTTATACAGAGATGGAAAGAACAGTGTGAATAATACTGTGGAACTGCAAAAGACCCTGAGTAGCAGACACAATGAACAAAGCCAGAGACATTGTGCTTTCTGACTTCAAGCCGCCTCAGGGAGCTATGGTCATTCCTACAGTGTGCTACTGAGATGAAGTGTATGCTGCACAGTGGAGCTGATTTGGAAATGAACCTTTGGCAAAGGCATCCATCAGTCACAACTGGAAAAGGGCAGTGTTTCAGCCACAGGAGCCAAGAAAACTGACGTTGAAAAGGATAAAGTTATAACTTAATATTCAAGCAGACATAGGGGGCTGCAGAGGGGAGTTTGTGGTTAAGAGAACTGGCTGCTCTTCCAGAGGACTAGAATTTAATTCCCAGCACCCACATGGCTGCTCACAACTACCTGGAACTCCAGTTGCAGGGTACCTGATGCCCTCTTCTGGTCTCCACAGGTACCAGGTATACATATGCTGCACAGACATCCATGTAGACAAAACATCTATACACAGTAAAAAACAAATCTTCTATCAGACAAAACAATATACACAAGGCCTGTGAAAGGTTTAAAAAGAAGTCTGAATATAAAATATCCAGGAGAAAACATTGGATGAGAGATCCATGACTTTAATCTGGGCAATGATTTCCTGCCCTGACACCAATATTGCAAGCAACAGAAAGAAAATTGTATCAAACTGAAATTTATGCACAGCCGAAGAAATCAGCAGCACACTCCACAGACAACCGAGGAAATGCAAAAGCAATATTTTCAAAGCATATACCTAATAAAAACTTATAGTTCTCTATGCTTGTTTTGAAATGCAGATAAATTATATACAGTTATATAATGATTGATCTATTGATTTCATACTGGCCCTTAGTCACTTGTTCTGGATGCATAATTTATTGCAATGTATATTGGATTTGTTATTGTAGTCAAATATAATTTATACATAGTGCTATACTGATGCACATACCCCCAGAGCCAGAAGACAGAGGCATGTCAACACTGGGTCTTCTTCCCCTACCTAGGAACAGCTTAATTTCCATGACCTTGATAGATTCTTCACTTCCTTACCTTGCTCAGATCTCACTGAGGTGGCCTGGGGTGTGCTGAATTTACAATGAACTGATGCAACTTTTTGTCATTTCCTAAATTGTTGGTTACTCCCGTCCTTTGTCCTTTTCACATCATGTCTGGATCTGTTTCCCTATAATTAACCTGGTTAATTGGTGTCCACAGTACACTGTATAAAGCATTGCTTTCTTGCAAGCATCTTCTTGCACTCACAATGAAAAAGATGCCAGCAGACGCCCATCATTATTCATGATCTTGATGCTTTTAGGTCATTTTATGCCAGGTTTTCTTATTTCTTTAATTGGTATCCTCTTAGCTATTGTCGACTTAAATTTCAAAACCATGTTTATTATTTATATTCATATCTGTGGTTTGAAGTTGCTTTTTCCTGACATTTGCCTTATTTTATGTCTTCAGATGGTACTGGTTTTGCTATTGAAGTACTTATGGGTGTTGGCTCTTGTCTCCTACCTTGTTTGAGTCAGGGCCTAGCAACATGAGGCCACTGACATTTTTATTGGCAATATTTTCTCAGTATATGTTAAACTCTTGGTAATGCAGAATACAATTTCAGGCAGTTCGATTTCTAGACTTACTGATGTCAGACACTGGTTTTCTACCAATGAAGTATAACTCGTTTGTGGTAGTTTGTAGGATTCCTGGTTTCTTTTTTTCTATCAGTGCATCAGTGGACGTACCTAACTCGGAGCTGACTGGGGCTGCATGGCCAGTTCTGCCTGATGACCTGTGAACAGAAGTCACTTTTGCAATACTGACTAGACACTTAACCACCCGTGAGTGAGTCTCTAGAGCTCTTCTGTGCTCACCTCTGTCTAGGGCACAGATAACAGCTATTCCTTCAGCCTGGGAGCCCTCAAAGACCCACTTACAAAACAGAGCCTGCAAGGAGTTGTTTAAACAAGAATATAACGTTGATTATTTGAAGGCAGTAGTTGAGAGGGGCATTTTCCAGAATGGAGCCTGATGTTGGAATAGTTACAATTTAAAACGTTTTTGTTTCTAGAATTGATAAAAATTCACTGACATGATTGCTGCTATGGGGTGCTTGTAATCTTTGTGTGTCTTTGATGAGTGTATGAATATTCATGTTTGTGTGAGTGTAAGTATGAATATCAGAAGACTTCACAGGTAAGTCCTCATGTTTCACTTGCTTGTGTCAGGGTCTCTCTCTCTCTCTCTCTCCTTCTCTCTTTCTCTCTCTTTTCTGGACAGGGTTTCTCTGTGTAACCCTGACTGTCCTGGAACTCACTCTGTAGACCAGGATGTCTTTGAACTCAGAAATCTGCCAGCCTCAGCCTCCCAAGTGCTGGGATTGAAGGCATGAGCCACCACTGCTCAGTGGTGTCAGGGTCTCTTGATCACAGCATCCTAAGCCAGGCTGGCATCAGGACAGTCTCCTGTCTACCTCCCACATTGTTGTGAGATCAGTGACATCACAGACACACCTATTGAGTCTGGATTTTTATAATGTGAATTCTGAGAATATGAACACAGATTGCCAAGCAAGCAGCTTACACATCAAACCATCACTCAGTTTCTTGGGAGTTTTGATAAGGCTATTTCATGATTTAGTTTGTTAACTTGAAATTCCTTCTAGTGTGTGCATGAGCAAAGCTAATAAAAGGATTTATGCTATATTAAATTATACATGCTTATGTTATAAGAATTGCACATACAAATGTGCATGTATGCAGTCTCTACTAGGGTGGTACAGGATGTTTTTCATATATTGAGTTACTGTATAATTTCTGTATTATTGCTATTCTGCCTAAGTATATGTAGCTCTGCATGGTGCTAATATTGGTTTACAAACTTGCTGGGTAAATGACCTTTACAATTGGATCCAATTCTTCCCTTTATTTGCAATGATTTTCTTGAAAATAATTGCTTGCTTATGTCCTGGAATTTATTTAAAATAAAAATTTACAAAAGTCAAAATATTAAAAGGCATTTCATTTCCCTAAGATTTCGAGATATTCATATCAAGATATTTGTTATAGATTTAAAAGTAAATCACAGCATATTTCACACAATTATATGTTTCCCTAGCAAGTGAGCTTGATTTGTAATATTTTCTTTTTCATTATTATCGATTTTATGTGTATGTATAATATACCTCTTTGCATGTATGAATTCTTTTCAAATAATTTAAGTTTCCCAACGCAATTTTTCATAACATAACTATTTTAAGACATCCATCATTTCTGATTTGCTTATTATGTTGGCTAGAATTTTCAGCATAAGAAGATGAGAGCTAGTTTCCTTATTTCGTTTTAAAATTTAAATTGAAATGCTTCTACTGTTAAGCCATTGCCTGTTATTCAGAAGTTGGATTGAAATAGATGCTATATTATTAATTTAACATAGTTCAAGAAATGAAAATTAAAATAAATGTGAATTATATTCATATCCTAAACAATGTATTAGCTTTCATTAAGTGATTCTCAGAGTTCAATTTCCCTCTAATGAGATATTTTATATGAGTGAATTTCTTTACATTATCCCATGCGTACAAAGCTGAGACAAATTATATTTGGTCACGGAGGGTTTTTCTTTACCTATGTTGCTTAATTAGATTAGCTGATGTCATATATGATACTTTGCATTTCTGTCAATAAATGATAGTGACATGTAAGCCTTGCTGATTGAGTTATTAGAGTTATCTAATCTTAATAAGATGTAATAGATGAATTTCAAATAACTCTGTGTCTTGGAAAAATAAAGAAATTCCCTTAAGCTTAAAAGACCTCATCAGCAGAATCTCATAGCTTTGAATGTTTCTGTAAATGTTTCTGTAAATATGTTTTAAAATGTTTACTGGTATCTTTGAGATCACAATAATTTATGGTAGACTGATCTAGCAAGAAATATTTCATGTGTTCAATATTTCATCTAGTTAAGTAAGATTTTAACATTTTACAAATCTACATATTATACAATTATGGAGATAAAATTGTTTTAAAGATTTATTATATCTATCATCTATTTGTCATCTATCATCTATCTATCTATCTATCTATCTATCTATCTATCTATCTATCATCACCATCATCTCTCTCTCTGTCTCTCTGTCTCTCTGTCTCTCTGTCTCTCTGTCTCTCTCTGTCTCTCTCTGTCTCTCTCTCTCTCTCTCTGTGTTTGTATTTGTTTTTGGGCTTGTGTGATGTGTATAGGGAGGGATGCTGTGAAGCCTGGATAAGAATATTGGTTCCTCTGAAGCTGAAGTTACAGACAGCTGTGTGGTTTCATGTGATTGCTGGGAACTGAAGTTATTTCCCCTTCAAGAGCAGCAAGCACTCTTTTTTTTTTTTTTTTAATGGGCACAAGAATAATTAGACTTTGGATATATTATTTTTAGTTTTCTTTTTTGTTTATTTATTATTAGATATTTTCTTTATATATATTTCAAATGCTATCCTGAAAGTTCCCTATACCCTCCCTTTGCCCTGCTCCCCTACCCACCCACTCCTGCTTCTTGGCCCTGGCATTCCCCTGTACTGGGGCATATAAAGTTTGCAATACTAAGAGGCCTCTCTTCCCAGTGATAGCTGACTAGGCCATCTTCTGCTATATATGCAGCTAGAGACACGAGCTCTGGGGGTATTGGCTAGTTCATATTGTTGTCCACCTACAGGGTTGCAGACCCCTTCAGCTCCTTGGGTGCTTTCTCTCGCTTCTCCATTGGGGGCCCTATGTTCCATCTTATAGATGACTGTGAGCATCCACTTCTGTATTTGCCAGGCACTGGCATAGCCTCATCCGAGACAGCTATAACAGGGTCCCTTCAGCAAAATCTTGCTGGCATATTCAATAGTGTCTGGGTTTGGTGGCTGATTATGGGACGGATCCCCGGGTGGGGTAGTCTCTGGATAGTCCATCCTTTCATCTTAGCTCCAAACTTTGTCTCTGTAACTCCTTTCATGGGTATTTTGTTCCCTATTCTAAAGAGGAATGAAGTATCCACCCATTGGTCTTCCCTCTTCTTGATTTTCTTGTGTTTTGCAAATTGTATCTTGGGTGTTCTATGTTTCTGGGCTAATATCCACTTATCAGTGAGTGTATATCTAATGACTTCTTTTGTGATTGGGTTACCTCACTAAGGATGATATCCTCCAGATACAATCATTTGTCCAAGAATTTCATAAATCCATTGTTTTTAATAGCTGAGTAGTACTCCATTGTGTAAATGTACCACATTTTCTATATCCATTCCTCTGTTGAGGGACATCTGGGTTCTTTCCAGCTTCTGGATATTATAAATAAGGCTGAGTAGCAAGCACTCTTAAGTGATGAGCTATTACTCTAGCTCTGAGATGCATTTTTTATGTTCTCAATGCTATTCTTTTTAAGAGGTTTGTAGAAACTATTAATAAAATGATTTTGGAGATTGCTCTTCATATCCAATCTGAACTTTCTATCATTTTAGATATTTAACTTTACAAACATATCTATATATTAAAAGCTCACTTAGGCACTGGGTTGGCGTACTTATTTTCTACAATTTTTGACTATATTTCAAATATTTTGATGTGAGTTTCACATTTTCATTTTTTATAAGTATTTTTAAATGCATACATTATTTCCTTATTCACTCAGAAGTTAGTAAAACTTTTACATTGCAAGACTTTGGAAGACTTCTAAGTGTTCCCTTTTTGTTAAAAAAAGTTATTCAAGTATATTACTGACGGTTTTGAAAATTTTAATAAAATCTTTAATAAATAAACATACTTATTTAAGTTTTTTGCCAATCATTTAATTAATGATATCAAGATTTGGGTGCATGTTTTTACAATCTTGTTTGCTGTTTGAATGTATTTTTGTGGTTTCCTTTCTTACATAGGGTTTTACTTTGTAACATAATCTGGCTTCAAGTTTCTGATCCTCTTGCCTTGAATGTTAGATTGCAGATGTGAACTGCTGTGTTTTGCTTCTGCATTTTTTTTGTCATTAATGATATTTTCCATGTTGCCTAATATTTATTAAATGTTGACTGTAGTGATGACTTTCCATCCTTAAAAATCAAACTTTGTTTGGATAAAAGCTCCTGTAATTTACAATGACGTAAAAGCTCCTTTTCTTTGCCAGAGAAATAATGCTTCAATAAATATATCCTGTGGAAAATACTGGGTTAGTACTTTGTTTTGTTCTTTTGATTCTTTTATATGGGACCCAGAGCTAACGATTACACTCCTTTTAAAGATCTTGATGCATATTATCAGATTTTAAAGTAAGATTGTATTTGATTTCATCCTTACCATGGATGCATTGATGCACACAGCTTCCTGAATATCTAAGTATTGTAAATAAAAAGGAATCGATTCCCTAGACAGAAACTTGGCAATGATGACTATTTAAATGCATATTTTATTGATTATTAATGGAGTTCAGCATTTCCCCACCAATTACTATTGTGTTTCTCTATCTTCCTCCCTCCCTCCACTGTTCCCTCCCTTCCATCCTCCCTTCTCTCTCTCTCTCTCTCTCTCTTTCTTTCTTTTCTTTTGGCTAATTTTGATCCTTGTCTTGCCAATTTGAATAAGATATTCATATTTATCTCATGTATTTATACATGAAGCAAAGGAATATTCTTCTTATGCCCTTTCTATTCTCATTAGGAAAGTGTAGCTTCATGCAGCTCATTCTATATTCTCACACAGAGATACTCTTTATCTTCGGAAACTGGCCATTCATGCTTCCACACCATGGCTGATGTTGGGATGGGGGCTGGGCCATACTGTGGTGATAGCTCTGTGTGTCAGTATGTGCCAGATATGTTTCTGTTGGACTTTTGTACTAGGACCAGGAGAAGGCTCTCCTATCTACTGAGGTACCCATAGTTTACACTGAAAGCTCAACGTCTGTCCCCACAGCCTTGCAACCCATTGACTACAGAAATGGAGAGAGGAGCTGTGCTGAGTGGTAAGAACACAGATGACACAGCAAGCCCCCCAAAGCTTTGTAGAGCACTATTTATGTTTAGCGAGCCCAAGTCCTCCTTAAGGGAGTTTGGTTTCTGGCAGATATTTGTAGTATGTAGCAGCAGCCTTGTCTTTATATCTCAATCTCCATGTGATGCCCTTCCTGTTTAGCATAAACCAATTTGATTTCACTTTTACTTTTTTTATATAAAATTATTTTATCTACATTCCAAAAATTGCCCCCTCCCTAGTCCCCCCCTCCCCAAGTTCCTCACCCCATTCTCCCTCACTCCCTGCCTCTGAGAGGGTGCTCCCCCACTTCACCACCACCAGCATCCTTATTTTCTGGGGCATCAATTTTCCACAGAATCCTCTCCCACTGAGGCCAGCCAAGGCAGTCCTTAGCAAAGGACATGTGCCCAGGCCCCAGACCAGCCCATGTATGCTCCTCGGTTGGTGGCTTAGTCTCTGGGAGCTCTGAAGGGTCTGGTTAGTTGATACTGTTTTTCTTCCTATGGGGTTGCCATCCCCCGAAGCTCCTTCAGTCCTTGCCCCAACTCTTCCATAGGGGTCCCGGACCTCAATCCAGTGGTTGGGTGTAAGTACCTGCATCTGTCTCAGTCAGCCACTGGTAGAGCCTCTCAGAGGACATGCCAGACTTCTGTCTGCAGGAACAATATGAGATCAGTAATAGTGTTAGAGTTTGGTGTGCATGCATAGGATGAATGCCAAGTTCGGCCAGTCACTGGGTAGATTATCCTTCTGTCTCCATTTTTGTCTCTGAGTTTCCTTTAGACAGGAATAATTCTTGGTCAAAATTTAAAAGATGGGCCAGTGGCTCCTTGCCTCAACTGGGGGCCCTGACTATCTACTGGAGGTCGTCTCTTCAATGGGACCATGTTTAAATTTAATTTTGTGATTTTTTCATGGCTAAAATATTACAAATTCTTTTCTATTTTGACATCAGAAAGTAATGCTTTATATATTTTTTCCTGTTGATTGTTAAGTGATTAGTATTATAGTTCATTTATAATTTACTTTGACATATAGAATGAGGTAAGGATGTTTAAAATAATAAACAACCAACAGAAAATTCACTAGTTTATGTAATTAAATCAATTCAAATTGTGAAACTTTTGCGAAATGAACAGTAAGTCTTTACTGGGGTCTTATTTTATACTTTCTAAACTCTTAGAGCTAGGTTATGAAGAGATGTAGAACTTTTGAGAAGTGTTGAAATGGAATGTTCTAGAAGAACATTAAAAAAACTTTGAAAATTGGGACATACTGGTTAAGTTAGGAGAAATATTCCTGGAACAACAGCTAAAATTTCCCTCTGCCTTAGTTCTAAGTTTTGGGTCCAGCTGTACAGCCTCAGCCCAGCACCTGTCCATCTCTATGACATGAGTGTCTGTTAATTCCCTTCCCAAGCCATTAACATGGCTGTCCTTGACCATCCTTTTCACTAAGACTAGGGATCTACAGAACAATGGACAGTGCCTGTGACCTCGTTATCCTGGAAGCTCTCACATGTTTGGGAGCACCGAAATGCACGGACCACATTCTCTTTCCCAAGCGTCTTATGGGGTTGGTTATCCTGTTAATAATACATAACTCAAAGCATTTCCATAGCATGAGTGCAGATGGATACTGTAGCATTTCTGAAGGGAAATAACTGATCTCAGTTTTACAGCACAGGAAGATGAGCCAGTGACTGCTGATTGTGGTCTGATGGGCTATCAGTGACCCCTGGGACCATTGTCATCGACAAGGTGCTAGGTGCTAGGAACTTAAGCAATTGTAAATGCACTGGCACTGGTGGAGGGGACCCTAGAATTAGGAACTAGGGTGAGGCAAGTTAAGTATAATCAATTTGGATGTATAGTTTAAGGGTGTGACAAAAGAATCAGAAATAAAGATAAGTAGTTCAAGGGTGTGGTGTATGTGTGTGTGTGTGTTCTATATGTCCCATGTGAGTGTAGGTACACAGTCCTCTATGTGATTATGGATGCCAGAGAATAGCATCATGTGCCTCTTAACCTTTCTTATTCCTCTGAGAAAGAGAGAGAGAGAGAGAGAGAGAGAGAGAGAGAGAGAGAGAGAGAGAGAGAGAGAGAGAGAGAGAGAGAGAGAGATTCACTGAACACAGAGCTACACTAGGGGCAACAAGCCACATAAATCCGGCCTCTGCCCCCATAACACTAGGGTTATGTGTATCCATGTGGTCATACCCAGATTTTAATATGTTTGCTGGAGATTTGAACTCAGGTCCTAATGCTTGCATAGCAAACACTCTTACCTACTGAGTCATCTCCCTGCTTACCCTCACATTATATTTCTAAGACAAAGTTAATGCAAAAATGCATGATTGAGAAAACATGTAGTTTCTGCCTCTGTGTTGCGTTTCCATGAGTCATCTGGCTGACCCTGCCTCTGACTATGTAGACACAGGGAGCTGTGGACCATGGTGACACCATTGAGCAAGCTTCCCCCGTACTGTGGGTTCACCTTACACATGAAGGGCCTTACAAGTTAACTGTGTTGAGCCCCTATTCTGCCTTTATCCTCGAGTGGTCCAGGCAATCTTCACAAGCTCATGGTCACCTTACATGACTTCCAGTTAACCACACTGCATGATAGCCATGATTTCTATGAGAGCCACCTGAGGCCAGACGTGCTAGGTTCCCCATGTCACATGGTCGATAAATAATAAGATCGCGACTGAAACTGGGTCATTACGTTTACAAAAACCATGAGAACTCATATTATGAGGCTGTGTCAAATGGCAAGAATCACTGCTTCATGCTGCTGCAAGCCAGGGGAAAGGCAGAATGGATCCAGGTCTCACCTTTATCTCCAGGTTTCAATAGTAATACTTAAGGATAGCATGGGCCTTGCATCTTACAAAACGTTTTACTTAAACAATGCCTTTATTATGCACAGGATGCAGCTTGGAAGATAGCAGGTGTTCAGTAGCTCTTGTCAATGGCTGGGTATGATTACACGCATTTAGTGCTGCCCCACGGACGATGGATGCAGGGCTGGCCGGTTGCCAGTGTGTTCTCAGGGAAACAGCACTTGATCAGAACAGCATCTGTTTCAGGCAGAACACGACCTCTCCACTGTGCTCTGGTCGCTGAATCATACCCTTTCAGCTTCCTCAGGGAGATGCCATGAAGCCCTGTCCTCCGCAAATTACAATGCACTAGAATTACACTGAGTGGTATTTTTTGTTTATTGCTTTTGCACTGTCCAATCTAGAATGTGCTTGCTCTAGTAGCTGGGGTAGAAGAATAACATAATCTCTCACTTTAGATACAGTGATACTTGTCCCTGTAATGAATGTATTTTGAAAAGTCTTTTTGTCCTCACCAACATTTCATTCAATACCTGAGGGATTGTCCCCCTAGTCCTTTGCAAATCAATAGGGCAAGATCCCCAAATTCTAACTTTCCCATTGATAAAGTAAGTTTTTAGCCATACTTTGGTATCTCTACCTTTGTCAGGTCTCGTTTTGTTTTGTTTTAGTGTAGAATAGAGTTTATTCAGGGCATGGAGAGGGGAGTTGAGAGGGCAGTAGAAACAGAGAAAGGGAAAAGGTGGGGAGAGGGAGAGGGAGAGGGAGAGGGAGAGGGAGAGGGAGAGGGAGAGGGAGAGGGAGAGGGAGAGGGAGAGGGAGAGGGAGAGGGAGAGGGAGAGGGAGAGGGAGAGGGAGAGGGAGAGGGAGAGGGAGAGGGAGAGGGAGAGGGAGAGGGAGAGGGAGAGGGAGAGGGAGAGGGAGAGGGAGAGGGAGAGGGAGAGGGAGAGGGAGAGGGAGAGGGAGAGGGAGAGGGAGAGGGAGAGGGAGTCCAAGAGCCAGCCATGAGCACGTGGAGAGAGAGAGGGGCAAAGTGGCAAAAGGACAGAGCAGGAGCAGGAAGGTAAGAGAAGAGCCCTTTTGTCAGTTTTTACAGTCCAAACTTAACTTGGTAAAATTAGAAGTGACACCTTTCAGAGCTTAAAACACTTAGGGTTCAAATATTTACCTGAACCTAACAGAGGGAAAGATAGATGGCTTATTCATAGAAATGTTTGCTCTGTCACTGTCCCCCATCAGGAGGAATGGGCTTTTCCAGCCATGCAGAAAGCCATGTCTGCTGTAACAATAGTATCTGTCCAATTTAAAAGATGCTATTATGCCCATTAAGCAGGGAGATGCACTGTGTCCCATGGGAGTCTATTTGATTAAGCTCTTTCATTGGGAGATGTTTTCCCTGAAGACCTATTGGCATAACAATTCTCATTTCAAGACATCTAAGCAAATTTGCTCCTCTTCCTATAATTGAAAATTATTATTTATCTTGATTTAGTAGTGTAGTGCATTACACAGATCACAGCCTACTTTGGAAACACAGGTTGGGAGCTCATTGTCAAGTCTGCTCTTTTTAACCTTTTCTCATTTTTAAAATACTTTCAAGTAGGAAAGAAACACAAGTTACTCTAGATGTTGGTAAAATTTGGACAGTCTGATTCCTTGATAGATTGCTTTTGATCGCATTTCTACATTTAAAAAGAAGAAAATTAGGCAATGAACAGCGCCTCTGTTAAATCTCTATGCAATGTTTAAGCTCTCACCATGGCTATGCTATGAGAAGCAAATATAGGTTGCATTTCTTCAGATAGTCTATATGTTTCTTGGGTTTTTGTGTTTCACATTATTGTTTGATTATCTACATAAAATATGACATATTTTGCTTCTAGCTCTTCTGGTCTTATGTCTGCACTTTCTTTATCCAACCCCATTCTTGCTTTTTTTTTTCTTCTTTCCAAATGAGCAGTTGTAACAATTGTAATATATTTGCCTATCTCTGATCCAAAACCCATTTCTACCTTTCTGTTCATACTGATGTCTTGGTCTGGATTTCCATCGCTGTGTTAAACACCATGACCAAAAGAAGCTTGGGAAGGAGGTATATTTGATGCATATATCCCGGGTCACAGTCCACTGAATGAAATCAAAGCAGGAATCAAGCAGGAACCTGGAGGCAGGAATTTATGCAGAAGCCATGGAGGAGTGCTTCTGTCTCACTCAATCTGTTTTCTTTGAGCACTGAGGACCTCCAAGCCCAGTGGTAGCAGTGTCCACAGTGAACTGAGCCTACTCAATCATAAATGAAGAAGATGCATCACAGGCATATCTAGTGGGAGTATTTTCTCAATTGAGATTTCTGTTTTCTACAATGACACCAGCTTGTTTCAAGTCAACATGTAACTAGCCAGCATAGCTGCTTCCCATGCCTGCTGGGTACAGTTCTGCCCAGACAGGCACTGGGTTTGGCTCATTTGAAGTCGGTAATGTAGTAATATGTGGCTAGGAAAATATGCAAGTGTTATTTATAGATGAGCCTACTGAGACTGAATTAAAAGTCCCTAGAGCTATTGGGAAAGTGGTCAGCTAGAGGAATGTTAGGTTAGTACTACCTGTGGAGGGCTTCTGCACTCAAAAACTTAGTCTGTTCCCTTTTGGGGAAGATCTTATTTGTCTTTGGAGCATCTGCATGAGAAAGTTCTAAGTGCTTTTTAAGCATGTGCGCATGTGTGTGTGCGCGCGCGCGCACACACACACACACACACATACACACACACACATCTCAGAAGCATTGTTAAAACTCAGTCTAGGAATGCACCACTACATCTCCATTGTTCATATTGAACAGCGTCCCTTTCCTATAACCAAGCTGACATATAACCAAGTTAGGAGCCAGCATGTCCAAATATCCCATTTCCTCCAGAAGGAGAGACATTGTCATGAACCTGAACCTGCATCTCACCAACAGGAAAGATATGAAGCTTACATCCCAAGAGTGAACTGACATTGACACTTCATCCAGAGTCTATCGTAGGTTGCCCATTTCCCCCTGACCTTCTGAAAAACCCCTTCATTCCTCTCTGTTACTCTCCCCTACACTGCCATTCTCCACTCCCTCACCTGTTGTCCTCTCTTTTGTGCTCTCCCCTAGACCATTAGTGGCTCCTTGATCTCACTGGGTTCTTGTTTATTTGCAGTGAAAACATGGAGCAGATAATACATTGTACATCTCTCCTCTTGCTGGTCCACTGGCTGTCAGACTGATTCATGGTTTCTATTGTTGAACTTTCGGAGAACAGAAAGCATTCTCTTTCACAAAGCATATCATGAGCATTTACCAGAGAGGCCACTTCATGAAAAAGGTAGGACAAGACAGAGAGAGAGAGAGAGAGAGAGAGAGGGAGGGAGGGAGGGAGGGAGGGAGGGAGAGAGAGAGAGAGAGATCATTAAGTGTTCGAAGCCAGCAGGTTCATTTATGCATACCCCTGTCTTTGGTTGGACAAGAGAACGTTATGTCCTTGTTCCACAAAAATGAGCCTTAGAAAACTGGCTTGACAATGAATAAGAACAATGTTTAATGTTTTTTTTTTTTTTTTTTTTTTTTTTTTTTTTTTTTTTAGCAAGAAACCGATTTACAATAGAGAGTAGCATGAAATGCAAAGGAAAACAAGAACCAAGAAGGCAAAGTCAACCAGTAAATAAATCATCCAAATGTTCACCTGAAAGAGGGCTTCCCTGCTTCCTGACTTGCAGCGCAGGATGGAAATGAGAACGAGATTCTATGTACTCCAAACTGGAAACGTTGGTATTTATCCTATCCACTCTCGTCCCTCTTGGAACTCAGTCTCTTCCAATGCACATGTGGTTGTGGTATAGATTCTTGATCAAGACTGCTTGATCTTCATGGCTCAAAAACATTTGGAGAAAGACTTCTTCCATGACAAATTTGTTAATCCTTCCTTCCTTCCTTCCTTCCTTCCTTCCTTCCTTCCTTCCTTCCTTCCTTCCTTCCTTCCTTCCTTCCTCCCTTCCCCCCTCCCTCCCTCTCTCCTCCCCCCTCTTTCTTTCTTCCACATGAAATGTAAGAATAAAATTGACTTTCTTACAAAGCTTATTAGTGCCCAACCCTAGTCGGTACAAATATGCCTCCTCCAACGCAGGGCATGTTTATGGATGAGCTGCATCCCCTCTGGTCCTCACTGACATTGAGTGATCTAAACAGAAGATGTCAGTCAAAGAAAAGATGAACAGTGGCAATCTATGGCTTTTTTTTTCTTTTAAATAACAGCCTGGTTTCAAGATATTATAGAAAAACAATAAAAATAAGTAGAATCCATCTTTAAATGCTCTTTTTAGGATTTGTAAAGGCATTGAATAAAGAGTTAATGAATGAAATGTACACTTTTATATATACTGGGTGAAAGTGATACTGCAGGGAGATAGGAAACCAGAAGAGTATTAACGGTTACTACATCCCACCAGCCTTTTTCTTTGTTAACATTTTCTTTTATATTTTCAATGTAGGAAGAAGAAGGATTAAATTGAAATCAAGTCTAGGACTACAGGTATTTAGGGATATGTAACAGTGTGCTAATAGCATCTAATGATAAAAGACACGATGATGAGACACTTTTAATGAATTCTTTGTAAGTGTTTATTTTGATCTTTCTTCTTGTACCATCTATATTTGATGATACATATTTCAGATATTTACAAGGCCAAATGCACAATTTTGATGCTTTGCTTTTGTATGAACACATTAATCCAATACATTTCTTCAACTGATTGTGAAATATGAGAATGCCAAAGTATTCTCTAATAAGTAAATTAAAGTATTAGCTGATGGATATTTTTCTCATCATCATGAGGGTGTTGATACAAAAATACAACTATCACATCAAGGGGTCAAACAATAACTTATTTTAGAGTAATGTATGAATGATAAAGTCTTGGAAACATAGATTCAGGTCTCCTCCAAATACATGTCCCAGTGAGATAGCAGTTTCATGAATTTTCTTAGAAACAGAACAAAGACAACCATGATTTAAAATACTTTTCAAATACATTGGTGCAAATGTCAGGGAGGTGGATTACCACAAAGAGGAGCAATTTCTACCATAGGCATCAGCTGCAATTAGTGGATGTTCTTAGCTTTGGGGGTGGTGGCATCTAACTGTGCCTTAAGTCAATGCTTCTGAAAAGACTTCCTGTGACCACCCAGGGGCAGTAGGTGATATACAAAATATAATTATAGCTATTCAAGGGGTCAAGAGACACTAAGGTAATTCATAATTAAGCCATGAACTTGCAACATCCCAACTTCCTCGTCATCATTAAAATCTTGATCAGACTGTGCAGAGTGGTCAAGCAGATATGCCTTCTTTTCTTTTATATTTTATTAAAAAATGTAATATTTGTAACTGATAGAGTTACATCAATTTTCCCCCTCTTGTGTGTCCCAGGTACCCCTTCTTGAACCTTTCCTATGTAGATCCACTCTCAAGTTGATAGCCTCTTTTTCTTTGATTTTTATTGTTTTATATGTATGTGTGTGTGTGTGTGTGTGTGTGTGTGTGTGTGCGCGCGCGCGCATGTGTGCATGCATGTGTGTGTCTGTGTTTATGTATGAAACCTGCAGAGCCCGTTTTAGTTGCATCTGTGGATTTGGTTTCATGGCTTTCCACTCTGCATTGGACTACAGTAAGGGGCTCATCCCGGGAAGAGGATTATTCTCCCAGTGGTCACTACTTTCTGGAGTTCTTGTCAAGGGGTAGAACCCCATGCCCCACCCTAGTGTCCACTGATATTACCATTATTCGGGTGTTGTTTAGGCAGCCATTTCTAGGAGAGACTGTATTTTACAGACTTTCTGGGATTTTTGCCTCTTAGAGTCCTTTTATGCCATTCTAGTACCTCATTTTATCCATTCAACCAATTACATGTTTTTAAAAACAATTTTTTATTATTCAAATTATTATTATTGTTTTCCAGATACAGTAAGTGACTGGACTGCTTTCACTCAGTCAGTAGCTTAAAGCAAGAATAGTCATGAGGCCTGAGGAAAAGAAAGAGGAGTGTGCTAAAACATAGGAAGGGATTACAGGACCACACACACACACATACACACACACACACACACACACACACACACACACACACACACACACACCTTAACTTGGCCTATCTTTTGATTTAATACACTCTCCATGTTATTCTTATAAGTGAAGTTGAAAACCTGTTTGGCAGTGCAGGATTTTATTACCTGGAATTCTGAAAGCAGACATATGTTACTGGGGCACTTGGGGCGATGGGTCAGCCTTTACAATGTTCCTGGTGACAGTAGAATTAGGCTATTTCTAATACTTTTATTCCTTTCATTTTTTCCTTACCTCCAACCATGATTTTACTGTTTCTTTTTTTTAAGCTACACTTATAAGCAGTAGAGCTGCCCTTTCTCTCTTAGGTTTAGCTCTCTAGTTTCACCAGCTTGAAGATTGTAGCCATTAGGAAACAGTACTCAGGCTCATTGGTCTTGCCCTTCCCTTTCTACTCAAGAACAAGCAGAACACCCAGAAATGTTGGTGTGTCATGCCCTTTTTTCCTAGATGAATCATACTCGTTTTCCTAAGATGCCATGAACTGCATGTACGGGAGATGATAGTTCTAATGTGAAAATAATCATAATTCAAAATCTATGCTCATGGCCAGGCGCTGATTCCAATAACCCCTTAACCACATCAGTCAGGGTAGTTACTTCACTGCTCCTAATTTCTCAACATATTAATTTTTTTACGAGCAAATGACTGTCATACATTAATCCCCTGAAGTCAAAAAGTCCATATCATGAGCTTCCTGTAGGAATGGAGAAGCGAGTTAGATCAGGTATCAGAGATTGCATTCTTGGTGGTAATTATCAATCTGGCAGGCCTCCTTTCTTCATCCACTGAGGGCTGTTTCTATGTTTGCGGTTCTCCATTCTTGTCTTTATTAGTGGATTCTAAAGCATTGAGTGAAAACAGCCTGAAACCCCCTGTTTGCAGCTTTACAGAAGTGTTAAAATATGCAAGAACTGGGAGTCCTAAAGAGAAAAGCCAAATGGATTCTACAAGCAAATGTGGGAGGGAGAAATGTTTTATGATTCTGTTGACTTCTTTTTAAAGAACACTTGGTATTTTTTTTTAAACCCACTGAATTTTCACAGTCGCAGTTTAAAATTCTTTGCTCACATTGATGAGATAAATACTTTCCCATTGGCATGGAACAGACTGAGAAAAGGGCGTACGTGAACTATTTCCTATCCTGAAACATACTGAAGGAAGGGTCTGAATGAAGGAGCCTCAAGTGAATGCTGGTTTAACACACATAGTGTTTTCTTAAGTACATTTTTGAGAACTTCATACATGAGCACTGAGTCTCTGTAACTTCTGTTCCCATTGACCCTCTAGGGCTCACCATTTTGTATTCTTCTAGCTAAGCACTCTCCTTCTGTCCCCTGGAGGAAACTGCCTCTCCTTTCAGTAGCAGTGATTGATCACCTGTAGTTTTTTTCTATTATCTAGGTGTGGGACCATGTGGATTTTACTCTGTTTGCATGGGCATATCAACCAATATACGTTGTAAGTAATTCTCAAGACTTATTTTATACCAACGGATTAGTGTCGGTCTTACCATCCATCAAAGAAGCTTCATTTTGTAACAAATGCCAACAATCACAGAGGTCTACAGGTGGTCAAAATGCAGAGAATTAGCTGCTGTGGAGCATCTGATATCGACTGATATTTCTTCAAAGCATTCCTACACCTAAGGCTCAAGGAAAGCCATAGAAGGGAGTGTGTAGGATGAGTGTAAGAGCCAGAGCCCTGGGTGGCTGCTCAGAGACAGTTCCCCTCCACATAGCAAGAATACCGCACCCACTGAATCTCCATGATCTGATTGCCTAAAGAAGGCTGACATCATGACATCACATCTCTTCTTGATTCATCTTTTTATTAGTTTGTCTTCATTGTTTGATCTTGGAAGTCATTTAAAGTGAAATGCTGGCACCAATTCCTATGTCACTCTACCCCTACCCCCCATCAGTGGAATTCCTTTACCAAACTTCTAAAACTTTAGGCATTTTGTTGCCTGTAACTATAGTTCACTGGGACCTGGGAGATGGCCCAGTCAATAAAATCAGTCAGCAAACAAAATCAAATCAGCCTGATAATCTCAGATGGATCCTTAGGACTTGTGGTGGAAAAAGAAAACGGATTTCCTTTAACCTCCACATGCACACTGTGTGAATCCGCTTTCATATATACACAGATCACATGCACATGTAACATGCACACACACACACACACATACTCGCACAGACATAAAACAAAATAAATAAATAATAATAAGTAAATAAAAGTAAGTAAATAACCTTTTACTGACACCTGGAACTATATATATATATATATTCACCTCATTTGAGAGCGTTTAATCAACCAAAGCATCAGCTGATAAAATTGTACCTTTGACATGTCATAATGGATCGCCTGTAACATGTAAACATGCAGAAGTAAGCACAGCATACCAGGACTGTTCTTCCAGGGCAGAGAACAAATGAGCCACTGAACTTCATATTTTTAAACTTTCAGGTGTCTTTCTTGGCAAACGGAATATGAAGTAAATCATCAGGGTGAATTTTTTCCCCTGCTCTCTCTTTGATGGGTTTGTGGCTTAGTGAGGCAAAAAAGCATATAAGTTATTTAAATACAAATGGGTTGATAAATCTGTGAGTTTGCTGGAGCTCACTGGGAGGCAAGCAGCTGAGGTTTTAAATCCCACCCTCCTCTTCCTAGTGGTTTATCACAGGAGCACTGAGTGACTGCGTTCCACCAGGTGTAGCCATAATGTAGTACCATTAGAGCCATATCTTCATTGTCAGAAACTTCATTTAAGCATCCATAAAACCATCCTGACACAAGGAATGAACTGTAATATCTTATAATTATGGTAGTGCATAAAGTATGCCTCACAACCTATTACCAAGCCATAATTTTAGCATAAAAACCATAAACCAAGAGAACAAAACTTGAGAACTTTAAAATAAAATTCCAGCTTTTGTAACGGCCCAATAGAGCACAGCCCTTGTCTCCACAATAAGGGATTATCTCACCTCTCTGCCACATGCAAAAACATGGCTAGATTGCTGATCTCTGACTTCACACTGCAGCATGTTCCCACAGGCATCTCACAACCAGAGCGTTCATACATTTCTGGAGGAGATTTTAATACCCACTAGAATGAGATCGGGTTCACGGTGGTTAAAGGATGGTTACCTCTCACTCATGTCAAAAAATGGGAAATTAGAAGGAAAGGCGTATGTGTGTGCTTGGTGTGCTTAAGAGGCCCCTCCTGTCAGGAGAGACAGAAAATGCCTGCTGGGATCATCAAATCAATGCCGTTTCACCTGAATGAGATCCGTCAGTCCTCTGGGAACAGGTGAAAATGAACATTTAAGAATTGCGCTTTATGAAAATAAACACAGTTCTGACACCAGAACATTTAGCTGCTTGCCAGATCCCTCCGTCAACGCTTCTAGTTTCCTTAATGTGCCTTCCTTGTGTGCCTCATGGATGATATACAATTTACTTCACATTATGAAGCCCACATGTGTAAGATCCTATATCACGTGATATACCTATCTTGTCCAAAGGGGAATGTCAAAGCACACGTGCTTCAAGATGCATTCAAAGTGTGCCATCTGTTATGATTATGGAAGTAATATTCTACGTAAGAAGGAAATTAAAATCCTTTACAATATGATCCACAAGAGCAAACTGCTAAATATTCTAGAGTATTTTATTTTATGTATTGTCAAAACATGGTTAAATTTTATATAGTCTTAGATAATTAAATGTTTTGCATTTATTCATTTGTTTTTCATTTTTATTTCTTGGGGTAAAGCACAGGGCGTTGGGTATACTTATTAAGTGCTGTACCCTTGAGCTGCATTCCCATCCCTTTATGATCTATATTTTATTAAAAAATAATCATTGTGATCATTTTTATGTCATTAAAGCCCATATTATAATATATAAATTATTTATAATCCATTTAATCTTTCTAAAGGACAAAACATATTGTCTATAATTTTTCTGAGATTAGAGGCAGTGTTTTTCTTTATAGTATGTAGTTGTATAAACATAATGCATATATATTTATACATACATACATATATATGCACATGCATATGTATGTGTCTATACAACATGAATCTGTCTACTGTCTTTTAAAGATTATTTAGAAACAATCTATTTTGATCACATTTTCCCCTGGTCTAACTCCTCCCAGATCCAACCCACCTGTACATCCATCCAACTTCATGTATTTCTCTCTAAAACATATAAAATTAAAAACAATAAAATAAAACAAACAAATAAAACCCACAAGACAAGAAATACCAACAGCAAACAAAGCCAAAGCACACAGAACCCATGGAATCCATTCTGTGCTGGCCAACTACTCCTGAGCATGGGGGCCTGCCGTAGTGTGTTTGACATACTCAGGCATGCCACTGAAGGAAAATGGTTTTCCCTTACCAAGAAAGTATTAATTGCAAAGAGATTCTTGGTTAGGGTGGGACTTCGTGCCCACTTCCCCTTCTCGGTGCTGGGATTTAATATAGTTGAATTATATAGGTCTTGTATATGCTTTCAAACTGGTTTTGAATTCATATGTGGATCAATTCTGTTGTATCCAGATGAAACTGCTTTCTTGGAATCATCATCACTTTTGAACCCTTTTTCTTTTTTTAATGGGGAAAGGGTTTCTTTGTGTAGACCTGGCTGCCCTGGAGCTCACTACTCACCATGTTGACCAGGCTGGCTTCAAACTTAAAGATCTACTACCTTCCTCTCCTTCCTGGGACTGTGTTACCACCACCTAGTTTTCTTTTTTCTTTTTAATTCTTACAATCTTTCCACCTCATTTTCCACATCCCTAAGCCTTGAGGGGAGGGCTTTGATAAAGGCATCCCATGTTTAGATAAGCGCTTCAAAGACTCTCATACTCCGCACATGGTCTAGTCGCAGGTCTCTGTGAATTCCCATCCACTACAATAAGAAGCATCTCTGAGGAGGGTTCAGTGATGTTGAACAGACCTATGGATGTAGTGATATGTCATCAGGAATCATTTTATTGCTATGTTACTTCAGAAGAATAATATTAGTAGGTTTTCCCCTAGGGTCTATGACCTACATAGTCTCAGGTTCTCGACAACTTTGAGTGTCAGGTATGGGTACCACCATCTCATAGGATTAATCTTAATTCAGGCAAATACTGGTTGGTTTCACCCACAGCATTTATGCCACTATTCTACTATTACATCTTCTAGGTGTGTTTCTGTTATAGTTTGTAGTTGAGTGATACTGATGATTGCTTTTATGCTCTAGCATTTTGCAAAATGCCACACAGTACCATGAATACATATGTGGAGGGGTCAAGCTTCTACTTTAGCACCAACTTGATGTCTCCATGTTTGATGACATAAGTAGTGTCTTCAGCAATGTAGGGCCTTAGCATCAGGTTGTAGAGAATAAACAATAGGTTTGGAAATACCCTGTGTTTATTTGGGTGGTCTATAGAACTCCTTTGTTGAAGGAGTAAGTCATTTCTATTGGAGGTTTTATTTAGTAGCATGAAATGTCAATTAGGGTACCTCCTTCATTACATGTTTTAGTTTGCTATCAAATTCAAACTGTTTGGAGCCAGAAGTCTTTTAGGGATTCATATAACATTTGGAGAGTTTCTATATCTCTTTGTACTTTTGAAAACAAGGAGTCAAACCCTTTCCCTTCATTGTGCAACTTGATTTAATGGTAATTCATGTAGACCTTTAGTTTAGAACTGTCTCTGTTTTGTGCTGACTGAGGAAGAAGCTATTGTCTGTGTTAGTGCTATACTCCCCAAATGCAGGTAGGAACCTATTGTGTGAAATATAAAGGGTACCATCCCACACTAACACCAGCTACTCTCTGGCCCCAGCGGTCCTCTGCCTCCATGGCTAGCCTCATGTAGCAACAACCCATCTCACAGGTTCTCTTGCTGGGGATTCTGCTCTTATTCCCAGCCATCTGCCCCTTGTGGTTAGCTGCCACAAATCCCTGTAACCAGGGAAAATCAAAACTCTAGAGGCTTGTAATTTATCAGCCAGATTTATATCAGTAAATTCTAACCCCGCAAAATGTCCACACAGTGAACTCAGAGCCAATTGATATTGATATAAACTTCCCACCTAGATAAGCCAAATTGTCCTGTAATTATCTATTCCTTATAAGATATGCATAGCTACTTGTGGCTATTAAAGCCACACAGAATCTGAATCATCTTTCTCTTCCTCCATCTTCCTTCCTTCCCTCCTCTCTCTCCTCTCTCTCTCTTCTTTCTAAAACTCCCAGCCTACCTTCTTTATCCACTGCCCATTGATTGGTCCCTTGAAATCTTTATTCATTAGAGTAAGGTTCTGCCACAGGACCCATTGGGCCAATATCTAGTTAGAAACCAGACTACCAGAGGTAAGGACAGGAAGAAGGCTTGAAGATACAGATGTGAAAAGGATGAGTTTGCAAGGGTGGATAGAAAAGAAGCAAATCTATTCTCACAGTTCCTATTTGTCTTGGGCTTGTGAGATGGAGATTTTCCTTAAGTTATAGTGAGTGGAGACCAAAGGAAGATGGGAAGCTTAAGGGAAAAACATCCAGGAGTATATGAAGGCTTACATCACAACTCATTAATGCTGCTGCTGCTGCTGCTGCTGCTGCTGATGATGATGATGATGATGATGAGAGATAAGGAGAGGACTGGAGAATACTTAAGTACCTGTCAGTTGGCAATTTTATGTAGTAAGATTAGGGAAGAATATAAAACTTCGATCCAAATGATTGAGATGTGTGTGCAAACTCCAGGTTATGAAATAGTTGAACATCTAACTTTCTAAATCACTATCTAAATTTTGATTGATCTGGATGCAAAGATTTATTTCCCAAGAACATTAGAAGACAAGTTGTGACTGGGTTTCCAGGAGAGCCTTATCTCTACCAAACCTGTTTTGCCTTTCACTATGATGGAAATACCACTTGTTACAGCCTCGAGCTTCAAGTCCTATGAGTTGTCTCTGGACAGCAGGTACAAAGTCCCTTTAAGTATAAGGAAAGGACAGGAGTTTGGTCGGTGATAAAAGATGTACATGCCTCATTACTTTAAAGCTCAGGGGAGTTTGGGCTTCTAGCTACTTTTCTCTTTGCTATTACCAAATACCTGACAAGATGAGACATAAGGGAGGACAGATGTATTTTGGCTCATAATGTGAAAGATAACTATATGAGGAAAGGGAAACATGTGGGTGTGGGGCGCCACCCCACATCGTCGCCATTATAAGATGGCGCCGACATCGCCTGCCTCTGGAGATGAACAAGTGATCCGCGCATGTGCTGGCATTAACCGTTCATGGTGCCAGTTGCCCGCCTGACAACGTCACCTCGGGTGACAAGAATTTGGCCTATAGGGAATCGCCACGTCCGAGGCGAGAGAAATCTCCTATATAAGGGAGGCGGTTTTCGGGCTTGGGGTCTCCGCCTTGTGAAGCTGATGCTCTCCCTCTCAAGACGCATTAAAGCTTGCTACAGAAGGATCCTGTTTATGTGCCGCGTTGTTTCTTGCTGGCGGGAAAATTAGCGCGGGACATTTGGTGCCGAAAAACCCGGGAATTGTGACCAGACCATCGTCAGCACCTTCGGAGACCCCTCGGCGACGGGGAGGGTTCAGAACTGTGGCTAGACTACGCATCGGAAAGGTATGCCTGAACATGAACTCTTTTCTTTAACTCTTTCCCAGGTATTGGGTTTGTCCGGATTGTGGTTTGGATTTCCAGAGGCCATTATCATCGTTATTTTAGCTCTTCTACTCTTCCTCCTGGCCAGTTATATCTGTGAACATAGGCGGTGGTGTTAACAAGTTTCCAACAGCATATCAGTCCGTTGTAGATAAGCTGCGTTGCACTCCATCGCGGCGCCAAATTAGTCTCTTGTAAATGAAAGAGCAGAAAGGCGAGCCGTACTTTCGGTTTCTCGCTGTTGCCGTAAGTCGGACGTAGATAAGCCGTGGGCCGCACCAAGACATCTTTTTGATTCTAACAGTGACTTAAGGCGGACGTAGATAAGCTGCGGTTACTTTTGACCCGTTATGGGGTCGTCACAGTCAATCCAAACATCACTTGAAAATCTCCTTAAGAAAAGAGACCTAAAGCTAGGGGACAAGGTTCTTAAGCACTTTGTTGAGGAGGTAGATAGAGTTGCCCCTTGGTATGCCGTTTCTGGCTCCTTGACCTTGGCCTCATGGAAAAAATTGGGGAAGGATCTTGATTTGTGCCCCGACTTACGTATGGGCACCAAAGCAGTTTGGAAGATGATCAAAAACTGCCTTGAGGATGAAACATGTGAGGAAGTCAGAAAAAAGGGACAAATAGCGTTGGAGACCGTTCAGGATGGCATGTCAGAATCTGAGCGTAGTGAGAGGATGGGTGCACGTGCACAAACTAGGAAGAGGATCCCAAAGAATAAAAGTGAAAAAGGACCTCCCAGGAAGCCTAAGAGGGCGGGAGAGAGGGGAACAAGCAGTATACCTGCCTCCCCACATGAGGAATCGGACTCCGAGGGAGTACCGATTTTTCAACCTATATCTAAGCCTGGGTTGTACCCAACCCAAGAGCTTGAAGCACTCAATATTCAAAGCTCTGAAGAGTCATCCGGAGCAGAGAGTGGGAGACTAGATACAGAGGAAGAGGAAGAACTTGATGAGGAAGCAACCAGATATGAGAGAGAGAGGTATTATCCTGATGAGAGGCCGTTAAATAAACGGACCTCTAAACCTGCCATTTCAACAAAACCTAATGCTTTACCCGGGAATCCCGTACAGACAGTTCCCTCTGCCCCACCACCTTATGAGATACGCCCTAAAGCTTTCTCATTGTTACCTGAAAAGGTGCATCGCAAGCTCAGGCTCGCTTACCCTGTCTATGAGCAAGATGGTGGGAGAGTATATGCTCCTGTTGATTATAACCAAATAAAGGAGCTTGCAGAATCAGTTAGAAAGTTTGGAGCAAATGCCAGTTTTACTCTAATGCAGTTAGATCGACTGGCATTAACCGCCCTGACGCCCAGTGACTGGCAAACAGTGGCGAAAGCTGTGCTACCAAGCATGGGACAATACATGGAATGGAAGGCCCTATGGCATGAGGCGGCACAGGCCCAGGCTAGGACTAATGCCGCAGCCCTGACCCCAGAGCAAAGAGACTGGACCTTTGAACTCCTTACAGGACAGGGTCCTTATGCAGCAGATCAGGTCAATTATCATTGGGGAGCTTATGCCCAAATATCCAGTACTGCTATACGAGCATGGAAATCACTCAACCGTAAAGGAGAAACTAGTAATCAGCTCACCAAGATTATACAGGGACCTCAGGAACCATTCTCAGACTATGTGGCCAGGATGATGGAGGTAGCAGGAAAGATTTTCGGGGATCCTGATTGTGCCGGACCCTTTATAGAGCAATTAATCTTTGAACAAGCCACTCAGGAGTGCAGAAGTGCAATAGCGCCGAGGAAAAACAAGGGATTGTCAGAATGGCTTAGAATATGTAGAGAGATTGGTGGACCGTTGAGTAACTCTGGGCTCGCCGCAGCCATTTTACAGGCACAAAGGCGACCTCCCCCTACGGGGGGCAGCAGTCGCACCTGCTTCAACTGTGGGAAATCAGGGCATCTCGCAAAAGATTGCCGGGCACCTAAGCAAAACCAGAGAACTCTTACCCTATGTTCCCGATGTAGAAAGGGTTACCATCCAGTCAGTCAATGCAGATCAACTAGAGACATTAAAGGCAACCTCCTCCCGCCTGCTATCCCTGTTAGACAGGAGCCAAAAAACGGGCCTGCGGGCCCCCGGCCCCGGGGCCCTCAAAAATACGGGACCCAATTCGCTGGGACCAGTCCCCTGAGCGAGGAGGCAGATCAAGCCAAGGCACAAGAATGGACTTGTGCGCCACCACCTCAATCTTATTAACACCTCAGATGGGGGTTCAACCTGTCCCTGCCATGCCCTTAGGGCCTCCCATACCGGACAACGCGGTGGGACTTATCATTGGCCGTGGTGCCCTTACCGCATGCGGACTAATAGTCCATCCAGGCATAACAGATAATCAACACATCCCAAATATGCAGATTCTATGCTCCAGCCCTCATGGTGTATTTTCTATTAAAAAAGGGGACAGGATTGCTCAGCTCCTCCTCCTCCCGCTGCTGGGAGAATTACCCAATCAAGATAAAAAACTTATGGGATCTTCAGAAATGGATTCGGCCTATTTGACATTGTCACTTGATTCGCGCCCGAAATTAATCCTTAACATAAATGGTAAAAATTTTGAGGGCATTCTTGACACCGGAGCTGATAAGAGTATTATTTCCACACATTGGTGGCCTAAAGCTTGGCCAGTGACAAAATCTTCTCATTCTTTACAAGGCCTGGGGTATCAATCCAGTCCAGACATTAGTACCAACCGGCTGGTCTGGACGTCACCAGAAGGTTTAAAAGGATGCTTTTCCCCCTATGTTCTACCCCTACCTGTAAATCTCTGGGGAAGAGATGTCATGACAGATTTAGGACTGACTCTGACCAATGATTATTCATTACGTCTTAGAGAAATGATGGAGAAAATGGGTTATCAAGAAGGCCAGGGTTTGGGACGCCATGAACAAGGCGAACCGCGCCCAATCTCACACAAGGCCAATAAGGACAGAGCAGGCCTGGGTTTTTCCTAGGCGCCACTGAGGCAGTACGACCTATACCATGGAAAACGGAGGATCCTGTGTGGGTTCCTCAGTGGCCGCTAACCTCCGAGAAATTGAGCGTTGTAACACAAATTATTGCAGAACAACTAAAACTCGGCCATATTGAACCCTCTACTTCCCCCTGGAACACCCCCATATTTGTAATAAAGAAAAAGTCTGGCAAATGGCGTCTGTTACATGATTTAAGAGCTATAAATGGACAGATGTCCCTGTTAGGGCCTGTACAGAGAGGATTACCTATGCTGTCCGCCCTTCCTAAGGGCTGGAACATCCTCATTATAGACATCAGAGATTGCTTTTTTTCCATACCGTTACACCCTGCGGATAGACCTCGCTTTGCCTTTAGTGTCCCCTCTATCAATCATACAGAGCCAGATAAGAGGTATCAATGGAGAGTCTTGCCCCAAGGGATGGCCAATAGCCCTACTATCTGCCAACTGTATGTAGACCAAGCACTCGCCCCGATAAAGAGACAATTTCCACAAATAGTGTCTATCCATTACATGGATGACGTCCTGCTTTGCCATAAGAATCCATCTGTACTGCAACAGGTTTTTCCTGTGTTACAGAAAACATTAGAGCAATGGGGGCTACAGATAGCCACTGAAAAGGTGCAATTGGCAGACTCTGGACAGTTTCTAGGTTCTTTTATACAGCCCAACATTATTAAGCCACAAAAAATAGAAATCAGGATGGATAATTTACATACTTTAAATGACTTTCAAAAATTGTTGGGAGATATCAATTGGCTTAGACCTTTTTTAAAAATCCCTTCAACAGAATTGAAACCCCTGTTTGATATCTTGGAAGGGGATTCTCATATCACCTCTCCTAGAAAATTGAATCCTTTGGCAGTGGAGGCACTTAATAAAGTAGAAAAAGCAATAAGTCAAGCGCAGCTTGTTAGAATAGATTATTCCAAGCCGGTTTTGTTATGTATCTTGGACACTCGAGGCTTACCAACTGCTGTCATTTGGCAAGAGGGGCCCCTATGCTGGGTTCATCCACAAGCCTCCCCTGCCAAGATTATCGATTGGTATCCGGCCGCAGTAGCACAATTAGCATTAAAGGGATTAAAAATGACAATCAAATACTTCGGCCTTGAACCTAATATCATTGTCATTCCCTATAACCCTAATCAAATACAGGTGTTAGCTGCTGCTTCTAATGATTGGTCCATTCTATGTGTCACATTTAGTGGAAAATTTGATAATCATTATCCAAAGCACCCATTGTTACACTTTGCCCTGACCCATCCATTAGTTTTTCCCAAAGTAACAAGTCATTCCCCACTTAAAAATGGTCTTGTAATTTATACAGATGGCTCCAAAACCGGGCAAGGGGCCTATGTAGTTAATAACATTACCCATATCAGACAATATTCGGAGGTTTCCCCTCAAATTGTTGAGTGTTTGATAGTATTAGAAGTTTTACAGCAATTTGATTGCCCGCTCAATATTATTTCTGATTCCTTGTATGTGGTTAATGCAGTTCGCCTGCTAGAAACTGCGGGCCTAATAAAACCTTCTAGTAGGGTAGCACAAACCTTTGAACAGATTAGAAACCTTCTATTACAAAGAAAACATCCCTTTTATATCGTACATATGAGAGCCCATTCTGGACTCCCTGGCCCCATGACAGAGGGTAATGAGCTGGCAGATCAGGCTACGCGACTTGTGGCCACAGCACTATCCTCACCACTAGAGGCCACCAAAAATTTTCATAGTAAGTTTCATGTTACCTCTGAAACACTTTAACAAGGAAAGAAGCCCGCGAGATAGTCACACAGTGCCAAAACTGTTGTCAGTTTCTGCCCACACCTCATTATGGTGTCAATCCGAGGGGACTCTCCCCCCTACAAGTTTGGCAGATGGATGTCACTCATATTGCATCTTTTGGTAAGACGCAATACGTTCATGTGTCTATTGACACTTGTTCTGGTGTGTTATTTGCAACTCCACTTTCAGGAGAAAGGACATCTCATGTAATTCAACATTGCCTCGAGGCCTGGAGTGCCTGGGGTAGACCAAAATGTCTTAAGACAGACAATGGACCTGCTTATACCTCAAATAAATTCAAACAATTCTGTGCACAAATGCAGGTGACCCATATCACTGGACTTCCTTATAACCCTCAAGGACAAGGCATCATTGAAAGAGCTCATCGAACGCTCAAATCCTATTTATTTAAACAGAAAGGGGGAGCGATAACAGAGTTGCCCCCTGGCCCAAGAGTGGCACTATCCATGGCACTCTTTACTCTAAATTTCTTAAACCTGGACGATGCAGGAAGGAGCGCTGCAGAGCGCCACTGCTCGGAACCAAAGAGACCAAAAGAATTGGTAAAATGGAAGGATGTGTTGACTAATCAATGGAAAGGCCCGGATCCTATCCTAATAAGATCCAGGGGAGCTGTTTGTGTTTTTCCACAGAGTGAACAAAATCCTTTTTGGATCCCGGAGCGGCTAACACGAAGTATAAACCAAGAAGATGATCATTCTCCTGACCTTTCTGTGGATAACCCTAGCGCCAACGATAAGGACACATGAGTTTCGATGGGGAATCATGTCAACCTTCCCACTTCCAATGCCGGTGATGTATAACGCCCAAGTTTTCCCTCGCTTGTTTATTACTGATAAAGAATTAGGCCTTCCGTTTTTGCCCTGGGATTCTCAAATAGAACGAGTAGTGGATAATAGAACTCACTACCTTCTGGGTAGCCTATGCTTTAGCATCAATGGGACGGTGCCCAGTTATATTGGGTTACATACTCAATCTATGTCAAATATTATTAATGGATGGACAAATGCTACACATTGGGGCGGGAATTTTACAGAATTATTTGGAACCTGGCCCCGGGCTAATTATTCTGAAGGTCTCAGACAACCAAAGTTGGCCCCGTTCTGCCATGCAAAGGAGGACTCGCATTCCCCTTTGCCTTAGTCAGGATGCCAATATGCGTATGGCCCCCTTTTCTTTAGATTGTTAGTAATGCTTCCTTGCCAAGTAATTCCGATAAGCTTGATTGTATGATGCAACCATGTTATTATGTTCTGTGCTGGAATGCTTCTGAGTTCCCCTTGGCCCTGGTAGCACGCCTGCCCCGATTTGTGCCTGTTCCTGTGGAGGCCCCAAGTTCAATGGCATTATTCAGAGAAAGGAGAGATTTTGGAATTTCTGCCGTAATTGTGGGCATCATCGCAGCCACCGCTGTAACAGCATCGGTTACTGCTTCGGCCCTGACCCTTTCGGGCACGGTGCGGTCGGCTGCCACCATAAATAAATTGTCCTCTACGGTGACCACGGCCATGGAGGCTGGACATCTAGCTTATACCCAGATTCAAGGCAGGTTATTGCTAGTGAATCAACGCATAGATTTAGTCCAAGAGCAATTAGATGTTTTGTGGCAAGTTGCCCAATTAGGGTGCGAAAGAAGATTGCCAGGTCTTTGTGTGACCTCTGTACAGTATGACAATTTCACACGGGCTGCTAATCTTTCTAAAGTTTTATCCCAGCATTTGTTACAGAATTGGACAGTTGAATTTGACCAGACCCTGCGGGAACTCCGAACAGCGATATTACAAATCAACTCCACCCGCCTAGACCTGTCCCTCACCAAAGGCCTCGCCTCCTGGATTTCTTCAGCATTTTCTTATTTTAAAGAGTGGGTGGGGGTGGGAATGTTTGGAGCCTTTTTCTGCCTCGGACTGGGCTTTATGCTTTGGCTAATTTGCAAAATTTATAGTAAAAGCAAGAGAGAAAAAATTATGATAACTCAGGCACTCATGGCCTTAGAGCATGGAAGGTCAGCGGAAGTCTGGCTTGCGGCACTAAAACGGCAGTGGATGTTAGCAGCCGGTCGCCGGCCAGGCAGCTCTTGCACCCTCAGCATCTCTATGCGTCGCACGAGGATGAGTGCCCGGTTTGAGCAGCCCATGAGGGTTGTTGAGCTAAGCATCGCACAGAGAGATACCCCCGCTCTCTCTGGGAAGCATGCCGTCTTGAAAAGGGTTGCCTGTCCTAGTGTCCCTTCCTCAAGAAAAACGACAGAGAGATCGGTCAGGAGTATGTCGGGTCCCACCTAGAGCCTAGACAAGACCCCTGCACATATCTTTTGTTTTTAAATTATCTTTGGGGATTCGGCCTCTACTTCCGCCCTCCTTGAATGGGTGGCTGGCTTGCCTTTGTATAGAAAAGGAGGAGATGTGGGGCGCCACCCCACATCGTCGCCATTATAAGATGGCGCCGACATCGCCTGCCTCTGGAGATGAACAAGTGATCCGCGCATGTGCTGGCATTAACCGTTCATGGTGCCAGTTGCCCGCCTGACAACGTCACCTCGGGTGACAAGAATTTGGCCTATAGGGAATCGCCACGTCCGAGGCGAGAGAAATCTCCTATATAAGGGAGGCGGTTTTCGGGCTTGGGGTCTCCGCCTTGTGAAGCTGATGCTCTCCCTCTCAAGACGCATTAAAGCTTGCTACAGAAGGATCCTGTTTATGTGCCGCGTTGTTTCTTGCTGGCGGGAAAATTAGCGCGGGACATGTGGGTAGGAACAGGAGGTGGTTGGTAACCTTACATCCTCAGCCAGAAAGCAGAGAGCTAACAAAAAGGAAAGGGGGTATAAAATCTCAAGGTACGCCCCAAGTGACCAAAATGCTAACAGTGTCTTAACTTATTAAAGGTTAAACAACCTTCCAAAATACTGCCACAAACTGGGGACCAAGAGCTCAGGAGCTCATGGGGGATAGTCCACTTTCAAACTATCCAATCACAGGAAGCTCAAGAAGAAGGAAGACCAAAGTGTGGATGCTTTGGTACTTCTTAGAAGGGGGAACAAAATACTCATCGGAGCAAATATGGAGACAAAGTGTGGTACAGAGACTAGAGGAAAGACCGTCCAGAGACTGCCCCACCTGGGGATCCATCCCATGTACAGTTACCAAACACAGACACTATTGTGGATGCCAAGAAGTATGTGCTGACAGAATCCTGATAGAGCTGTCTCCTGAGAGGCTCTGCCATAGCCTGACATATACATAGGTGAATGCTTTCAGCCAACCATTGAACTGATCACGGGGTCCCCAATAGAGGAGTTAGAGAAAGGATGGAAGGAGTGAAGGGGTTTGCCACCCCATAGGAAGAACAACAATATCAACCAACCAGAGCTTCCAGGGTTTAAACCATCAACCAGGAGTACACATGGAGCAACCCACAGCTCCAGCCATATATATAGCAGAGGATGGCTTTGTCAGGTGTCAATGGGAGAAGAGGCTCTTAGTCCCATGAAGGCTCCATGCCCCAGTGCAGGGGAATGTGGGTACAGGGAAGAGAGTTGGTAGGGACATACCCTCATAGAAGCAGAAGGAGGGGATGGAATGGGATAGGAAGTTCCTGAGGGAGGGAATTGGGAAAGGGGATAACATTTGAAATGTAAATAAAATATCCAATAAAAAAAAGATTCAAAAGAGAGGAGATAGGAGTTGAAGATCTTGATAGAAGAGCTCTCCCTTTAGGAACCTGGTACTCAGAGGGTTGCCTTCCCCAGTTGTCCTTCCCAAACTCACTGCTCAGGGTTTTCCACTCATGGAAAGACATAGCCAGATAGACAGTCATGATATACTGCTTGTATACCCACTGCTACTTGGGCAACAAATCACTATGGACATATTCAGGTATTACCTGAATATAAACAAGAATCATTATAAACACTGCAAATCATTATAAACAAGTCATTATGGGCACTTTCAAGTCACTACCTGAGTATAAACAAGGGTCCTGGTGTGTAAGCTTAACATCTTCAATCAGAGCCATAGTAAGTAAATTCCATAGGTGATGAGAAGCATGGCTGTGAAGTAACAGTACACTAGGAGTCTTCTCCAAGGCTCATTTACAGAATAAGGGACTTGGGATGATTCTGATTTTGTTATTTTAAAGTAATTTTCCTGTTTCTAGACTAAATGAGGTTGTGTTTACATATACATATACATATACATATACATATACATATACATATACATATACATATACACATTCATGCATACATATAATTATTATAGTGAATTGAATGAGCAATTTAAGTATTTAGTGCCCTGTTGGTGGCAGTTCAGTGGGTGCAGGCTTAGTAGAGGAAGTGTCCCTGGGAGTGGGATTTGCAGTTCAAAGTCTTATATCACTGGCAGCTTGCTCTCTCTGCTTTGTGCTGGTGGCTCATGCTGTGAGCTCTCGCCATCCTACTCCTGCCTGGATCCCTGCTGCCATGCCTCCTACTGTGATGGACTCTCCTACCACTGGAGCCATAAGCTCGAGTAAACCCTTCCTTCTGTAAGTTGCCTTGGTCATGGCGTTTGATTAAACAACAGAGAAGTTACGGATGGATTTATTTACATATTTTTTTGTACATGTGTGTCTGCATGCATGTATGCTTGTATACACGTGTATATATGTGAACATGTATATATGTGCGTATGGTGCCCATGTGGAGGCACAGAAGACAGTACCCAGCTTGTTGGGGTAGCTTCTCTCTTTCTGCAGTGTGTGTTTCAGGGAATGTACTCAGGTTGTCAGGACTGACTGTAAGCCAGTCAACCACACCAACACTCAACCACACCAGCAGCCCCAGATGAAGATTTTGAGAAGCATTACCTACACAGAAAACAATAGCTATGGGAATTTCAGGTTGAGTTGCCATTACCAGTTTAAAAGGAGGTTTGGAGCTTAAGCATTCTGGAGAGCGGTTATGGCTGTTTTTGGACAGTTGTGGATGTCTAGGAAGACAATTAGGATGTTTTACTAGTCCATTTTCAATTTTTAATCACGGGCCAAAATAAGAGAAATGGGTAAATACCAAAATGTACAGTTTTGAGGTGAATAAAATCAGCGCGTGTGATAATAGCTACATTTTGCAATGGTTTTATTACTTTAAGCATGGCCTCGTTTTCCGAAGAAACAGAATTTATAAGAGACATGGTTATACATTCAGTAATTTATAAACATTGCCTAAATCCTAGTTAGCCAATCTATATAAGAAGGAGCTGCTCAGTGCTATGAAGTACATAATTGGGATGGAAATTTATTTCCCCACTCTCTATGGCTTAAGTAAGCCACTTAGGATAATCAGTGTATTTCTCACCAGTACTCTGAGTGAATTTTTATCCATTATGTTCTTTCAGGAAGTGCAGGTTTTAAAATATGTATGCAGAACTATGCGAGCAGAGAGACCATCGGCTGGCTCAGTACCAGCTAAAAATACCCCAGGAAGGACACAGAGGTTTTTTTTTTTTTTTTTTTTTTAAATAAAATAAAATGTACTTGTGAAGATCAGTATTCTAAAGAATATTTTCCAATGTTAATGAGATTTTTCTCAGGGAAAAGTTCTCAAGGATTGCCCCGAAGATTGTGAGTAGTTGATTATGTGCCGACCCCAGAGGATTTCATCAGAGCAGGATTTCATCTCTTCTGGGCGGCCATTTGTGAGGTGGAACTCAAGGGAACTTGTGTTTATCTTTCCGTACAACCTTTTTACCTTCTTACCATTTTTTAGCTTTTTCATAAACTTCTCTCTCTTTTTTTTAAAGGAATTTTTAAAATAGTTTTTGTACTTTAAAAGATTTATTTATTTATTATGTGTAAGCACACTGTAGCTGCCTTCAGACACACCAGAAGAGGGCGTCTGATCTCATTACAGATGGTTGTGAGCCACCATGTGGTTGCTGGGATTTGAACTTAGGACCTCTGAAAGAGCAGTCAGGGCTCTTAACCGCTAAGCCATCTCTCCATCCCTCATAAACTTCCCTTACTTAGCCTGCCTCATAGAACTGCTGGTTTCTGGGTTTGTTTTGTTGACTATTTCTTAATTTATTATTTATCTATTTGTATTATTATAATTGTTTATATTAGTTCCTATTACTGGTGTTTTCTGGGTTTGTTATCATTCTACTTATTTATGTATATTCTCTTTTCCTGGTCACAATTTGGGGGTTTTCCAATACTTTTCTTTTTTTCTTTTTTTTTTTTCACCAGTAAACTTAATTTTTTATTTTTTTTTATTTTTTTTTTAATATTTTTATTACATATTTTCCTCAATTACGTTTCCAATGCTATCCCAAAAGTCCCCCATAGCGCCCCCCACTTCCCTGCCCACCCATTCCCATTCTTTTGGCCCTGGCATTCCCCTATATTGGGGCATTTAAAGTTTGCGAGTCCAATGGGCCTCTCTTTCCATTGATGGCTGACTAGGCCATCTTTCGATACATATGCAGCTAGAGACAAGAGCTCCGGGGTTCTGGTTAGTACATCATGTTGTTCCAACAATAGGGTTGCAGATCCCTTTAGCTCCTTGGGTACTTTCTCTAGCTTCTCCATTGGGAGCCCTGTGATACATCCAATAGCTGACTGTGAACATCCACTCCTGTGTTTGCTAGGCCCCAGCATCGTCTCACAAGAGACAGTTATATTTGGGTCCTTTCAGCAAAATCTTGCTAGTGTATGCAATGGTGTCAGCGTTTAGAAGTTGATTATGGGATGGATCCCTGGATACGGCAGTCTCTAAATGGTCCATCCTATCATCACCGCTACGAACTTTGTCTCTGTAACTCCTTCCCTGGGTGTTTTGTTCCCAATTCTAAGAAGGTGCACAGTGTCCACACTTTGGTCTTCATTCTTCTTGAGTTTCATGCGTTTAGCAAATTGTATCTTAAATCTTGGGTATCCTAAGTTTTGGGCTAATATCCACTTATCAGTGAATACATATTGTGTGAGTTCTTTTGTGATTGTGTTACTTCACTCAAGATGATGCCCTCCAGGTCCATCCATTTGGCTAGGAATTTCATAAATTCATTCTTTTTAATAGCTGAGTAGTACTCCATTGTGTAAATGTACCATAATTTCTGTATCCATTCCTCTGTTGAAGGACATCTGGGTTCTTTCCAGCTTCTGGCTATTATAAATAGGGCTGCTATGAACATAGTGGAACATGTGTCCTTTTTACCGGTTGGGACATCTTCTGGATATATGCCCAGGAGAGGTATTGCTGGATCCTCCGGTAGTACTATGTCCAATTTTCTGAGGAACTGCCAGACTGATTTCCAGAGTGGTTGTACAAGCTTGCAATCCCACCAACAATGGAGGAGTGTTCCTCTTTCTCCACATCCTCGCCAGCATCTGCTGTCACCTGAATTTTTGATCTTAGCCATTCTGACTGGTGTGAGGTGGAATCTCAGGGTTGTTTTGATTTGCATTTCCCTGATGATTAAGGATGTTGAACATTTTTTCAGGTGTTTCTCTGCCATTCGGTATTCCTCAGGTGAGAATTCTTTGTTCAGTTCTGAGCCTCATTTTTTAATGGGGTTATTTGACTTTCTGGAGTCCACCTTCTTGAGTTCTTTATATATATTGGATATTAGTCCCTTATCTGATTTAGGATAGGTGAAGATCCTTTCCCAATCTGTTGGTGGTTTTTTTGTCTTATTGATGGTGTCTTTAGCCTTGCAGAAGCTTTGTAGTTTCAATTGTCAATTGTCAATTGTCAATTCACTTGTCAATTCTCGATCTTACAGCACAAGCCATTACTGTTCTATTCAGGAATTTTTCCCCTGTGCCCATATCTTCAAGGCTTTTCCCCACTTTCTCCTCTATAAGTTTCAGTGTCTCTGGTTTTATGTGAAGTTCCTTGATCCACTTAGACTTGACCTTAGTACAAGGAGATAGGAATGGATCGATTCGCATTCTTCTACATGTTAACAACCAGTTGTGCCAGCACCATTTGTTGAAAATGCTGTCTTTCGTCCACTGGATGTTTTTAGCTCCCTTGTCGAAGATCAAGTGACCATAGGTGTGTGGGTTCATTTCTGGGTCTTCAATTCTATTCCATTGGTCTATTTGTCTGTCACTATACCAGTACCATGCAGTTTTTATCACAATTGCTCTGTAGTAGAGCTTTAGGTCCGGCATGGTGATTCCACCAGAGGTTCTTTTATCCTTGAGAAGAGTTTTTGCTATCCTAGGTTTTTTGTTATTCCAGATGAATTTGCAGATTGCACTTTCTAATTCGTTGAAGAATTGATTTGGAATTTTGATGGGGATTGCATTGAATCTGTAGATTGCTTTTGGCAAGATAGCCATTTTTACAATGTTGATCCTGCCAATCCATGAGCATGGGAGATCTTTCCATCTTCTGAGATCTTCTATAATTTCTTTCTTCAGAGACTTGAAGTTTTTATCATACAGATCTTTCACTTCCTTAGTTAGAGTCACGCCAAGATATTTTATATTATTTGTGACTATTGAGAAGGGTGTTGTTTCCCTAATTTCTTTCTCAGCCTGTTTATTCTTTGTGTAGAGAAAGGCCATTGATTTGTTTGAGTTAATTTTATATCCAGCTACTTCACCGAAGCTGTTTATCAGGCTTAGGAGTTCTCTGGTGGAATTTTTAGGGTCACTTATATATACTATCATATCATCTGCAAAGAGTGATATTTTGACTTCATCTTTTCCAATTTGTATCCCTTTGATCTCCTTTTGTTGTCGAATTGCTCTGGCTAGGACTTCAAGTACAATGTTGAATAGGTATGGAGAAAGTGGACAGCCTTGTCTAGTCCCTGATTTTAGAGGGATTGCTTCAAGCTTCTCACCATTTACTTTGATGTTGGCTACTGGTTTGCTGTAGATTGCTTTTATCATGTTTAGGTATGGGCCTTGAATTCCTGATCTTTCCAAGACTTTTATCATGAATGGGTGTTGGATCTTGTCAAATGCTTTTTCCACATCTAATGAGATGACCATGTGGTTTTTGTCTTTGAGTTTGTTTATATACTGGATTACGTTGATGGATTTCTGTATATTGAACCATCCCTGCATCCCTGGGATGAAACCTACTTGGTCAGGATGGATGATTGTTTTGATGTGTTCTTGGATTCGGTTAGCAAGAATTTTATTGAGGATTTTTGCATCAATATTCATAAGGGATATTGGTCTGAAGTTTTCTATCTTTGTTGGGTCTTTTTGTGGTTCAGGTATCAGAGTAATTGTGGCTTCATAGAATGAGTTGGGTAGAGTACCTTCTGTTTCTATTTTGTGGAATAGTTTGTGAAGAACTGGGATTAGATCTTCTTTGAAGGTCTGATAGAACTCTGCACTAAACCCATCTGGTCCTGGGCTTTTTTTGGTTGGGAGACTATTAATGACTGCTTCTATTTCTTTGGGGGATATAGGGCTGTTTAGATCATTAACCTGATCTTGATTCAACTTTGGTACCTGGTATCTGTCTAGGAACTTCTCCATTTCATCCAGGTTCTCCAGTTTTGTTGAGTATAGCCTTTGGTAGAAGGATCTGATGGTGTTTTGGATGTCTTCAGGATCTGTTGTTATGTCTCCTTTTTCATTTCTGATTTTGTTAATTAGGATGCTTTCCCTGTGCCCTCTAGTGAGTCTGGCTAAGGGTTTATCTATCTTGATGATTTTCTCAAAGAACCAGCTCCTTGATTGGTTGATTCTTTGAATAGTTTTTCTTGTTTCCACTTGGTTGATTTCACCCCTGAGTTTGATTATTTCCTGCTGTCTACTCCTCTTGGGTGAATTTGCTTCCTTTTGTTCTAGTGCTTTTAGGTGTGTTGTCAAGCTGCTAATGTGTGCTCTCTCTAGTTTCCTTTTGGAGGCACTCAGAGCTATGAGTTTTCCTCTTAGAAATGCTTTCATTGCGTCCCATAAGTTTGGGTATGTTGTGGCTTCATTTTCATTGAACTCTAAAAAGTCCTTAATTTCTTTCTTTATTCCTTCCTTGACCAAGGTATCATTGAGAAGAGTGTTGTTCAGTTTCCACGTGAAGGTTGGCTTTCTATTATTTATTTTGTTATTGAAGATCAGCTTTAGTCCATGGTGATCTGATAGGATGCATGGGACAATTTCAATGTTTTTGTATCTGTTGAGTCCTGTTTTGTGCCCAATTACGTGGTCAATTTTGGAGAAGGTACCATGAGGTGCTGAGAAGAAGGTGTATCCTTTTGTTTTAGGGTAAAATGTTCTGTAGATATCTGCCAGATCCAGTTGATCCATAACTTCTGTTAGTTTCACTGTGTCCCTGTTTAGTTTCTGTTTCCATGATCTGTCCATTGGTGAAAGTGGTGTGTTGAAGTCTCCCACTATTATTGTATGAGGTGCAATGTGTGCTTTGAGATTTACTAAAGTTTCTTTAATGAATGAGGCTGCCTTTGTATTTGGAGCATAGATATTCAGGATTGATAGTTCCTCTTGGAGGATTTTACCTTTGATGAGTATGAAGTGCCCCTCCCTGTCTTTTTTGATGACTTTGGGTTGGAAGTCAATCTTATCTGATATTAGAATGGCTACTCCAGCTTGTTTCTTCAGACCATTTGCTTGGAAAATTGTTTTCCAGCCTTTCATTCTGAGGTAGTGTCTATCTTTTTCTCTGAGATGAGTTTCTTGTAAGCAGCAAAATGTTGGGTCTTGTTTGTGTAGCCAGTTTGTTAGTCTATGTCTTTTTATCGGGGAGTTGAGTCCATTGATATTAAGAGATATTAAGGAAAAGTAATTGTTGTTTCCTGTTATTTTTGTTGTTAAAGTTGGCATTCTGTTCTTGTGGCTGTCTTCTTTTAGGTTTGTTGAGGGATTACCTTCTTGTTGTTTCTAGGGCGTGGTTCCTGTCCTTGTATTGGTTTTTTTCTGTTATTATCCTTTGAAGGGCTGGATTCGTGGAGAGATAATGTGTGAATTTGGTTTTGTCGTGGAATACTTTGGTTTCTCCATCTATGTTAATTGAGAGTTTGGCTGGGTATAGTAGCCTGGGCTGGAATTTGTGTTCTTTTAGTGTCTGTATAACATCTGTCCAGGATCTTCTGGCTTTCATAGTCTCTGGTGAAAAATCTGGTGTAATTCTGATAGGCTTGCCTTTATATGTTACTTGGCCTTTTTCTCTTACTGCTTTTAGTATTCTATCTTTATTTAGTGCATTTGTTGTTCTGATTATTATGTGTCGGGAGGTATTTCTTTTCTGGTCCAGCCTATTTGGAGTTCTGTAGGCTTCTTGTATGTTCATGGGCATCTCTTTCTTTAGATTTGGGAAGTTTTCTTCTATAATTTTGTTGAAGATGTTTGCTGGTCCTTTGAGTTGAAAATCTTCATTCTCATCCACTCCTATTATCCGTAGGTTTGGTCTTCTCATTGTGTCCTGTATTTCCTGGATGTTTTGAGTTAGGATCTTTTTGCATTTTCCATTTTCCTTGATTGTTGTGCCCATGTTCTCTATGGAATCTTCTGCACCTGAGATTCTCTCTTCCATCTCTTGTATTCTGTTGCTGATGCTTGCATCTATGGTTCCAGATTTCTTTCCTAGGGTTTCTATCTCCAGTGTTGCCTCATTTTGGGTTTTCTTTATTGTGTCTACTTCCCTTTTTAGGTCTAGTATGGTTTTGTTCATTTCCATCATCTGATTGGATGTGTTTTCCTGTTTCTCTTTAAGGACTTCTACCAGTTTGGTTGTGTTTTCCTGTTTTTCTTTAAGGACTTGTAACTCTTTAGCCATGTTCTCCTGTAGTTCTTTAAAGTCCTTCTTGATGTCCTCTACCATCATCATGAGATATGCTTTTAAATCCAGGTCTAGTTTTTCAGGTGTGTTGGGGTGCCCTGGACTGGGCGAAGTGGGAGTGCTGGGTCCTGATGATGGTGAGTGGTCTTGGTTTCTGTTAGTAAGATTCTTACCTTTACCTCTCGCCATCTGGTAATCTCTGGAGTTGTTATAGTTGTCTCTGTTCAGAGGTTGTTCTTCTGGGGATTCTGAGTATCCTCTGTCAGCAGACCTGGGAGACAGGCTCTCTCCTCTGAGTTTCAGTGGTTAGAGCACTCCCTGCTGACAAGCTTTCCTCTTAAAGGGAAGGTGTACAGATATCTGGGGTTTGGACCTCCTCCTGGCCGAAGAAGAAGGCGGAAAACAGGACCTTTCCCAGATGCTGTGTTGCTTTGGCAGGTCACAGAAGCTGTAGGCTTCTGTGGTACACACTCTCAGCTGTGCAGACTAAGTTCCTAAGTTCAGTGGAGTCCTGGATCCAAGATGTGCTCCCTGCTCCTGAGGCAGAGGGCTCCTGTGCAGGGCAGACCACTGTCTTCCAGCTAGGAGGGTGCTGGATGTCTGTGGCCCCAAAAGGGTGCTGCCTCAGCAGCTCTGTGGCTCCCGCCTGTCCCAGAAGCCGTCTGCCCCCGTGGTCCTCACTCTGACCTGTACAGACTAAGCTCGGCGGAGTCCCGGAGCCAACTGGGAGGGTGCCGGATGTCTGCGGCCCCAAAAGGGTGCTGCCTCAGCGGCTCTGTGGCTCCCGCCTGTCCCAGAAGCTGTCTGCCTCTGTGGTCCTCACTCTAACCTGTAGACTAAGTTCGGCGGAGTCCCGGAGCCAAGATGGTGCTCTCTGCAGGGCAGGTCTCTGTCCTCCGGCTGGGAGGGTGCCGGAAGTCTCCAATACTTTTCTTCCTCTTCCTTTTCTACATTTTTCTTTCCTTCTTCCTCTCCCTCACCATCCCCTCTCCCCCCACCCACCTACCCCACCCCCGCCATTCCTCCTCCTTCTTCATGTATTTTAGATAAGACTTGAATTCACTCTTAAGGACATCTGACCTATCTCTTGGACAGATTGACTCAGAATTCCAGGTCCCAGACCGTAGCGTGCACTGAGTGTGTGTGGGTGCGTGCGTGCATGTGTGTGTGTGTGTGTGTGTGTGTGTGTGTGTGTGTGTGTATGTGTGTGCTTATTTGACACTCTTTTTTCCTGTGGGATCTGAAACTTAAACTGCAGTTTGTTTTTTTTCCCCCCAAATATGGTGACGACTTGTATCCAGCTCACCTTGTTTTGACATGGAAAGTTCTACATCATAAGAAAGTCTCCCTTCCATGGGTGAAGATTCTAATATTTGGAAAATAAATATTGAAAGGCATGGACAGGTATGAAATATGAAGTACAAAAACCAAAATTTACCAAAACAGGGCCTGAATACAGCACAGATTTGAGAAGTAAATGGCCACTGCTCAGATTGTCCTGCCCTCACTGGCTCCTGTCCCTGCTCTTCCCTTCCTATTCATGGAGAGTAGAAATGTAATCCAAGGGCCACAATAATGGTTTGTTAATGGTCATTTCTGTCCAGGTGATATATCCTAAATGAGCAACTAAGTTGGGTTTCAGTAATGAGAGTATTTGATTTTAATTTTTGCACTTTATTAACTGTGGTATTTATAGTTAAGAGAAAGAAGGGAAAATCTTTCATTTGTTAAATGTCAAACGTCTAATCATCATCACTTTGGGAAGGATGTAAAATTGGCTTTATCTCATGACTATTAATGAAATATTTAAATCAGGAAAAGATTCTCCAGGGAATGGGAGCTCCTGGCTCTGCCCCATGGGAAATCCTCAGAGAATGTGCTGAAAGTAGAACCAGGGTATTGAAAGAAGCTAGTCAAGAATCAGTAGACTGGCTTTCCGTGAGATTAATATATTCCTTTAGTGATGATCCAATTTTGTGTGAGTATAAGTTATAGAAGATTAAAATTATAAAAGTGTAATGGGTGATATCTGTGACCGATTTTCCTGGCGAACAAGACACATGTGGAAAATGCGATCTTGGAGCTGATTTGTATGAAGGATACGAGTGAAGGTCGTGCGCTCCTGTGAGCCCTCACATCTGATGGAGAAAGCTGCTCTTACAGTGTTGTTTCTTGGATGCTCGCTGCCACCAAATGAACATTCTCATGAATTCTGAGGATTTTCCAAATTTTGATTTATCGTTATGTCTTATATGTATATTGTATATAAAATCTACATACCATACATACCTTGTTCAGCAGTAACATGGTAAGTTCTTAAGAATTAGCTTCATAATGTGCATTATGTGCAATATATGTATAAAAATCTAATAAGTTCCATGCATACTAGAATAGGTAGTAAAATTATAAGTCATACTGAAATATATAATGTGATTTGTTTTAAATTTTTGTAAGTAATTACTTCTTATGGATTATGTACATTTTTTTTATCTTGACCAAGCATTTTCAGCTATGTTCTATCTACCCCATAAATGTATTTGTGACTTTACAACTGCTTCCCATTTTGTTATTTTTCTCAGCAAATTATAATTAAACTTGTCACCTTTTGTTAAACTTTTTCTTGCTTTTACACAAATTCTTTTCAATTAAGCTGAAACTGCTGGTAGCTGTAGTGTTTAACACATAACTCTCAAGTTAAATATGAACTATTAAGATTTTCATCATCTCTTTCTTAAGTCTGGACAACCCGTAAATCAATACGTATGCCCTCGTTAGAAGTTACAGGCTTACGAATTTAATGTCTTCATGGTGGCTCTTTCACCATAAGTTTGCAATTTCTTGAAGTTTGGTGATTGGCACTTTTATGTCAGTGCAAATTACCTCTGGCACATAATTGGACTGATGCACAGAGGTTCATTTACAGGAGAGACGGTGAAAGCTGCCACCTCAGGCAATCATCACTGAGCAGACTTCCAAGCTTCTGACCTTGCTCGGCAGGATCTCCACTCTCTCTTCTTGCTTTCCCTTTGCCACTTAGTAGATTTTACACACCATAGCCCTTGGATGCCTGCATTCGAGTACAAGTTCCCTCTCTCCAAAGTTATTCAAGGTACCCCTCACATACTCAGATTTCCATGCAACATCTTTGCCACCACCACCGGAGAACCCATTTCTTCCACCACAAAGCACCCTCACACACTGCTGCAACAGTCTGCAATGCATGGCCTGCTGACCTGCATGCTCTGGAAACAGCCTGGTCTCCAATACAGTATGACTTTCTCAGTGATTTCTGTAAGTGATAATATGCACTGATGCCCTGGGCTGCTGTGTTTTCTCCAGGACATTGTACCACATAGCACTTCTTAGCACGGATCTGAACCTACTATATTACAGATTCCTATTTAATTCTGTCTCCCTCACAAGAACACGAGTTCATAATGCGAGTTTACTTCATTCACTGATCTATCGCAACGCCTTCAAAAAGCATCAGACATATAGCAAACACTGACAAGTACTGAATGCATACAGGTATCTTCATCCTTGTGATGTATTGGCATGTCTGTTAGCATGTATAGTATAAGTTAGTATATATAGTATAAGGGTTGTGCAGAGGCCAAGAGTGACCAAGAAAGGGCCACATTCTACTAAGTGAGGCTGAGTCTAATTGAAGAGAGATCTGTTTTAAATTCCTCCACAGGTTGCATATGGGTTGATGACAGCTCAATCCCATTGGCAGATTATAAATTTCTGTCTTCAATACATTAAAATCGCAACTTTAGGATTGCTTTCACTGACATCATTATCATTCGTCTTAGAAAATGTGACTTATAAAATGATACACTCATTCGCACCTTTGGTGTTTTCTTGCCACTCACATTTCATCCAGAAAAAAAAATCCTGCAGTGCTTAACATTTCTCAAGGTATTGGATCTCCCCGAGACGTGTCCTTTCACAGGTGACCTCATGCAAGACCTCGCTTGGTTGGCTTGCCAAATCTGGTGGCTTTGCCAAATCTCAGTCCTGCAAAGCATTTCTGTCTCTAACATTTCTGCTTGGAGTACAAAGAAACTGAAAGTTCATTTCCCAGAGGGTGGGGGGAAACTGGAGCTCCGTCTAAAACTGGATTTTATTGGGTGACGCTTCAAAGCACTCACTTAGCATTTCTGCTAACAGAGCTGAACATTCAGCCAAAATATTGGAAAAGGAAATGCTCAGGCAGCATGAAAAGACAGAGGAGGCTGGCAAAGCAGGGAAGCCAAGCCAAGGGTGACAAAATCGAAGGGGAACGTTCCAGAAAAAGGCATGAAAAGGAAAGTGTTTCAAGCACAGCGGTTAGAGCCTTATCCCACAGACACATCCACATCTTGAAAATAAGTAGCATTGGAGTTAAGGGTGAGTGTTATTCTCTGATATACTCACTCACAGTCTTAGGCCAGTGCATCACAGATTTTGCCAGACCTTCTGAACATGATAGGCTCATTCCACAATGTGGCAGTTAGCAATTGATGGCAGGAATCTGATGAGCCTGGAGCTCGAAACCCACAGTGGGGATCCTGTGAATATTTTATCCCTCCAGTTCAGGGGACTAGAAATAAAAGAACTTTAGTGTCCACACAGCGAACCAGTATATATTCTGAGAAAATATTCTTATTGAGCATAGTTGTCATCTGAAACATAAGTCTGAGGTGTATTTTAGGTTCTACGACGTGGCTTTGAAAATGAACTTATCTGTTTCCCACCAGGTTTCTTTTCTGTTAGGACAGTGTCATTTGTCGTACATTGATTTTGTTGAGCACTTGTCTGCTCCTTGAAAAATCAGTTTATATGATTATGGAAAGACAAATGCTGACAGTGTGTGCCTTAGTAAGTTACACAGAAATAAAGGCTGACAGCCATCGCAGAGGCAGCCAAGGAAGGAAGACGACCCAGCTGACCAGAAGTTGATGGCAATGGGGACACAAATACATGCACCAACTATTTGTGTCATGTATTAGCTTCAGTTCTCAGTGACAAAAACATTTTGTTAAAAGTTTCTTACATATTAAACAGTTGTTTTATGCAGGTATATTTTTCTGGGGCATGCATGTGCATACACGTGCACATATTATGTGAGTCTGCATGTATCTTGAGTGTGCGTGTGTGTGCATCCATGTGGAATCTTAAAATTGACAACAAGTGTCTTCCTTGATCACGTTCCACCTATATTTTGAGGCAGGGTCTCTGGTGAGCTCAGAGCTCATAGCTTGTGCTAGTCTGGCTGGCCAGCGTATTCTGAAGATGGTCTGTCTTTGTGTCCTGCATTGGGATTACAGGCAGGCCACAGTGCTCATCAACTGTTTTACATGGATTCTGGAGATTTGAACTCTGGTCCTCATACCTTTGGGGCAAGCACTTTACCTACTGAGCCAAGTCCTCAGCCCATAAGTGCTACATTTTAATTGGTATGCAGTTCTTCAAGAGCACACAAACAAATTAGGCATAGTAACAGAAGCAAACACTCATGCAGGATTTGTGTGCCTGTCACTAGACACATTCCTAGAGTTCTTGTTTTCTTAATTTACTCTTCACAACCATCATAAGAGAGAGCTCAGAAACCTTGTCAGATAAACAGGGAGATGGAAATAAAAAGGATTCTTTATAGCCATGTCATTTAATGACTTGAGAAATTTCAGTACTACATGACAGGTTAAGTAATGTTAGGTTACAGACCCTCTAACTGCCTTTCTCCCTTTCCCAGAAGTCAGGTCCCACACAGCAGAGACCTCTCTCTACAGACAGAGTTGATAAAACAGGCAGTGATCTTATGGTTCTTAGAAAGAGTGCAGTTCACTCTCTTTCTCACTTGAAGCTGTGTCAAGTGAACTCTCCCATCCTTAGATTAAGGATGAGTTTATAACTTTACTCTTATCACTGCCTTCCTGACATCTAATATCTAGGCTAGGGTAGGTTATGCTAGATCACAAGGTATGAAGCTTACCTATCCCCTCAAAAACGCTTTGTCCTGGGTCCTTGCAAGGCCTCATTATGGCTCCCTATGGCCGTGATGGTGTATCTCTCTAGGTATTTTGGGTACCGGAGGTTTGTCTCTTCCTACAAACCCCCTACTGTGCTGTAGCTGGTGACTATCTTTTCTAATGCTCTGTCTGCCACTTTGAGGCTGGATCATGGCTATCCTTAGTGTACAACTCTTAAAATCTCTGGGGCGGGCACTTTACCCACTGAGCCACAGCCTCAGCCCATGACTGTTAAATTTTTAGTAGTATACAGTTCATCAAGACTGCATCACAAAATTAGGAGTAGTAACATAAACAATCACTCATGTAGGATTTACGGGCCTTGTAGCTAAGGACAGCTTGATGGTAGGAATCCATGCAGATTTATGTCAAAGAAGTTGAAGTGAAATTACCTCTCAGAATGAACTCACAGCAAGCTCAAACAAAATTCCATGGATGCTTTTCTCAGAGACATACTCCTTTTTGAGTCACCCCTGGGATTCTTTTTATTTGTTGCAAGTCATAACAAGTCAAAAGCTTTCTTTGACCACTTTTCACCTTGGTGCCAATCGGCCTTGCACTTACTCAGGAATAAACTCACCAGGCTTCATTATATCACTGAATGATCTCTATCATTATCTCATGGTTGCATCAATGAATTTCTACTATCCTTTGTTGATAGATAATAGTCATCTAGAACTTTTCAGCTTTATGATGCACTGAATCCCTTTGATAATCCACATCCAATGCAAACTGCCCTTTGAAGGCACACCGTTCACAGGTTCACAATTCTGCATCTTTCTGTTCTAAGTACTAATGCCCAGCAGCACCTCATCAGCCCAATGATCATAAGAGATGATAATTTAGAATCATATTTATAACCATAAAATCCTACTAAAATGCACATCTCTTGAAGAATATGTAAGCTGTTTTGATATATCATTAATTCTATCCTAAGATCCAGAGCTTGCTATTTGAGTTGAGTTGTTGAATCATGGCACTTTTTATTAAGTTGTCATATTTTAACTTATCTAACAGTTATTTACTTGGTTTAGTGTTAAAATCTCATCCGCGATCTTTCATGTTTTTAGAGGTGGAAAATTGTTTGTTGCTGTTATTTCATTTGACAAATTCTTGGATCCTCATATAATCTCTTATGTTGGCCCATCATTAGGAAGCTGTCTGATATAATTTTCTGGGCTTTTGCTATGGAAGAGAAGAGAATCCTTGAAAGCAGTGAGCGATGTTGGTGAATTTTTCACTATGGATATAGCACAGTGGTCTCATTTATAGTGACATATCAAAACTAATTTCCTCCTATACTGTTAAGAAAAAAATCTCAACCATATGTCCCTAAATAAAAATAAATGAATTTAGGGAAATTCTGACAAGGAATTTTCCTACTTCTGCAGGCTCTTTGGATACAAGATTCCCTTAAATGAAAATAGAGTCATTTGTGTGAGCATGCTTGTGTTTAATTTATTTCTGTTGTTAAAAGAGAATTAGAGGGAAGACAGGTTTTCATTGGGTAATTCTTCCAAATTCATACTGCATGTCTTTAGTATGGAGTTTCATGTTTTTATTAAAAAATGCATTAAGTGTGGAATTAAGTACAAAGGGAGAGGGAGAAGGAGAGGCAGATAGAAATGCTCTGAGAATGAGAAGTACTGCATCTGAGATACACTGAACAGATGTTCCAGTGCAGCATTCATTTTTTGAGATCAGGACAAGGTTTTTTAATCACTGACTCACCCAAAAGGTGTTTAATGGCAATCTGAGAGAAAAGGAGCCCGGCTTTGCTGAACACACATGCCATCACTAACTGATAAGCCCAACTGTCGGGTTCAGTAACCACAGAAACCAAAAACTATTTTGTACATTAATTTCATACAGGATTTGCTTTTTCCCACACATTCAAATGTTTTTACATGCTCACATAGTGTTTCATTGGCCTCATTGGCTCTCATACTGGTGCCTGCTCACTCTTCTAGTAACTATATTATTTCATTGTCTTACTCGTTTTAGATTTAATTTTACATATGCAGAGAATTCAAGTTTACATTTTTCCAAGTGGTAAAATAAGTTTTTTCCCATGCACCACCTTTTAAAAAATAAAATCTAACTTCTCCAGAGTGCTAGAATAAGATACCAGTGAGTAAGAGCCTTCAGTGGTCATCTTGCAGACACAGCAGTGTAGACAGTTCCTTGGGCACCAAACAACCTTCATAAGAGCTGTGGACTACAGGTGAGAGACTAGAGTCTTAATGTAGTAAAGGAAGAAAAAAATATCTTGAAAAGAATTGATTGGATCACTCCATTACTGAAGTCCAACTCATTTTAAGGCAATCCCAGTCTCTAAGTTCAAGTCCAGTATTGAGTTGGAACAGTGAAATCAGGACTTTGATATCATCCTGTGACTCCTCCTTTGGTACCCTGAGATGGAGCCAGCTGACCTGCCTTAGCTAGACTGAGGAATGGTATCATCATTCTTCTCCCAGTGTCAGATAGGACAGGAAGGAACAAGACTTCAGCCAACTGGCAAGTAGTATAAGACTTCACCTTAAACTCAGTTCTAGACCTGTTTTGTCAGGATACAGCAAGAAGAAACCAAAGATTTATATTTCCAGTGTAGAGCTAAGAGATCGGGTCTTTAGTCCCTTCTCTATACAAAATGGGGACCTGTGTATCAGTGGTACAAATCAAGTTTTTAGGTTGCCTCACTGACAATTTGGAGTGGGCCAGAGCCAGTTCTTCTAGACTGTGCTATGATATTCAGCATGAAACAGCAAGGCAAAGCACTGATGCTACCATTCCCCAAACAACCTTGAGCATCATAGTAAAGAATAATATTCCATTTAGTAGGGGTAGGGTAGAAAACTAAGATAGGACTTTGCCTTGAAATCTCAGCTGCTGGCTGGTAAAATATAACTCTGGATAGACCATGTGGACCCCTGTTCTCAGGCCAGAATCTATAAACAGAGTCTCTGGAATATTCTCATTGTCATGTAGACACAGAGGTTCTAGAATACTAGACTTTTGTTGCAGCCAGAATTTCTCAGGTCTGGTTTGTAGCCCAGAATAGACATAACACCAGCCTATCAGCAAATGTGGACTTAGGCCTACCTTGTTTTGGTGGATTATAGGTGTAATAGTATTCCTGTATTTGTGAATAAAATGCAGCATGGTGAGTTGGTATTTTTATGGTAAGTCTGTCAGAATTTGATAGATATCATAATATCTGACCAGAAGTTAATGAATGTGAATGAGTTGCCTGGACCTATCATAGTTTTTTGGGTACTCTATCCACAAAAATAGGCTTATAGTGAAAAGACTATCCTTTTTAGGTATTATCCTAGTTCATATTGAAATAGATTTATAGCGACTGAAGATTTTGGAAAGCATAAGATTGGGTTAATTTTTAGTACTACAATAGTATCAATATATTAATAATTGACTTATGTAATCATTGATTTAAGTGCCATGTAGTGTGGAATGAGATAACATGAACAAATAGAAGTTCAGAGGTAGTCATCAATGTACTTATAATTTCTAAAAAGATAAATACAAACAAAGCCAGAGTATGAACCTAATAGATTACCTAAAACCTTCAATACCAAAATAATATTATAATACATTAAGCATTAAGAATTTTCAGCAAACAGTAACTTCAATTAGTGATCAAAATAAGAGATCAGACACAAACCATACAAACCAGTGTGGTTGGAATATTGTAACCAGTATGGACAAAACCTTGAATTGAGAATTTAAAGCATCTGTCGTAAGAACCCTCGGTAAAAATGGCTAGATGGCCATGAAAAAGAATGAAAATCTGCCAGTAATGGGGGTGAGGAGGTGGGGGACATCTCCAGGATAAGACAGAGAGCTTGGATGAGGGAGGGACCCAAGAATCAATGGGGGTGACCTTAGCTGTGACTTACAACATTGGGAATATGGGACCTGAAGAGGCTCCTGTAGCTGGGATGGAACCACAGTGGAATGATAGAGACACTAACCCACCCATGAAATCTTTGACCAAAAATGTATCCTGTCTACATGAAATGAAGGCACAGTGGATGGAATAGAGACAGAGGGAATGGTCAACCAATAACCAATTTGATACCCATCCTATGGGCAAGCATCAATCCCTGACACTATTAATGATATTCTGTTATGCTTGCAGACAGGAGCATGTCCTTTGAGAGGCTTCAGCAGCTGACTCAGACAGATGCACACACCCACAGCCTAACGGTGGATGGAGCTTGGGGACTCTTATGGAAGGAGGAAGGACTGAAGTCCCCAAAGGGGATAGGAACTCAACAGGAAGACCAACAGAGTCAACTATCCTGGATTGTTGGGGCTCTCAGCCTCTGAACCACCAACCAAAGAAGACATAGGGCTGGACCAAAGCCTCCCCACATATATGTAGCAGATGTGCAGCTTGGTATTAATGTGGGTCCCAAACAACTGGAACAGGGTCTGTCCCAAAAGCTGTTGCCTGCATGTGGGATATGCTCTTCTAGCCAGGCTGCCTTGTTTGACCTAAGTGGGAAAGGAAGTGCCTAGCCTCACAGAGACTTGAATTGCCAAGTAGGTGGGATACCTAGAGGATGCCCCACCTGCTCAGAGTAGAAGAGGGGAGTAGGGGAAGATTGTGGGAGGGGATGAGTAAGAGGGAGTCAGTGAGTGGGATATAAAGTATATTTAAAAAAAAAGAAAAACTGTAAGTTCCAAGCATACAAGAATGTGGTCCTAGGAGAGACCCCAATATAGAGAAGGAAGCAATTTCAATCAACCAAACAGAAATTCATGAGATAGAATGTGCACTAAGCAAATGCCTGATAAGAGGCACCAGTGGTGGAATAGAAAAAGGAGACAAAGAAGACAGATCATTTGACTGTACACGTTGTTATAGGCTAAAGAACAGTGAAGAGGGAAGAGTAACCCTTATGGGAACTTTGGGAAAACACTAATATACAAAATATGTTGGTTGCAATATATTAGAGAGAGACATGAGAATGGCAAGGAGGAAAAAATAGCTTATTAAAAACAGGACCGAAAATTCACAAATCTAGAGAAGGACACAAATAACTAGGATGGAAAGGTCAAAGATCACCAGTTAGGTAGAACTCAGGAAAGACTAACTACTCCAAGACATATGATCATGATTTCAAAGGTAAAGGATAAAAAAATGAATTTCAATGCAGCACTAGGAAAGAAACGCATTGTAGCATCAGTCATCTTGACAACAGACATTTTAGCAGAAAACTTAGTGACTAGCTAAGAGTGACATGAGATTTTTCACACTACTGGAAGGAAATAAAAACCTGCTACCCAGAATATTGTATTGCGAGAACATGTCCTTTAGAAATGAAGAAAAAATAAAATATTCCCAGACTAATGAAAACTAGAACAATATATCTTCAACAGATATTCCCTACAGGAAATGATTATCTGAAAGAGAAACTCATTATTTGAAAAACAATTCAGAAAGAGTATCTTCAAATATATCCAATATGCCCTAATATTGCTGCATATGCTATCCACTCTTTTAGTATATCTTAAAAATTAAAAGGGGCATCATTAAAACACTGGGATAATGTGAAAGATATAAGACAAAATTTTGTGAGTATTTTTCTTTTTTCTTGTCTTTTGATAATGTTATCTGCTACTATCATTTTCAAACAGCTTGCTATAATCAAACGATGCCTATTTAAGCATTATGGAAAGCACAAAGAAAATTATCTGTTGGGAAAACCAAAGTGAATGAGTAAGAAGCTAAAGCCTGCTGTTATAATAAATTATCTACCCACACTGAAGACAGAAAAAGACAGAATAACTATAGTAAACTAGAAAATGGTTATAAAAGTTCTATTAAAAGAACTTATCTTATGATATTTACCTCATAAGAGACACTAAATATCATGGAGTGACTGAATGAATTAAAAACAAAGAAAAATACAAGACAACTATATACTGCTTACAAGAAACTCACTGTAACTCTGAGGACACATGTAGACTATAGATGGTAATCTCCTGCTTTGTATTGTTTTGTTCTCCACCTTAGATTATTTATTTACTTATTTGTGTGGAAGCTTTTCCTCCCTATATGTGTGCTCCAACACATTCATGCTTGGGGCCCATAGAGGTAATAAGAGGTCATTGGATCTTCTGAAACTGGAGCTCTGGATGGCTGTGAGCCACCATGTGGCTAAGATTATCAGCAGAAGATGAGCACACAGAAAGATCAGTTAGAGTGCTCTTGTGTTTTTTTTTTTTATGTTCAAAATATTAGCCAGCAGATTTTAATGTGTATGTGTGCAGGCTTTTATCCTTAACATTGGGGTGTTAGTACATAAATTAAGCAAGAGGAAGATGTGTAGCCATTTTCCACATTCCAGACTGAAAACCATATTGTATACATTTGTTGTTGTCTTTCTTTGTGGGACGCTGAAATGTGTCAGCAAAGAAATTCATAGTTCTTGAAATAAAATGGTTCCTTAGAGTTAAACTGTGGGCCAAAATATTAAATAAAAGTGGTGAATCAGAGGTTCCTTAAATCAACAACAGCGTTCCCATGGTACCAGGGCTTGATTGCAGCCTGCCTGGATGTATCAGCAAGCCAAGAAACTGTGCACTCTCAAGGGTTGTCTGCATAGCAGGGGAGGAAATCAGCCAAGAGTTTCCAAGCAAGGTGGCTCATGCCATTTAAAGCCATCTCCTCCCATTAGCAAGGGCATCCTTCTGCTGTTTTAAACTTTGGGTTAACTCTTTTCTACAACAGACATTTCAGTATGCTTAATCTTTTATACTATTAATTAATAAAATAAACATCTGACCTGCATATTTCTTATATCCTTTATTGATTCCTGGGTAGAAAACTAAAATACTAAATGTCTTAATGCTATTCTTGTAGGCTCTTGGGTTCAGTTACCTGTTCTTTCATGTAGCACAGAGAACTATCTCGTCAGACTTTCCAGCAAGAGTTCAGCTATACTATGAAGAGTTCAGCTACCCTATAAGTACAGAAGAGAGAATGTTTATTTAAGCTTGCCTCTGTCAAGTTTCAGAGGATCCACTCCTAGCTATCACATGTAGGAGGAAGTCCACAGTTTGGGGGGTAACTAGGAGCCAAGAGAGTCACAGGAGAAGAGGTGACATTGAGGATCTGCCTTTTGCTACCTAGGAGTTCTCCTTTCTCAGCTACATTTGGCAATCCATACCATTCCTCCATGATTTTAGAGTTTTGGACTTTCTTGAACAACATAAATAGGTGTCCAGTCTCAGCTTTCTAAACTGAAGAAACACACCAAATGAATGAGGACTCCCTTTATTCTCCATAAATCTGGCAAGACTCTTGACCACCTTGAGTGATCCTAGACAAAGTTTTATATACAAGGTTTAGTGACCACCCCCCAACTTTGTAGGCAATGTAGTATAAAGTACTCAGAATCCATTGCAAATGTATCTACCTGGGGAGAAAAGATTTTGTCTTCTTAGCTCACCAGAACAGTAACATACATGATAATTCCAACTGCCCAAACCACTCATAGACAGAGTGTCTCCTGTCCTTGCTGAGAACAGGAAAGGGAGAGTCAGTAAAGAGCAATCGTGATATGATTGACATAGGTTTTTCTGATAATTACCTGGAATGGACAGGGAAGAAAAATGCAGATCTGAAAATTAAAGCCACAAGCCACTGAGGGCTGACAACTGTCTTCTCTTCCTCTTTGATTTGGAGTGAAGGACGCAGGGAGGTTCTGTAAAGGTTTATGTTGCTTGGCCGTGCTCTGACTTTTCAGGCAACAGAGTCTCCCTGGAAGCTATACCAAATCTCCTTTGATTGCCTGTGATCAAAGGCAGGGAGGCATCTCTGCAACATCTTAGCTTCAGAAAGCTGGGACAATCAGGATGCCTAGAGGATATTAATAATGCCCGAACCCATTTTAAGGTGAGTGGTGCTTCTGACAGAGTTTTGTGATAACAAAAATGATTTGTCTCTACCTTCCTTCTGGGCTAAGAAGTTAGTCTGAACCCTCTGATTAAGTCCCATTGTGTAGTAGAGAGTAAATATGTTCAGCTGCCTTACATCCAATTTGTACAACTGATGGTAAAATGTAGAACTAGGAGTGGGAAGGCTTTCTAGAGTGGAATTTAGGAGATGCAACTTTGTGACTGACTGTGTATAGCCTAGTGAAATTGTCTATTAGCCTCAACCTTAGCTTTCTCATCTGGGAAACATGCTCATGAGATTGTGTGTGCTTTGACTTCCTTGGAACATTGGTAAACAGGTATCCTGCTAGACTCAGTGCTCTTAGTTATAGCTAAGGCTGCCCCTTCACAAGCATGCCAGGGGGACAGTTGGTCTTTACTTTAACTTTTCTGCCCCTTCTTTCTCTTCAGGGGCCGTGCATTCATATTCGCATGAACCAGCATGCACTGCTTCACAGATTACCTGCATGTATAAAAAGCTTTCAAATATGAACACACACCATGGTATAGATCAATGGGGTTATGTTTCATTCAGAGTATAAAATGTGTGGTATACATGAAGTTAATCAAATTATTTGAGTTTCCTGCATTTCATTTGTATAAGAAAAACTATTTATAAAGCTGAAGTAATGTTGAAAGACTACAAAAGATGAAAATTTCTACACAAGAGTGTTCTTCATGTTAATTGTTGTCTTTATTCACTTTTCATAAATATACAAGTTTCATAAATATAGATAGGACCGGTAGAGGACTATCAAGAATAATTTTGAAAATAACAAACATAAATGATTTTGTGATGATGTTGTTTCATATCCAATAAAGTGGCAAAGAATTGACTGGGGAACAGGAATGGTCTTCATTGTCCCTTTCCTCTGTGCTTCTCCTCCCCTTTCTCTGTCTCTCCTCTCCTCTTTCTCTCCCCACTTACAACCTTTCTTCCCACTCCTCTTTTTATATTTTGCCATCTTCTTCACTCCCTTCACTCTCTTTTCATCTATTTCCTTGCTTCCTCTTCTTCTCCATACTCTTTTCTGCTTTCTCTCTCCTCTCCTTTCTTCTTGAAGATCTACCCCATTTGCATTTACAGTACTCTGCATAGAGTCTTCAAAAAGAAAGTCAAACTAACCACAGGTAGGCAGAGCCTGGGTTCACTAAGACTCCAGCATGCATTGGTCGGGATGCGGGGTAGTTATTCTCCCTGGCATTGCAGAAGGGTGATACCCAAGAGCTCAACTGGCATTTGGAGACACAGGAATATATACAAACGATATATATATATATTTATCTTTAGTTAATGATCCCCAAGACAGCATCGCTAAAGATAGGATTACTGGCAGCATAGCCAAGCCTGCCTGACTTTCTGATGAGAGTCAGTTATTAGTGAGAGAGAAAGAAAAAGCAGAAATGATGAGAGTCTGGCTTTCCCTCAGAATCTGAGAAAATAAAACAAATACAAAACAAACCACTCTCACCCCAAGAAAGCAAAACACAAAACCTCACACTCTGCGTTGCAACAAATTTCACACAAGGCTAGTTAGTAAGAAGCCTGCTCCTCACCACCCCATCCTAACCTTAGTCTTCCTCAGACCCCCATTTCTTAGCCTTCCTGTCTCTCATCTGGAAATAGGGATGAACCCACATATGGTGGACTAAAGACTTGCTTCAGATCATATCTAACATTTTCTTGGCATCACCCTGTCCCTTCGAGATTGATGACATTCACTATGATATCAGATGGACTGGGGATTGAATATATGCAATTATACAACCAGGTTTTACTGACAGTGTGTGAAGCAAACTATTGGCCACATGTTGTATAACTCATGCTGAGGCCTCCCAGACTAAGTCACCCAGAGAATTGGTTATATGTGCCAGGTATTTCCTGTAGACTGAGGGGATGCCCACACATTGGGTGGTCATTGGTGTAACTGAATTTCCCATAGGTGGGATTCAGTATGACCAACTCATTTATGGCCTATTGATGAACATTTATTTAGTCATTATGTCCCTTATTTCTCACTTCATTAGTCGTTTTATTTCCCCCTCAAGGAACTGTCAGCCTCTCCCCCTTGCCTGTAATACTAAAGTTAGTGAAGATGTATACACATGGCAGGACTCCATTTCATTTGTTTGCAAACTTTATTAGAATATATGGTCTTGGCGCAGGCAATCTGGATTAAAATGCTTAATCATTTTAGTACTAGTATGAGATCCCAGGCCCTAGGGATAGTGGTCTTCTGAGAAGTGCAGAATGTCTGTAAGTATCACCAGACTCTGACCTGGCAACACAGAGACTTACAGTTAGTTATGAAAGTTTAGTCCTTAGCTTGCTCATCCAAACTAGCTTCTATAACTTAACCCATTAACTCTAGTCCATGCTTTCCACATGGCCTGTTATCTCACACTAAGTCCCTGTGTGTCTGACTTCCTCTGTATCTGGCTGGCAACTCACCAGCCTCTCAATTCCCCAGAAAGCCTTTTCTGCCCTGAAGTCCTTTCTGCCTTTCCTCTCCTGCCTCAGGTGTAGGACAGTCAACTCTTTATAAAAACCAATCCAAGGTGATGGAGAAGAGTGGTTACAAAATACTCAGGCAGATGATGAACCATAAAAATAAAAATAACGTCTCAGTACTCAGGTCTCTGCTGGTATAGAGACCCACATACATTTGAATAATAAAAAGAAACCTTTACACAGTGCACAAAAATTTTTTCCCAACATGGGAGAAATGGTTTCTTCACAGTTCACGAAGACACTGGATTTTCTCAATAGCAGTATCTGTATGCATGCTCTCTCTCTCTCTCTCTCTCTCTCTCTCTCTCTCTCTCTCTCTCTCTCTATGTGTATGTGTGTAAGAGAGAGAGAGAGAGAGAGAGAGAGAGAGAGAGAGAGAGAGAGAGAGAGAGAGAGAGAGAGAGACTTTTATTAATGGGCATGTCCTTCTGTATGTGTCTGTGTGTATCATGGAGATTCCCTGAAGCTGGATTTATAGGCTGTAGTGAACCAAACTGTGTTCTGATCCTCCGTAAGAGCAGTAAGTACTCCTGCCTACGATGTTTTTGAATCTGTTACCTTCTTGATTTCCTTGGATTTTAAATAACCCATTAAGGTGCCTCCATGGGATTCTATTGGACCACAGCATCTGTCTAATAGAATGCTCTCATTGACTTGTGACCTACAGGACACACTGAAGTGATACCTTTCATGTTACCTTGTGTCTTGTCATTTGCAGCCATAATTCAAATCCTTAGGATAATAAGGACCTTTTAAACATTGTATTTTACTTGTCTCTCTATGCAGCCAATGCTGACCTGGACCTTTGTAGTCTGGTATGTTGAGAATTTAGGTTCCATGTGCTTCCATCTCCTGATTACTGCAATGACAAGTGTGTTTTTCCATGCCCTGGGAAGAACTTTATTTTATTTTATTTTATTTTATTTTATTTTATTTTATTTTATTTTATTTATTTTGGATTTTGAGACAGGGTTTCTCTGTATAACCCTGGCTGTCCTCAAACTCACTCTATAGATCAGGCTGGCATCGAACTCAGAAATCTGCCTGCCTCTGCCTCCCAAGTACTGGGATTAAAGATGGGCACCACCACGCCGGACTGCAAACTTTTATCTTGATAAAGTAAATATTTGGACACATCACTTGGGTCTGGGTTGTGAACCTCAAGGAGGTGGGAAATTTTTCAAATTATAAAATTTGTTTTTGTCTACAGGAAGCTTATTATTTCTTGGAGAAAATTAATTATTAAAGAAAAGAGGAGTTTAGAGATATGATGTATATGCAGTGCCTTTGTTGCAAAGTAGGACCAGGGACGGGGAATGAAATATTTGAGTTGGTGGGAGCAGAGAACTCTGCCCCGAGATGGCATGGCAGTTCCGCATTGATATGACAGCCTGCTCTAGTTTCTGTGTGGAGAATTCACTTCTCGTCAGGTGATAGGAAGTAACATCTCTTTCTTCTTAGAGACAGGAGGGAAAAGGTCTTATGAGTTTACAACCTATCTTATGCTCATCTCTTCCTACCAGAAAGGAATATTGGCCCAATGTATGAGCTAATAACAATTTTATAAATAAATTGTCTGGTACAACATAATAAATGGATGCACTTCCCTCCATAAATTATAAAATATGCTTTGATTAAAAAACAAATAAATCTTTCATATCCTTGACACAAATGGAAGTAACAAATGGGAAGAATTTCTTTTCCTCCTAGGAAATTGAATCATATACTTGGCTTGCTTGGCTGCCTGTCAAGGAAATATCTTAACTGCCCATGCACTAAAATATCTCAGAGGCAAACAGCCCTCATGACAGAAAGCCAGCAATGAAATCAGCACAGGACCCTCTGCAAACGGTAGGCCATGGGGGTAAAGGCTTCTGCTATCCATGGGATTCTTATTACTGTCAATTGTGTAAAAATTGGCACAGCCAAATCTCAGAGTAGTTTACTACCTACCAAATAGCTCCAGGGCAAGACAGAAAAGTGAGATTAGATACATAAAACAAGTCACTCACTCCATCCTAGAAGAGCAAACTGCCTTCAAAACAAAGTCCCTTTAAAAGCAGCTTCTTTGCTTTACAAACTAAAAGAGAATCTTTGATTTCATTTGCAAGTCAAATGTATGGAATGTTTTTAGGGAGATATAATAAAAGTCTAAAGGAAAGGTAGCATTCTGTCCTGGGATAATTCTATATATAAACAGGTTGTTTTATGGACTAACACTTATATATAGATATGATATATATATATATATATATATATATATATATATAATGTATGTATATATATAAAAATACACACACACACACACACACATATATATATATATGTGTGTGTGTGTGTGTGTGTGTGTGTGTGTGTGTGTGTGTGTGTATACACATTGAGCCAAATCTTCCTGGATATGAACGTGTAAAAATCTGTGTGAACAAGAGAGAGAAAGTTAGATCTTCCTTGAGGAGAAAGAATTTCTACAGATTCACGTGCACTTGGCAGGGTAGGTGGCTCATTGTCAGGTCTATAGTATGCAGACAGACGTTAGAGCTGATTGATAGGTGACATCTCCACAGGTAAATTCATTCCCAAAGTAAAATGTCCCAATGTCTCCTGAAAGATAAAACACCAATAAGGCACAGAGACAAATTTCATCTTCAAAAATTGTCTTTGTTGTCTTGGGTCACTCAGTCTGAAACAGGAATAGCTGTATAAAACGGTTCAGAATTCCAAAGTCATAGATATGTGGCTTTGTGTGTGTCTGGGTAGAGGTGTTTAGATAACATATGTACTGACCAAAGCCTGGAATTCAAGGAGACTAAGAATATACAGGAAAAAGTTAGATTACCCCCAGGAAATGTACGTAGAATGGGTTCTGGAGCCAAACACACAATGGTTCAAGTCCTGGCTATTGCCACACATGGCTATTCAACACTTTACATTTGGAAGCTATAGGTTGGTTATTTATGATTCTTGCCCTGTAAGAATTGTATGAAAAATTAATATGGAACATGTTATATACTAAGTAGCAAAAAGATATTTGATGTGTCTAATTGACAAGTCTATAGAACACACTTACTCAAATCATGGACTAACTTAATATTATGGTTTGAGATGAAATGTATTCCCGTGAGCTCATATATTAAAGCCCAGGTGATATTCTGGAACTGTCAGGAGCTGGGGTCTAGCTCCTTGAAAGAAACAAGTCACGGGAGGCACAACCCTGGGTTATTGTAGCTGCTTGTATTCTCTTGCTAAGTAGGTTTCCCCAAAACCCGTTTGCAGTGCCTCACAGGTAAGAATGAGGGACCCTGCACCCAGTTTGGTTTGATTGGTAAATGAAGTTACCAATGGCTAATGTCTAGGCAGGGAGACAGAGGTGGGACTATTAGGATTCCTTGGCAAGGGACAGAGAAGTGGGAAGAAAGAGAGCTTCCATGTCAGGGAAGGAGAAGGTGCCTGAGAGGTACAGACTACAGAGAGATAGCTGTCATGTCGGTGCCAGGAAAAGGAGCCCTAAGAGGGTTCCCAGACTGGGTCTAGGTCAGCAAAGATAGAATATAGGATTAGTAAGTAATAATTCGGGAATTTTGGGGGAGGGGTGAATCAGCCATATGGAGGTTAGGAAGTTGCTCAGTCATTGAGCTGTCTAAGGCATATTAAAATATAAAGGCTGTGTGTGTGTGTGTGTGTGTGTGTGTGTGTGTGTGTGTGTGTGTGATTCAGGAACCCAGAACATTGTGGGGTGGTAGAAAGGAGTGCTACCTGTTGCCGGGATAGATTTGAGTAGCCTTAATTGGGTACAGCCACAGGTTAGTCCATCCCTGGTTGCATCTTCCCTCTCTCTGCTTCCTTGTCTACCCACATTCATGTAGCCATGGTGTTCTGTCCTTTAATAAACCTGGAAACACGAAGCAAATTGACCATGAACTGGACCCTCTGAGATCATGAGCTAAGATGAATCCCTCCTACCATGGATTGGGTTTTCAAAGTTTTTGATCAAAGTGGTATAGATTCATCTCCGTGTTTCTGGGGAGCTGCTTTAGAGAAAGTTTGCCCACTATAATCAGGTGACATCTAGTAAAATCGATTATTCTGTATTATGGTACTGAGTCTAATTAAGCCAGTCAAAGTGCTTTGAGATCAGAATTAAGGTTTCCCCTCAGGGTTAGGAGCTTCTTTTATAGACTGCAGAATCGCTTCCAGTGCAAGGCTTCTAACTTCCCCAATAGCCTGCCTGCCATGTAGATTTAGGCATGCCTATCCTTTGCAGTCATATAAACGGGTAATTATCAACTATCAATTTATCTACTGATTTTTTTATTGCTTTACTGAAACTGTGACTAACAGAAGTATGAATCCTAAATACCTTTTCTTTACAATCAAAATATGAACGTGACTATTTCAACCTTACTTTAAAAATTGATGGAAATAAATACTTGTTCTCATCGATTTCCTTAGATTAAGCTAAATAATGGAAGTGTGCACCTCAGGTTCTTTTTTAAGTCCTTTCCTATTAGTGTGTTCTATGGATTCATAGACACAGATTAGACATCATACATTGAGTTTAAGTTTGAGAAGCTCTCTGAGGCAAGGCAGATTGTTTTCTATCACTGAGAAGGGCAGAGTTTGGATGTCAGCATCAACATTGGATGCAAGACTCATTGATCTTGTGCCAGGCTTTGTTCTTAATAACAAATTGTGCTATTCATTCATTTATTCTCCATTTTAAGGCGAAGCAGCGAGTCCTGCCAGCCATGATTCTCATTTTGCAAGTGGGAGAATCTGAGACATTGTTGTTTGAAATTCTTGCCCAGTAACATGGAAAAGCCATGTAGTGCCTATGGTTTTGTACAGCAGTGTATCTATAGATGGAATATTCCATTTTGTATGTCTCTGTTCTTAGGAACACTGGAAGACACTGAACTGGGCAGATGCAGACTCTTAGGGCATGGTGTGTAAATAGTATGGCTGTCCAGTGACAAGAACAAGAGGATAAAAATGATGGGACAGTTTATGGGGGAGAGATCTTGCAAAGAGATCGTCTATCTCCCTGTCTCAATTTCCTCTATACTGGGATTGCAAGTCCACTCTGCTACCTTATCAAGCTTTCTTTCTATATGGCCTCTAGGGGTTTGCCTGAGGTCCTCATGGCTGTTCAGCAAACACCTTAGTAACTCAATCATCTCCTGAGAAGTTCAGTTTCTCTTTGCTGACCATCCAATGCTGCTGCCTATCCTCACCCCTGTCTGCTTTCCTCCTCTATTCTCTCTGGAAGACAAGCAGAAGCAGATGCTGGAATGGGTTTATTCTAATCACGCGCTCACATTTTCACCACGCCGTTTCCAACTTCTGAATAATTAAAGCAGCTGTTGGAGCCTCTGCTCAGTGACAGTAATGAAGAGTGCTATTGCTTATTGTACGTACTTATCTTCGATCGGAGAAGTTTGTCCTGCTCATAGGCAAGGAAGCGGAGACCTAAATACAAAAGTCAAGACCCTGATGATGGAATACATCCCCCCCCATAAGGCTGCTTGGTTCACACCCTAATATGCTGCTTTTTAGGCCTTAGCATGTACCATGTTGCTAAATTCTTATGTTTTTTGGTGCCTTGTTAGTCTTTTCATCTCCCACATACTGTGGTTCATGGCTAAGTTATCAGAATCCATGACTCCATCCCTATCCCCTGCATTCTCAGATGGATAAGGTTGTAGGTGAGTAAAGGTACCTATTTTCTGGGTAGCTTAACTGCCCATCAGCCAGAAAGTTTGAATCAGGCAAGTCTCTTAAAGTGTAAATCAAGTGTCAGGCTTTTAAATAAGAAACACTGGGGGGTTTTGTGCAACTTAAATACAAGTAAGCTTGGAGGGCAGGGAAAGAATTGTTTTACTTGAGTCTGACAGTGTTTTGAAAGTTTCCCATCTCACCACTTATGGTGGCACACAAGCACATTAGCCTTTAAGAGCAATCGATGCTCTGTGGGGTGGCGCTGTGTTGCACTGAGATGCCTCCAAGGTTTTAATTCTCTCTAACAGCTTTCCACTATAAAACAGCTACTGAATCTGAAAGTCATTGGGAGTAATGTGGGTACATCTTGTTTACACACCACCTTGTGGAGGCATCTCAAGACCCAGTGGCTTCAGATAGAGTCATGTTCCTCACTGAATGCAGAAAGCCATAAGCACAGGGAGACCTGTTTATCTATGGCTGACTGTCAACAAAGGAGAAAAAAAAATATGACCTTCTTGCAATATGCTAAAATCATGCATTAGTTCCAGGTCTACGTAATCTGTTGAAGAAGCATAAAAGTTGCATGATTTTAAGCAAGAAACTAACTCCTGATTTTTGTTTTTTTCAAATTCTGAGTTTTCGCTTTTTGTTTTTAATCAAGGACTGAACTCTTGTCCTGCTGGGCAAGAATACAACAACTGAGATGTATCCTAGTCATGTTTTGCATTTATTTTATCTTAAAACAGGGTCTGTTCAGTTGCCCATGGTGACCTTGAACTCGGTTCATACTCTAAAAGTTTGTAATTCTGCTCTATTCTCCCGAGTAGCTGGTAATACAGGCTTCCTCTACCAGTTACAACTAAACCATAAAATTTGTATTACGAAATCACGCTATTGATCAGGGCAAATGTTAATTTAAAAGACCTTTTAATTTTTCAAGAGAATTCATTGTAGAAAATCTTCAAGTAGTCTATGTTTGATTTGATTTATACCTCGTAATTAGAGTTTAGGGCCTTAAAAATATTTGCACTACATGAAACAAATCCAAACTCTTCTGCCCAACATTTTCCTGCATAGATGATTTTGGAATGTGGTCAAATTGTACTAGTTGACTCCATGTGATGCTGGAGCACAGTCTAAGGGGACAAGTTCCTCTAGTTCACATCTGAGCAATGCCCGGACCATGGGCTGCTCTCCACATCATTTCAAGACGGAATCATCCTTATGAGATGCTCACTAACTAACAGCATTCAGAGGTTACCTCAAAGGCTGGCTTAAAAGAAAAAACAATAGCTACTTTACTCCTATGGCAGTACCGGAGAAAGAACTTTGGGCCTCAAACATGCTAGAAAGACACTCTATTATTGAGCTAGCTTAGCAATCTCTATTAAAAAAAATGTGTGTGTCTGATTTCAGGGGAATGTCCACATATTTTTATATAGAGCAATCACTTAGCAGACAGAGCCATCTCCCCAGACTCTCTGATTATTAACTTTTAAAGAAATAATAGATCCACTGTTTCATTTAGGAAATTGTTGAGAATTACTGTGATGGTAAGTAGGTTACTTATGAATCATCTACCCACTCTTCAATTATTGCAGTCATTTAAATGATAATTGCTATTCTAACTCCACTGGGACCCTGAGGACGATAGGAATGAAGGTAAATAACCTTCCAAGGGCACATTGTTGCATTTATCTAATTATATAAGTGAAAGAAGACAATACATGCCTACATCTCCCTTTACATATTTAGTCTGCGCCATGAATTAGTAATTTTATAGCAACAGCACCAGGACTCGATTACCAGGCTACACTCAAATTCAGAGCCTCCACAGAGTCACCTTTAGACCGAAGAACTGTGGCTTTCTCATCCAACCAGCCTGCTCCAACTTTCTGTATTATTTACTCACTTACAGATGAACCAACCTGCCAACATCATTGGGGCAGGATTGCATGTGTGAATACCTGGTATTCTCCACAGACATCTGAAATTATCAACTGGAGCTTTAAGATTCCATTCACCTAAGTTTTCCAGTTTGAATTTGTGACAATAACCCTTATTTCCTTTTCCCAAATAGCATCTGGCTTTTACTGCTATAGGTGAGGATGGTCTTTGCAAAGATGTAGAGTCTTCAGGGTGATGGAGGTCTTCACACGGCGATACTCCATTTGTGGAGAGTGGGTGCATGGTCGTTTTCCTAGAGCTCACTTTGTGGTCATCTCAATCTCAGTTTCATTTCCCCTTTCTACTGTCTGAAGATAGAGTCAGAAAGAAAGATGAGTCTGATGACTGCATCTGAACCAAATTTACTCTCCTCCTCCATGAAGAATGACCCTTCCATGATATCATTGGATTTCTGAGACCAAAGCAAGGAGAAACAAAGAAACTGGAATCAAAGCTATGATGAGCTCAAGCCTCACATGATACTTTAACAAAGCCTTGGATTCAAAAACCATTCTCTAACTGGAAAAGATCATCTAGTGATGGAGATGTGTCCAGTTTGATTTGAATGTAACTTCTGCCTGCTGTTTAGTTTCACTCGGCAGTTATTTCTCACTGAGAAAGCTTTGAATTCAGTCAGCCCACTCTGCTCTCTTTCCCCTGGATACCAGTCAAAGAGCCCACCATCAACCAGTATCCATAGAAATTACTTCAAATACAAACTTCAATATTTGCAGAGGTTCCCCACAAAATAAACTCCTGAACATTATCCTCTCATGTTGAATACACCCAAAGCTCAGATGTTTCTTGAATACATGATAGGTATACGACAACATGCCAGATAAATGGGTAAATTTTCCTAGAACTGCATCGATTTCTCTTAGATCCTTCTGCTATATCAAATGCTTGTATACCCATTCAGGGACATAATTTGAAGGGTTGGAGGGATCCTCAGGCACTCAGGCAGAGATTGAGAAGATTACAAAGGCTAGGCTGAGAGGACCACACTGAGTGTCTGGGAATTTGAAGAATGAGACACATGGACTTGCTGTCTTTTCATTAGAATGGCAGAATGAGCAAAAACACAGTGGTGGGAAAATCCTCTCTAGTGTGAAGTCCCTCTTTCTATCTTAGGAGCAACACACTAATCACTTAATTACCCTCTGAAGGGTAGAAATCTTGTATCTGTCCCTTGGCCAGTGTAGACAGAGAACAGGATTTTTATAGGGTACCACAATGTCACTTCTGTACAGCTGCTGGGACTCTCTATAGGTAGAGTTAATTAAAAATCGCTGAAAGCATTAGTGTCCCCACATCCATAAAATAGTAATTTCCCTTCTGCAAAGTCATCTAAAATATTTTGTGTCAGCTCACTTCCCTATTTCCCCTGAATGTCAGTCAAAGAGAACACTATCAACAAAGAGCTAATTAACTTCCATAGAAATGATTTTCAAATCCAAAATTCAATGTCCAAATTCTCCTGAGCGAGCTGAGTGAGGAAGATTCTCACCACACAAGGCTCTGAACTGCATCTTTGTGAGCAAATGACCGTATAGTATTACAAGGCTATCGGTTTCCATAGTTCCACATGTTAGCCAAATGTAAGGGACTGTGTAGCCTTCACAAAAGCATTAGGATTGAGGTTAATGGGGCCTCACTGTTGATAGTTTGATCACGAAGAATGCACTTGTATAAGCTAGAATAGAATATATCTGTCATCAATGTGTCGAATACTGGAAGCTAGAACTGTTAAAATATTGAATTCATAATACTTAGGACTTTAAGTTTATTGTTTTTACGCTATTTATAAAATATGTTCTAAGCCCTTCACATGTTTAATACTGTATAATTGGTTCTAAACTATAAAGAATTGTCAGCTGAGACACAACAGTATTCCCAGTGCTCTAAGACAGGGCAACAGATTTACTTAAGCGATCACATTCCATCTCCCTTTTATCATCCAACTGAAAATGCCTAAATTTCTCTCTCTTTATCTTCCAGTTGACTATTTAAGGTGCTTTCCCAGCAGCCATCAGAAGGCCCTTTGAAGAGAAGCAGTCTTGGTCTGTGCCCTCTACTGTCATATACCTGGGGATAGTGCCATCTGCCTGGGCATGAAGAATCTGCACCCAGAGGGAACTAGCATGATAAGAGAAGAAGGACAACTGGGGCATGGGAAAGGAAGAGAAGATAGATGTTGTCAAGTTGGATAATGGGATGTCAGGGGTGTGTAAAAGAGAGATTGGGGTGAAGGAAGAATCACTAAAACGTACTTTGTTCAGAAGTGCCAAAATGATATCTAATGCTCTACACAGTAATTAAAAATCCATCACTGGCAAATGGAGATAGGCTTGTGCAGGTGAGCCATGGGCAGAGGTCTCCACTTCTCTTTCACGTTGCTTTTGTTGTTTGTTTTTTGTTTTTTTGTTTTTTTAAACCACTGTTCTTGCCAGCTGAAAGCTTTATCTAAGAGAAGTGCTCTTCAGGACCTCTGGGTGCTCACAGCATATTGTGCACTTAGAGGCCTTAACATTGAATCTTTCTGGAAAAGTTGTTCTTATTATAAGGTAGTAGTTGTTGATCACGAGCAATTTTATTTGTCCCAATATTCTGGCAGTTTTAGGGAGACATTGTTAGTTATCACCAATGGGGGCTACTTTGGCGAAGAAGCAAAGGGCACAGCTAAACAACCACAATAAAGAATGCCGCAAGCCTGCCATGGAGACAGACACCCTGGCACAGAGCTGTCAGCAATCACTGGCCATGGGCAGCCGCAAGATTTTACTGCCTTTTTCTTTCCTCAGTTCCCCACCTCCTAACTCGTCTTTAAAGAAGCCATATTACAGCAAGGGCTCAATACTGTGATGTGCACATTAGGCTAGGAAGACTGGAAATTTCTTCCTTAATGTGTATCTCTTCCTAGTTATCATTGCTGGCTAGTAAAAAATAAAGATGACAGAAACAAACAAACAAACAAAAACTGTGGAGAACTGGTCTCATGTGGGAAGACCTCGACTTTGGGAGATATCCAGGTACGATCTTTCCCTAAGTTAGCCAAAGTCATAAATGTCATAGGACACAGGTGAAAGTCAAGCAGAGCTTTAGATAACACTCAAACATGTTTTAGATTTTATTCCATTGTCAAAAATCAAATCATGCAGTTGATCAAATATTTGTTGGCATGGCCAGAACAGCTCCCCTGTCTAGTGTGTGCTCTTCACAGCCAGAGGGAGGGACCTATGAGTATTATGTGCCTTGTCATGGGGATTTTTCCTCACAGGAGGCCCAGGGAGGTACTTTATGGTCTCCAAAATAAAAGCATGTACTTTGAAATATCTTCCCTACCCTCTTCTAAGCCTCCTTGAGACTACAATACTAAGTACTTTCTTCCAAGTAGTTTCATCTTTCTGTGGCTATAAACAAGCTCACAGAACACATGGAATTCTCAACATGGTGGTCTTCCACAGAGGGCAAGAGGCCCGAGTCCTTAACTGGTTTAACATTGAAATAAAATTTGTTATTGGAACCTCTTTCATTCTACATTTCTGGGTCTGACTGATTATTGAAATGCCCAAAGTAGTTAAGCAGCAACTTTCTTTGGGGTTACTTTGTGATTCTTCTACGTTTTATCTGGAGGAGGAGGACAAACATGGGGGTGGGGAGGAGGAGGAGAAGGAGGGGGAGGAGGAGGGGGAGGAGGGGGAGGAGGAGGAGGAGGAAGGAGAAAAGAAAAGAAGGAGGAGGAGGAGGAGGATTGAACACTCAGGGCAAAAAGAAAGAATTAGAGAATTAAAAAAAGCATTAAAGAATTGTCAGGCAATTCACTAGAGCATCATTAAATTAGGGGAAATGATCATATAAAAGAACAGGTTAGTATGTCTTATTAATCATCCTCTAATTTGAATCTTTTTCTGCATCCCTATTATATATATATATAAGTATATATATATAAGTATATATATATTTGATATACATATATAGACATAATGTACATATGACAATAATGGTGAAATGGGATTATTATTTATGCATTATAACATCTTAATGGACTTAATTTGAACATCTCTTACCATAATTAACGTTGATAGCAATTCACTTCTCTAAGTGTAGTTTTCAATCCCCTTAAGAGAATATAGTGTTATGATCTTATAATTATGTATTTAGGATGTTCTTAACAGACAATGAATTTATTCCAGAGAAAGCTGCCAAGTCAAAAGAATTGCTAGACAAATGTCTATAATGTATACTCATTTGAAGCAAGGAGCTCTGGATGTGGTGGGAAGAAGCATCCGATTAATATATTAATTTCTCTAAAGAGCCGGATTCTTCTGAAACAGAACAATCTTAGGTGTCTCCAAAGGCCCTTGGATGCCAACTTTTAATTGGCTAATGACAGCTAATGAAACCGTTACTATGGTTTGAGTTAATTTATCCCAGGTGCAATCCTTGTTTTTAATCTTACTTTTACTTTCCTATGACAGGTTGCCCCTAAGAGAGAAAACATTTCTATTTTCTTCTGTCATTTGTTGTTTAGGCTTCAACTTTAAATAAAACTTTCTGAAGTTTTTACTGGAGAAAATTGTCCTGTAAATTTTTGCTGGCAGGAAATTTTGGTGATCACTGTTTTGTGGCACAAGTGCTGGCGAAGAATAGGGACAAGAAATGTTCTTACTCATTCAGGCTACTTCAAAGTACTTGTGTAGAAAAATGATGGGTAGGAGTCATTAGATTGAGTCACCTGTTTTATAAAGACTGTGCTACACAGGAATCTGAGAGACTTGGGTTCTGAGTGTGGGCCTGCTAAACATCCACAGCTTTGAGAAGTAGCTGTTTTCAACTCTAGAACAGAACAACCAAAACCTGATACTCTTCTCTTACAGCCTTGAGAGTGGGACACCAAGGCCTTTGTACAAGAATTTTGTTTGTGATTGAGATCTGGGGACCAAAAGGAGAGGACAAGACAATAAATCAGAAAAGGAGGAAAAGGTAGTCAAGAAGGAATCACTGTGTTGCCCCTCCCCCCACAACCGGTACAAGAATCTACAATATCCTTCCAAGGCATCGACTCTCAACCTGAAGGTTGCAGACCCCTTCCAAGGTCAAACGATCCTTCAGAAAACACAGATATTTACAAGATGATTCATAGCAGTAGTAAAGTTACAGTTATGAGTGAAGTAGGAATGCAAACAGTTTTATGGTTGGGGGTCACCACAATATGAACTGCGTTAAAGGGTCACAGAATTAGGAAGGTTGAGAATGACTGCTCTAAGGGTTTTTTTTTTTATTACGTATTTTCCTCAATTACATTTCCAATGCTATCCCAAACATCCCCCATACCCTCCCCCCCACTCCTCTACCCATCCATTCCCACTTTTTGGCCCTGGTGTTCCCCTGTACTGGGGCATATAAAGTTTGCTTATCCAATGGGCCTCTCTTTCCAGTGATGGCCGACTAGGCCATCTTTTGATACATATGCAGCTAGAGTCAAGAGCTCCGGGGTACTGGTTAGTTCATAATGTTGTTGCACCTACAGGGTTGCAGATCCCTTTAGCTCCTTGGGTACTTTCTCTAGCTCCTCCATTGGGGGCCCTGTGATCCATTCAATAGCTGACTGTGAGCATCCACTTCTGTGTTTGCTAGGCCCCGGCATAGCCTCACAAGAGACAGCTATATCAGGGTCCTTTCAGCAAAATCTTGCTAGTGTGTGCAATGCTGATTATAGGATGGATCCCTGGATATGGCAGTCTCTCGATGGTCCATCCTTTTGTCTCGGCTCTAAACTTTGTCTCTGTAATTCCTTCCATGCGTGATTGTTCCCAATTCTAAGAAGGGGCAAAGTGTTTTATTAATGTTTTGTCTCCCAGCTGTCTATGCAGACAGCTCCCACACTGAGCAGGTAATGGATGCATCCGTGGCTGTGAACAACTCTTGTGTTGTGTGGTGAGAATAGAAGAAGCTACCATCTGAATCCCACCCGAACTCAGAGGAGCTGGTTAAGAACTGCGGGGCTTTTACATGGAAGAATTGTAAATCTAAGATCAAGTCAAAGGTAATCTTCCAATGAAGCGGAAAATGAATAATCTTGTCATTGCTGTGTGGATTAACTAGAAAGTCTCAGTCACAGAGGTCACAATTATTGTCGTTTTATAATTAATGTCTAGTTTTACAATTACTATGGCTATTAGCTTATTAAATACAGTAAAGATAGAGATGGTGCCTGTGATGGTTTGTATATTCTTGGACCAGGGAGTGGCACCATCTGAAGGTGTGGCCTTGTTGGAATAGGTGTGACCTGGTTGGAATGGGTGTGTCACTGTGGGTGTGGGTATAAGATCCTCACCCTAGTTGCCTGGAAGTCAGTCTTCCACTAGCAGCCTTTGGATGAAGACATAGAACTCTCGGCACCTCCTGCGCCATGCCTGCCTGGATACTGCCATGCTCCCACCTTGATGATAATGGACTGAACCTCTGAACCTGTAAGCCAGCCCCAATTAAATGTTGTTTTTTATAAGACTTAACTTGGTCATGGTGTCTGTTCACAGCAGTAAAACCCTAACTAAGACAGAAGTTGGTACCAGGAGTGGGGTATTGCTGTGATAGGCCTGACCATGCTTTTATTTGAAAGAATGTGGATTTTGGGATTTTGGATTTGGAAAGCAGTGGAATGCTTTAAATGGGGCTTAATGGGTCATCCTAGTAGGAATATAGAAGATATTGTTGCTGGGAGTAATTGGAACTGTGTTGACCTGGCCCAAGAGATTTCAAAGGAGAAGAATTTCAGAATGTGGCATAAAGACTGGTTTTGTGGTATTTTGGTGAAGAATGTGGCTACTTTTTGCTCTTGTCTGAAAAGTTTACCTGAAGCTAAGGTGAAGAGACTTGGATTAATTGCATTAGTTGCATTGACAAAGGAAGTTTCAAAAAAGCCCAGCAGAGACTTTGTTCTCTGGTTAAGTCTTATGAAGAGAAGTTTGAACAAGCATAGCAAGCTTAGAAAGGAAAAATATAAAATATATGGTTTGAGTATTAAAGGAGTACCAAGAAGTGAAATGGAACAAAATCTTGTGTTCTAGGAGATAAAGATTAAGGGAGTGGGACCTTGGGGCAAGATCCTACCCAGCTAAATTAGATCCAGGCATGGTGGTACACACCTTTAATCCCATGAGACAAGCATGCTGATCTCTACATTCAGGGTCAATCTACAGAGCAAGAACCAGGATAGCCAAGCTTAGGCAATGAAGGATTTAGAAAACATAAAGGTAGTGATAATATAATAATACAAGGGGATCATGTTCTAGTTCCTGTAAGCAGCAGAACTCGGCAGCTTCAGCCATTGTGCCTCTGGCTCTAGAGTTAAGAATGGAAGGAACTACTGGGAAAACTGATGCTGGTTAGCTGGAGCTAAGGAATTATCGGTGATTAAGAAGAGACCAGCATCGTTGAGGTGAAATCTTCTGGAAATTGTTTTCTGGGAGCACAAAGAAGCTGTGTTCCAGAGATAGATAAGGTTGTAGCTCATGCTGCGGCTGGACTTGGTAATGTGTAAGAGTCACTCAGGTGGTACTGCTTGTGAAGGAATGAAGGGATCATGGAGAGAAGCTGAGGCTTAGCACTGTGAGAGGCCAGGGAAGCCCATTGGAGAAGGTGAAGCCTCAGCTGTAGTTGATGGCCCAGGATTGAAGGGGTCATGCAAAGGATTTGAGGCTTGGCACCCTGAAGAGAGCCTATGAGAGGCTATTGGTGAAGCCTAGTTGGAGTGGAACACCCCAGTGTATTGGAGATATCAGTACCATGGGATGATCACCAAGAACAGCAGCCGTAATGGAGTGGATCAACCTGAGCATAGAGTGCTACAGAGGACAGAGATGGAGAAGTGAGGCCAGCCCTTAGGAGGAGTCCAAAGATCAAGTGGAATCCCAGACACTGAAAGAAGAAGCTGTAACATTGAACTTGCCTTGGAGACTCAAAGATGTTAAAGATGCCAGAGCCATGGGACACATGCTGAGGAAAGCTGCTAACAGGGAGTGGAACCAGCCCAGGAGGAAGCAGTTTGTTGCAGTCAAAAAAGATGAAAAAGGAGTGGAGATCTGAAGACCACTTTGACATCAGCCATGGAGATGCAGAGTTTGGAGTTTGCCCAGCTGGTTTCCTGCCTTGCTTTTGGGATTACAGTTAATTAAGTTGAATGAATCTCAGAAGAGACCTTGAACTTTGGACTTTTAACATTGTTGCAACTGCTATAGACTATGAGGACTTTGAAAGTTGCACTAAATGCATTTTGCATTATGCTATGTTTAAGTATGGTCCCCATAGATTCATGTTTTTGAACAAGTCTATGGGAACCAGGGAGTGGAATGTGATGGTTTGTATATCCTTGGACCAGGGAGTGGCACCATCTGAAGGTGTGGCCTTGTTGGAATAGGTGTGACCTGGTTGGAATGGGTGTGTCACTGTGGGTGTGGGTATAAGATCCTCACCCTAGTTGCCTGGAAGTCAGTCTTCCACTAGCAGCCTTTGGATGAAGACATAGAACTCTCGGCACCTCCTGCGCCATGCCTGCCTGGATACTGCCATGCTCCCACCTTGATGATAATGGACTGAACCTCTGAACCTTTAAGCCAGCCCCAATTAAATGTTGTTTTTTATAAGACTTAACTTGGTCATGGTGTCTGTTCACAGCAGTAAAACCCTAACTAAGACAGTGCCTTAACTGTCTGTAAATACCTTGCATGGTAGCTTGCAATGTGTGTGTGTGTTTGAATGTTACTCCCCCCTGCCCCAAATCATTTTAAAATTTTAACTCTTAGTACCTAATATAACATGAATTCTTTGATGGATATAAGGTTTCTTGTAGAGGTACTCAAATTAAATTGAGGTCTTTAAGACATTCCTATCTTAGTAACTGTTATATTGCTGCAAAGAGACAGCACAGCCAAGGCAAACTTTTAGGAGAAAATATTTAATTGGGTGTTTGATTTCAGTTTTAGAGGATTAGTCCAAAATCATCATGGTGGGGAACATGACTGCAGTCATGTAGGCAGGCATGACTCTAGAGCAGTACCTGAGGGATTACATCTTATCTACAATCATGTAGCATAGAGAGAATGAGCCTGGGCCTGGTGTGTGGGCTTGAGTACACCACCCAGTGACACTTCTCCTCCAGCAAGGCCACACCCCCCAAATCCTTCCCAAGCAATTCCACTGAAACCCAAGTATTTCGATATATGATCTTATATAGGGGTCATTCTTATTCAAACCTCCACAGTTCCCCAGCTCATTATGATGGTGACCAATATAAAAAGGAGAAAATTTGAAGTAGAGACCTGGGCATAGAGAGGGAAAACCATTTAGAGATAATACCATCAAGATACACTTGAGGCTACTGCATGCTATGAGAACAACATGGATCATATTCTCCCCGTGATTCTTAGGAACACACACCCCTTACAATATCTTACCTTTCATCTTTGAGCCTTTATGGTGTCAAGACAGCTCATTTCTATACTAAGTAACAGACATTTGGTATTTGTTACAGTGTCCCTAGGAAACCACTAGTGAGCTCAACAAATATTTGAGGACATTGAATAAATGATAGAATGAAAAGATCGTGAATGTAATTGTGTTTTCTTAGTGTGTTTCACTCTGTATACGTTTTTAGAAGCCAGAAAGAAAGCTCCTAAATACTATGGTTCGTTATGCAGTTTGTTTCTCTTTGCACAATTGTTTCTCTCTTTTACCTGATAGAGACACTGTTTTCATGGCTGGGTAACTTGCCTTTTGCAATTGTGGTCCAAGCACATATGTATGTATTCATTCAAACTAAATGTACATGTCAATGTTGTCATGGCCCTAATCTTCTCTTAGATCACTTACTAGATGCCTGCAATACCAGGAAAATATTCTCCACTGAGCTACACTTATCCTACTTCTCAGTCTTAATAGTTGTCCATGCTTGCTCCCTCGGAAGTTCTGTTGTTTTCTGAGACAGTTTAACAACAGTGAAAACGTTGTCTAGAAATGATCCTTGTTATCCTGGGAGATGCCGTCTTTAATAGTCATCTGTAATTATACAAACCATATACACATCCCATGACTGACTCCAGACAGAGAGCTGAGTACAAGAGAAGCAGGACTGCACTGAAGAAACATCTATCAAGGTTAGAGGTGGTCAGACCAATAACTCACAATAGCTAGTTTCTAAAGTTTTAGAAACTATTGCTCTAAGTAAGTCTAGATGATTGTTTTTATGCATTTCCTATTCCATCATGAGTCACTAAGAATAATTAATATCAACAGCTAGTATGAGTGCTTCTTCATGATTTGTTTGATCCTAAAACACTTTCATGAGGAATTAGTCAAACATTTATTTCCTCAACAGCATTTGATGCAAAATTGAATAATTAGTACCACTTTATTCCAACATGACATAGAAGACAGAGCTATTTTATCTTAAATAACTTTCTTAAATTAGTAAGTGGGATGAGTCAGGAGGGAATTCTATACCAAAGGATAAAAATAATTTAATAAATATGGATGTATTAGAAATTTTAATTAAATATAGTCTCATATTATAATTTGTTCTGATATTTTATTAACATAATTCCATATGTAACAACATAAAATGATATAGATCATCATGAATCTACTTACTTGAAGTTTTGCTGGCAGCAGTCAAGTGTTTAAACAAAAAGCAATGCTGGCATTTTCTTTGTTTGAATTACCATAATCCCACAAAGATATTTTAAACATCTGTGTGTGTACACTTGCCTTTCTTAGAGGTGAATGTGGAAGCTGGCACTAGAGACTCAAGTTGTGCCCTAAAAAAAAAAAAAATCTTTTTATGTGGTTGTTGGAGAGCTGTCTTAGTTAGGGTCCTATTGCTATGATAAAACATCATGACTGAAAGCCACTTGAGGAGGAAAGGAGTTCATGTTGCTTATTCTTTCATACCACAATTCATCATCTACTGTGGTCAGGGCAGGAACCAGAGGCAGGAACTGAAGCAGAGGCCATAGGAAAGTGCTACTTTCTAGCTTGTTCCTCATGGATTGCTCAGCCTGCTTTCTTACACACCCCAGCATTGCTGTCTGAATGGTGGCACCAATCTCAAAGGAATGGGCCACCCCACATTAATCACTAATTAAGAAATGTACTATATCCTTGTCATATGTTAGAACATCTTTTGTGTAAATGCCCAAGAGTGATATAGCTGAATCCTCATGTAATACTATGACTAATTTTCTGAGGAACCACCAGATTGATTTCCAGAGTGGTTGTATCAGCTTGCAATCCCACCAACAATGGAGGAGTGTTCCTCTTTCTCCACATCTTCTCGAGCATATGCTGTCACCTGAGTTTTTGATCTTAGCCTTTCTAACTGGTGTGATGTGGAATCACAGAGTTGTTTTGATTTGCTTTCTCTGATGACTAAGGATGTTGAATATTTTTTTTTTAGGTGTTTCTCAGCCATTCGCTATTCCTCAGTCGGGGATTCTTTGTTTAGCTCTGTACCCCCCTTTTTAACAGGGTTATTTGGTTCTCTGGAGTATAACTTCTTAAGTTCTTTGAATATATTGGATATTAGCCCTGTATTGGATGTAGGTTGGTAACGATCTTTTCCCAATGTGTTGGTTGCTGTTTTGGGCATATTGGTAGTGACCTTTGCCGTACAGAAGCATTGCAATTTTATGTGGTCCCATTTGTCTATTTTTGATCTTAGAGCATAAGTCATTGGTGTTCTATTTAGGAAATTTCCTCCTGTGCCCATGTGTTTGAGGCTCTTCCGCATTTTCTCTTCTTAAGGACACATGCTCCACTATGTTCATAGCAGCCTTATTTATAATAGCCAGAAGCTGGAAAGAACCCAGATGTCCCTCAACAGAGGAATGGATACAGAAAACGTGGTACATTGATACAGTGGAGTACTACTCTGCTATTAAAAACAATGACTTCATGAAATTCTTAGGCAAATGGATAGAATTATAAAATGTCATCCTGAGTGAGGTTACTCAGTCCCAAAAGAACACACATGCTATGCACTCACTGGTGAGTTGATATTAGCCCAAAAGTCCCGAATACCCATGATACAATTCACAGACCACATGAAGCTCAAGAAGGAAGACCAAAGTGTGAGTGCTTTGGTCCTTCTTAGAAGGAGAACAAAATACTCATGGGAGCAAATATGGAGACACAGTGGAGCCGAAACTGAAGGAAAGGCCATCCAGAGACTGCCCTACCTGAGAATCCATTACATATACAGCCACCAAAACCACACACTATTGTGGATGCCAAGAAGTGCTTGCTTACAGGGGCCCAATATAGCTTTCTCCTGAGAGGCTCTGACAGAGTCTGATAAGTACAGAGGCAGATGCTCGCAGCCAACCATTGGACTGAGCATGGATTCTCCAATGGAGCAGTAGAGAAAGGTCTGAAGGAGATGAAAGGGTTTGCATCCCCAAAGGAAGAACAACAATATCAACTACCAGACACTGCCTCCCTCCACCACCAGAGCTCCCAGGGACTAAACCACCAACCAAAGAGTATACATGGAGCAATTTATGGCTCCAGCCACATATGTAGCAGAGAATGGCCTTTTTGGGCATCAGTGGGAGGAGAGGCTCTTGGTCCTGTGAAGGTTTGATGCCCAGTGTAGGGGAATGCCAGGGTGTGGAGGAAGGAGTGGGTGGGTGGGTTGGTGGGGGAACACTCTCATAGAAGCAGGAGGAAGGGAGATGGCATAAGGGGTCTCCAGGAGGTGGGGAAACCGAGAAAAGGGATAACATTTGAAATGTAAATAAAGAAAATATCCAAAAAAAAGAAAGAAAAGAAAAGAAAAAGAAATGCACTGAAATCCTTCCCCCAAGCCAATCTGTTTGAATAAGCCTATGAGTTTGAATCATATGTAGAATAGCTTTATTTCAACTTGAAACAACATAACAACATAGACTCATTTTCTCAGTTGAAGTTCATAAATGAGTCTATGTTGTTTCAAGTTGAAATAAAGCTATTCTACATATGATTCAAACTCATGGGCTTATGCTTGAACAGCAAGCCCTTGATTCATTGTCTTCAGTAAAACTCATATTGTGTTATTTACCCAGGAGGGAGCTATTCATTCACATTTTTTCCTAAAGAATGCCCTACATGCATTTGGTCAAGCAGTAGCACCATATTTACTGAAAAATAGAATGACTACAAAGGCTTGTAGAATAGATATTTTCTGATAATAAAGTTATGTATGAAGGGACTAAGCCTATTTACATTTGACTTGATATAATCGGATTTTTGTTTCAAAATGATAAATTGAAGGACTACCATATCTTATGTTCATGAAATGAGTACATGGTTGAAAGAGATTTCAGACTGAAACAAAACCTGCTAATATTTATTTGTAAGTTTATACAACACACAAACACTTCTACTACTGACTCTAGGTGGCTGGCCAGCACATTTACTTTCTGGATACTTATGCTGCTATTCTCACAATATATGATTCAAGTAAGTCTAGTTCACTGCTGTGGTACAAGCATATCCCAGAGTGACTCACAGGAGCCACAAACAGAAGTAATGTATTTCTATTGTGCTTTACCTGGTCATGCTGACTAGTGATAGACACTATTTGGTACTTCTACAACACATAGACACTAGAAATGAATGATATCTGGCTCTTTAGAAAGGTGTTGATGCCCATGAATATAAACCAATAGGACATGCAAATGTCTCTTTATTTTCCAGATGTAATTGTCATCTCAGAAGCTTACTGCTGAATAAGCTCATCCTTTCTAGTTTTTGCTGAACTCTTCCTGGTTGGTTCTACTCAGCTGTTCTGGTTCAAACTCCCCTCTAAGCTGACTGATTCAAACTGACTTCTCTCAGTCTCTCACTGATCTGTTTGGGCTCAAACTAACTCTGTCAATTCAAATTCTAATCTTCTGGCTGCTTCTTATTCTCTAGTTCCAACTGCCTCTGCTGACCTGCCCTCCAGGAACTGCACAATTTGAATGGAATGATTCCACTGAACCCAACTGCATTACATGAACTGCCCTGACTGAACTGATTTGAACTGCCCTCTCTCTGACTGCACTGCTATTAAGTAGCCTCTCTTTTTTGCCTGTTCTCATGAGAGTTAGGCATATCCTATCTGTGACTCATTCTGTCAAATCTTTTTCTGATTCATCACTTTGTCTACCCCTCAATTCGGAGTTACCACTTGGGATTAAAATGTGTACTAATGGCATGGGCTTAAACATGTTTGGGGTACCTGCAGTCCTACTGGATCAAACAGACCTAGAAGGTCTTGGGATGTGATTCCTTGCAAGAGGAGTCATATTGTTGGATTAAAATTCCTCTATATGCATGGCTTTACTCATTTTTATAAAGCTGGACATTTTTGAGGTATGAATAATATATTGGTGGTGAAAAATCTCACTGAATTGGCACCAATAGTAATAATTTATTTACTCTTCCAATATTTGAAATGTTAATAATACATCTGTAGTAGTCACCAAATGGCTGCTACATTAAGACTCTGGGAGCTCTCCCAATTCTGCCCCCTAGTTGCTGTTCTGGAGAAATCTATTTTCTTCATCTTTTAAAAGGTTACATACAGATCCTTTCTTGACCTGTGGCTTGATATCTTCATATCTATGCTTATTGTTCAAAAAGAAAAACTGGTGTGTGTGGAGGAGGAGGGAGTCTGGGTCTTTTCCCACAGCATCTTTTAAGTATAATGTGTCTAAGTAGCAATGTCTAAGCATTATGGTTGGTTGTTAGGCTGTTGGCCATGGTCCATTAAGTTAGAGGAGCAGTTGACTTTAGTAGGTTGTTTTCACATTTAAAAGAGACTGTAAGTCACATATTTAAGAAGTGGTTGATGCTCTTTACCATTTGTTTTATTAAAAGTGTGATTTTAATTACAACTGATTTTGAAACTATAGCCCGACTCTTGGCAACTTTTTGGGTTTCTATTTCTACCACCCTACTCTTGCCATTTTCTTTTCAACTCCCCAACACTAAGTAGGAGATAAAGAAGGCTGGAGAGGAAAGGGGTTATTCCTGCTGATAGGGACATCTACATCATTGGGGGCAATTTTCATCTTCGTCGTTATGACATCACCATCCAGCACCCAGCACCTAGAGATGACAGCAGCAGCAGCAGCAATAAACAGCTGCAGCCCCTCTTGGGGATTTAACATTTTTTCACCTCTCAAGAGTTCCTAGAATTCCAAACTTTATACATTTGCAGAAGCTTTCTGCAGCTGGCAAATTTATGCCCCTGCCAGAGCATGAGACAAATCATACTCTCATGCTGTGGACAAACTGAAGCATCCCCATGTCTCACACCTGGGTTTAAAACAAAAACATATTCCCATAATATTTCTTTGTTTTTAAAGAAATCAAAATTTTCACTACACCTGTTTCATACTGGTGTTAATAACCTTAGGCATATTCTTTTTCACTATGGTGTAGCTCACTTAACGTTTTCCTGTAAGCTAGTACAATATTTTTCTACATGCAGTTTTCATAAACCAAAACTGATGTTGGAATGTTACAACATTCCAAACGGTAAGAACTGGCCTTCTATCTAACTAAAATGTTATCTTCCCTCTTCTTTTTGGAGAGAAACCCACTGAATAAGTTTTCATTTAACCTTTCCTCCTATTTATTAAAACCTAGTTGCTGGCACATTTTCCTCAGTAAAAGGAGGCACTAGCTCAAATCAGTTTGTAAATATGCATATCTGAAATTCAAGGAAGAAAACCTTCAAAGGTTGAACGACCATCAGTGAAGAACCACAAACAAATTAGACAGAAGCAGACACGTGGGGGGGGGGCAGTTTGTCTTAGGACTCTAAGGTTACATTGGAATTCTTAATTATACATACTATAAATGTTATGTTCCAGAATTTTTAAGTTAATATTGATTTGCGACTTCATCATCAAAACTTTGTTCTAGATTTAAATTTCTCCTGATTGCATTCCTTATTCTACTATACACCCAAGTTGCTGCTCTTAGGAGTCTAAGTGTAGCTAGAAATTGACTGGTGAGATGTTGAGGAAGAGGCTGGCAAAAAGTTCACAGCAAGTAGAGATGGCTCAAAACATTGATATTTCCTATCAGGAAACCTGAGTCACAAAATTCTCTGTAGCATTTTCCAAAAATACATTTTATGTTAGTTGTGTTAAAACAGCTGCAAAGAACGGGCTCTGTCCGCCCCAGGGTTATGCTTGCTTTGAAGTGCTCTGCATGCAAGCTAACCGGCAAATGACAAATGAATCAGGCACAGCAGGCCTTGATTCCCCTAGGTTTCCACTCATTTCGGCCTGCAGCAGTGGACCCTAGAAATATTTCAGAGTGAGCCCTGGCAAATGTTTGATGACAAGCCTGGTCTCATGTCTTTGCCTGGGTTAGATAACAACCATTCCTCTTTGCTATTCCCAAGCTCCTTCCTTGGCCACAGAAGCTACACGGGTAAATCTTTTTGACATGTAGTTACTTGTCCTTGGCCAACAAGATGGAGTCATGCTTCCTTCTGCCTCTTTTTATCATCCCAGCCTACACAGAGAAAAAACAAGGTACTTCATCAAATGCAGGCACTGGCTGGATAATCCTACCTGGGTTCCTGGGTATTGCTGCAGTTAGAGACAAGTGTGTTCCAAGTTCTTCTACCATAGCTCATCTCAAAGATAAAAATTTGTAAAGCACACAAGGGAAAAGAATAAGGAGGCTCCATATCTCAATACATTTGTAACATATTCAGGGGGCATGCGTGGACACAGTGAGAGATTCTGTCATAAAGGAGGATAGCACTGTGTGAATTCACCTAGAAATAAAAACTGAGCAGAAAAACTTCTCATGTTTTGTTCATATTTTATTTTTGTTGACATCTAGTTATTTGTTTATTTAATATGTATATATAAATATACACTCATGCCTGCCATGACACACCTTGGCATACATATAAACACACTACACAAACGCACCCAAACTCTAGGCTGAAATATTCAATGGGAACGATCAGCAATGGATGATTAATGATTTTTAATTTTAAATCATGAATTATGAATTATGACACCCTGTAGTGTCATAAGCTTTCAATTTATTTCACAAGGTGTTATCTGTTCCATTGCCTGACATATCCAAGTTATCTGTGCGCCCCATCTGTATGTACCACCCTCCCATGTTGTCTGTGTGTACTCTCTGTTTATACCACCCTCCTATGCTATGTGTACCTTCTGCATGCACTACCCTCCCATATTCTCTGTAGGTGTCATCTGTATGTACCACTGTCCCATGCTGTCTGTGTGTATCTTCTGCATGTACTATCCTCCATGCTGTCTGTGTGCAACATCTGTATGTACTACCTTCCCAGTGATTACTAGGTGATATTCAGTGATCGGTTTAACGATCATGACATTGATTTCACCTAATAATACCTGCAAGGCTCAAGAATAGTAATGCTGCCAGTTCAGACATGCCAAGAAGAATCCTTGAATTTTTTTTTCTTTTGAAAGAAAAGATACAAGTATAAGGAGATGTTTTGAAAGAGAAGGGCCATACTCACAGAGATTTCAAAGGCGTATGTCATTATGCTCCTACGTCATTACTATGTTTTCTGATAATCTCTTACTGTTCTTAATTCATACATGAAGGAACACAGTCCGAAACCTACTATTCATGGGTCCAGACATCCACTGGGAGGCTTGGAAGAAATGCTGCAAGAATGAGTGGGGCTGTGGTAGTGAGAGGCACCTGATGCTGCCTGCTCCTTTCCTCAGGAGTGAACTAATTCGGCCCATCTGCTAAGGTGGTAACCCAGCAGTCAGCCTCCTTATTAGAGACTGATTTCTGCTACTCCTGGCAAGACCAAGTGAGACTTTCCTTGCTGGTGGCATTTGTTTCCCTGCCAGTCTTTTCACAATCTGAAGAGAACAAAACAATAAAAAGAAAAAGAAGAATAAAAGGAGAAAAGAAAGGAAGAAAGAGAGAGAGAGAGAGAGAGAGAGAGAGAGAGAGAGAGAGAGAGAGAGAGAGAGAGAGAGAAAGGCAGGCTAGGAAGGCCAGTCTCCTGCCTTACTTATTCTCAACCCTGTTCAGTTGTGTAGAATTTTATTCCCAATTGGCTCTAGTTTATGCTTGTTACTATGGTGATCTCTCTCTCTCTCTCTCTCTCTCTCTCTTTCTCTTTCTCTCTCTCTCTTCCTTTGCATTTCACAGCCTCTCCTTGCAGGCTTCCTTCTCTGACTTAAAAGAGTTAAACTCTCCCTTCAACTGTGCAGCACCTCATTTGCATACCATGTTGTGTCATTATTTCTCTAGTGCTTGCCCTCGTAGGAAACTGTACCTCTTTAATATACCCTGATCAAATATTTGAGCTGTATAATGTGAATATTAGCATAGATTTTTATCAACAAAACACTCTTCAGGAGACCTGCAGATTTACAATAAAAAGATCTGTAGAAATTTGTGCCTGAGACAGAAGTTTTCTAATCTCATTTGTGAGTTTTAATTTAGGTCGACACAGCTTTGCCACACCCCAATTAAAGTAGGAGGAAGTGATCAGAATGATAGGAAGTGCATCTGTCTTCTGTGTGGAACAGGTGGATGGTATTTTATAAATAGTGACACCAAGGAAACCATTTTCACACTTTGACTTCTTGTTGATAAAACAGAAGGGTGTGAGGTTTAGAAGTTGTCAAAGTTGCTCAAATAAGATATTGTATATTTTTTGTTCCAGTGAACTAATGTTCATTATAGAAGCAGTCAACGTCACTCTCACAGGTATTTGCTAGTCTGGGACCTCAGCAAAGAGTTAGTTAATAGTCACCTTTCCTCATACTTTTAAATTGCGTGCTTCATAGTTCTAAGTCACTGCTCTGGGTTTCTGCTTAGATGGTAGTCCCTGCCTATATGAACCTTGTCTACCAAGCGTGTCAGGCAATGAAGTGCGTAGAAGTTAACTAGTGAGAGAGAATAGGACTACTTAAACTAGGTTGTACATCATTGTCAAACTGGGGGATATCAAACGTGAAGAAAGCAGCAAGAGTAAAATGCTCTTATTCTTAAGTTCCACCCCAACTCCCTAGGCGTGAGCTTTGGCTCGAGCTCTTCTGTATGCTCCCTAGATTATTCCACTGTTGCTCTGAGTTCAGCTACAAGGAAGTAGCATCATGCTTCACCCAGCATCAGGATCTCCTGGGTACGAACTCCCAGAGAGTCCTACTCAGAGGCAGGGTGGACCTCAGAATCCTCATTAACTAGCTGTCAGCTGCTGCTACTGATGTCCATCATGGTACAGCATTTTCAGAATGTAGTGGGGGATTCCCAAAGCAGGATTGGAAGGGTGCATGGATAAAGAGAAAACAGACAATCAAAAAACACTCAGGGCACAGGGCTTGGCATCCAAAGATACCCAGAGGAAGAAAGAACACTTGGAAAATGTTCTGATTTGTGTTTGGTCCAATGTTAGGAGTTTTCAGATGTATCAGATGTTGAAATGGTAAAAAGACAACAGATCCTTATGGTAGTATAAACAATATTAAGGAGTTTGATGTTATCCTGCAGTCAATGGTAGGGGGCCATGAGGGAAGAGAGAACATCTCATGATTCTCATTTTGGAATACTAAAGCAGATGGGACCTGCATTTAGAGTACCCGATACATCTGGTGGTAGTGTGAAGTAGAAACACTGATCTAAAAATCAAGCCACAGAAGTTTGTGATGGAATGATGGTGGGTAGGTGAGGGAGGAATGAAAGATAACTCCTGCACTTGGGCTTCGATGGCTGGATAGAGTGTAGATAATCCACAATGGAGAAATTGGGCCAGTGATGCACAAGTCGATTGAACTATCAGAAAATTATCCAATGACCTTGAAATTCATTTTCCTCACCAGTAAAAGAGCAACAAGTGCCATAAATCACAGAGTGCTCTGCTGTCTTGGTTAACTGAAGTCACATAACTAAACATGGTAAGTGGGTCCTTTGCCTCCTGCCTTCACAGTTTTCTATCTGTCCTTAGTACCAGTGCACACAAAGCACAGACCACCAAGCCCATCACTTTCTACCTCTAACCATGCTCAGTAGCAGTTATAGTTTTCGTCTTTCAACCTCCAGTACATAATTTTAGTAAAGAAACAAGGAAACCCAAGGAAATAGTTGCAGGAGTGGGGGGGGGGGGGCTGGGGAACAGGGTGGGGGGAGGGTATAGAGGACTTTCAGGATAGCATTTGAAATGTAAATGAAAAAATATCTAAAAAAAATTAAAACAATAGAATAAAGCCAATGTTCTTTCCTCATTTTAACCATTACTGAAAATAAAATTAAACATTCAAAAATGGTTTCTGAAAAGCATTTGTGAAAATAATCAAGTCTAGTTCCTTAAAGTGAGGTAACTCATTGCTTCACAAAACAGGTTATTCTCTTGTACATAGACTGGAACCTGCTTATTAAAGATGATTGATGTACAGGGCTAGTATATCCTTCTTGTGCCAACTCTTTTCAGAACTTTTCTGCTTGTGTTTCCAAGAGGAAATTATTCGAACTACGATGGAGCAAATCTACCCAGTGACCAAGCATCTTTCCATAAACTTTTATGCTACGAGAAGAAGCCTATCAAGAATGGGATGTGCTGATCACTGCTCTGCTTTATTCCAGTCTCCCCTAGCTGTAGTATTAAAACATAGAACCACATATTGTCAGGTCAGTTCCTCGAAGTGGGCAAATGAATTATAACATACAAACAGGCTCATTGATAAAAGTCCTTGACTTTGTGTCTCAGCTTCTATGAACCATACACTATTTTAGCCCTATCTAAGGAATGACCCTTTGGGGTTTGAGTATTTTTCTTTAATGCCCTCATTTCTTTTGTGATTAAGTAGGAAAACTGTGATGGTTTGTATATGCTCAGCCCAGGGAGTGACATTATTAGATGGTGTGGCCCTGTTGGAGTAGGCCTATTATTGTGGGTGTGGGCTTTAAGACCCTCATCCTAGCTGCCTGGAAGCCAGTCTTCTCCTAACTGCCTTCAAAACAAGAGGTGTAACTTTCATCTCCTCCTGCACCATGTCTGTGTCTATCTGGATGTTGGCATACTCCCACCTTGATGATAATGGACTGAACCTCTGAACCTGTAAGCCAGCCCCAATTAAATGTTGTCCTTATAAGAGTTGCCTTGGTCATGGTGTCTGTTCATAGCAGTAAAACCCTAACTAAGACAACCTCACTAAGAATAGGGAATGATAGCAAATTTAAAATATTTTGATTGAAATATTTTAAAAATCTCCTTCCTCAAAACAACTCCATTTTTAATAAAAAGATAATTGCTCCAGAAAATATACCTTTCTATTTGGTCTTACTGTACAGCAGCCCCACAGATGAACAACAGCTGAGACCAGTTAGGCTTAAAGGTGGGTCTCTGAAAACAACCAGAAATGTTTTGTTTCTTAATTTGCCAAGAATTACTTTCAATCTCCAAAGCAGCATGCCTACTTATCCTTTATTTATCCAAAAAGAAAATGCCAAATTTTCTTAACACTGCAAGGAAATATCTTTCCTTTTGCATGAATACAACATTTTTGGAGCTAGCAGCTGTGAGCTTGTCTGGGGGCAGGGGGGGCGCTATGATCATCAATGGCAGCTGTGGACATGCACTATGATAATTAGAGCACCACAAAGAAGCAAAGTTCTATATCTGCTCTTTTCCTGGTGTGTGTTTGTATTGGTTATCTAAGTCAAAGTAAGTGTATTCTCTCTCTCTCTCTCTCTCTCTCTCTCTCTCTCTCTCTCTCTCTCTCTCTCTCTGTGTGTGTGTGTGTGTGTACATGTGTGTGCATGTGTGTGTGTGTGCATGTGTGTGTGTTCACATGCATGTGGAAGTGAAAGACTGACATCTGGTGTTTTCCTTTCTAGCTCCTAACATTGTTATTATGTTTGGATATAAGGTCTTTCCCGATTTTGTGGCTCACTGATTGTCCAGACAGGCTGTCCAGCAAGGACCTTTAATCTTTCTGTCTCCATTTCAGAGCAACAGGATTTGGGGTATATACCTCCAGAAATTTCCATATAGGTTTTGGGGATCTGAACTCAGGTCCTTACACCTTACCCATTAAGCAATCCCCTAAGCGCCACTTTGTCCACTATGACAAAAGGGTGCTAACCATCTATAAAAGGAGAACTTTAGTTTGATGCAAGTGAAGAGTAACTGAAGGGAGTGTGTGGTGGTGTTGAGTATGCAACACATATCCTGATGTACGTTCTTAGCTGGTATTCTTTCTCTCAAATGACTTAGCAGCTCACTGACTGAGCCAAATGAGCTGGATTCTGGAAGCAGCACTCATTTACTGAGATAACATCTTTTTTTTTTTTTTTTTTTTTTTTTTTTTTTTAATGTGACCTCATAAAAAGCACCATCTTTGTAGTCTAATTTTTGCTGGGGATATGGAGCTGACAAGGCAGAGGTGTTCTGACTGGCGAAGGTTAATGATGTATATGGCTGGGACCTACAGGGTGCAAGTCAAGGAACCCACACCTAATTTTGGTCTTTAAAACACTAAGTGCTTTGCAGAACGTAGACCTGAACTTTAACTTTGGTACTCATTAGCCTCGTGTTCTTGGTCAAGTTATCCAACTTCTACGACCTCAAGTTTGCTCATCTGTAAAATGAGGCTAATTATACTTATCTCAAGGTAGGTATTGCATCTTCATTAGAGGTGTTCAATGAAATAGAATATGTGAATAGTTCATTAAGTGGGAGGTAGATTCTGTTTACTTTTGAATTAGTGTTAGATAGACTTTTCATTCTGCATTTCTATTTGGGCGTCGTCACATTTAGCAACATCTTTTTTTTTTTTTTGGTTTTTTTTTTTTTTTTTTGGTTTTTCGAGACAGGGTTTCTCTGTGTAGTCTTGGCTGCCCTGGGACTCACTCTGTAGACCAGGCTGGCCTCAAACTCAGAAATCCACCTGCCTCTGCCTCCCAAGTGCTGGGATTAAAGGTGTGCACCACCACTGCTCAGCTGCAACATCATTCTTTATGACCATAATCATGAGTTTAAGAAAACTTTGCAAGGCTTATATCCTTAGGACTTAAATATCTCCATATTTCACATGTGTGTTCACTATTGTGTGATAACATGGTTGGAATATTTACAAACACAGTGACATATGATTAAGGAAAAATACTTAACATTCTGAGTAGAAAGTAGGTGCTCTTCACTGAATTATTCACGATGTTAAATACCCCTGAGGTTGCCTAAGGAAACCTTTGCTAAGGTAAACCTACCTGGAATGTAGAGACTTCACTGAGAAATCTCTGCCTGTACTGGGAGAAGTGGAAGCAGTTTGATCAAAGCAGACAGGAAAACAAGCAGCTGTGGAAGTGGGAGGGTTCCGGTGGGCGTCCCTGGTATGCTCAGTGCTAGTTTGAATGGTGTTACATTGGCAACTTGTCTCTGATGGTTAGATATTGTCTTTAAGTACAGAATAAGTGTCCTATAGACTTCCTAGCCATCACAATATTGCATTTCAGGACTTTGTAACTGAATCATTACTGCTTCTGTTATGCTGTCACACTTGCCTCATGTTTGACATATTTATTGGAAGGCAAGGGGCAATACTTGGAGACGGTGTTTATATGAACATGACATCAAGGCAGCAAGGAAGACATTCTCTCCTGGAATACAGTTTCTTCCCACAATCTCAAAGCACACCTCCTCATAATCTCAGAGTTACACATCACACCTGGAATAGCTTCACAAGGCAAAATAAGTGTTGCATTAAAAACTAAAAAATAGGCCTGGGAAGATGGACCAGCTGGTTAAAGGGGCGTGCCATTTAAGCAAGGAGACCTGAGTGAGTCTTATTTGCAGAAGGAAAAACCATACTTTACAATCCCACAAAGACAGGCAGATACCTAGAGAATCCTGGGCAGCCCAGCCAAGGAAGTGAGTTCTATGTAAAAGTGAGAGAGACTCTCCTGAAAACAGTAGAATAGAGAGTGACTGAGGAAGACCCTGAACTTGACCTCTGGCACATACATGTGCACACATGTGCATGCAAGCATCTACCTGTGCATGCACGTATCAATTTTTCTGCTGTACTTTAAAATCGGCGGTTACATTTTCAAAAATACTTTCTGATGAAGTACAGATAGCATAACCATTTTATAATGTGAATTTTCTAAGTACCAGTATGGAAAGATAATAGTCCATTGAAAGCATGGGATGAACTTTGAAGATTTATTTTCACATTTTAAAATTAGCCCATTTTATGTTATCCTACAGAAGCGCCTCACTTCACAATAGGGTGCATTATGAGAAGTGTATCATTAGGTGATTCTGTATTGTTTGAAGACCACAGCATGTACTTACACAAACCCGGAGGCTATACAGCTTTCATGTTTGGTGAAGACTATGGCTGTCGGGGACACTGGTGAACAAAACAACATGAGATTTAAATCCAGCACCAGAGAAAAATGAAGCAATCATAAGATACAGTCAACATGTGATGTAAGAGGCTGCTGACATCCTATCATATTAATTTGCTTTACAGTAAACTTTTCTCCCACACCCTCAGATAATGATGGATAGATAGGGTACTAAAATAAACATGAAACAGTTATATTTTTATATTGTTGGTCATCATGGAATCTATATAATTGTATGAGCTCTGCCTGTATAAAAGAACCTGTAGTGTAGGTTTGCAGACACTAACCTCGCCACAAATATAAATGATGCCATTGGATGGCCCTCAGATCACGAGGTGACAGGAGTCTTTAGCTCCACTATAGCAATCCTTCTGTCATGAAAGCTTGTCATAGGGTTCATGGCCATGCTCAGGTGTCGAGAGATGTCATGCTTGTGGTGAGATGAGTGCGGTGCACTCATCCCGAGTGACAGCTCTGCATGTCACTGTGAAAGCACAATGACACTTATTAGAATCAAAGTGGAGTCACCTGCATTAACGATGACAACAAGGAAAGCCATAGGTCAAGAGCCATGAGGGAAGCAATCTTATGTGCAGTTGTCTAAGAGGTATTACCACCCAGACCTCCTGGAACCACAGTCTTACAGAGGTTACAGCCTTCTGCAAACTGTTCTTCTAGGAAGATAGATATGCCCTTAGCTACTATCTGTCCATCCTCAGACGATACCCCCTTATTCTAATCATGTGGCCTAGGACTGTTATGCTAAAATATGGGTTTCTCTTCCTCAGTGTTTGCTTTTAAAAGCTTGTCCTTGATCCAACCTTCTTAAGTCTGCCCAGAGTTTAATGCAGTTGTATATTTCCATTTATGTGACCTGCTCTCTCCCTAACTAGTCATACCCCAACAAATATCTGTCTTTGGAGAATTCCTTATTGATTTCCATTTAGGTCAAAACCCTGTCTGGCTGCATGTGAGTCAAGATTACAACTCATCTGGTTTTTTATAGAGTCCTCTTGTACTCTCTTCTGTTTAAGCTACCGCCCCACGGAAAATATTTCCTCTTTTTTTTTTCCCAGTGAAATTCGACCAGTAATGTGGTGACTTAAAATAATCTCTAACAGATTTAGAGGCAATAAGTAAGAGATGTGATATTCTTCCACATGTCTGCATTCCCTCTAAAGACTCTATGGATACATTGTCCTGGCCTTTTCAAGTTCAATTGTTCCAAGAATGTGGCCACATCACTCCAGTGTCACCCCCCACACACTATCAAAGTCAAATGTTTATTTATTTATTTATTTATCTATTTATTTATCTTGAACTGTTTTTCTTATTCCTTCTTTGAGTGTTCCTTATGAACATACAAATCATTTGAACCCATTTGAGTATTGCAGCATGAATCTTTCCTCAGAAACTTTAGGTTTCCCAAGTGAAATCACTTTTCTAGGTCCTGGGTGAAGTGACGCTGATACCTTTGATGGTTTCACCTTCAGTTCACTACCATGCTACTTATATTCTGCCTGTTCACACATGTGATAGACATGGAGGCAAATGTGAGTTTTTGGATTTCCTATCTTTCATTTTTTTCTTCCTCCTCCTTCCCCTCCTCCATCTCTTAAAGGATTACCACAGAAAACTCTGGAACACCTCCACAGTCCATTAGATTTCTTTTGAAACTGGACTCTTTGAAACGGGACAAGGATGATCCCATGGAACACCTCGACAGTTCATTAACTTTCCTCTGAAACTATACAGTTTAAAGCAGGACAAAGATGAATCCATTGTATGTGGTCAAATGAGGCAACCCACAGGATACCTCCCAAAAGCACCCTCTGAGGGACAGAGCATCTTTACAAACTTCAGTTGATATAAGAAGTTCCTTGAGAGTCCACCATTTTAAGACACAGTTGCATAGAAAGTAGGTCTGTTCCCACTAAGCCCTTAGACAAGAGGGCTTCTTTAGAAAGAAACAATTGACATGCACCTTAGCTTTGAAGAATAATAGCCTCCTTGCATCCACAGGCACTAGTGCCTGGGAGTTTCTTCCCATCTCTACATCCAGCCTTTCCATTTTCCCTAGATTCATTGTCATGCATTTGTTTCTTCCTCTTTAATGAATGGATATTGCTTTCCTAAAATTTAAATTTAGTTTCAAATACATATTTATGATATCATTGTCTGTGCTCAAGCAGGTGATTTTAAGATGATCTATAAGTATAACCAGGCAAAGGCAGTGCTCAAATGAATTCTGCCACGACATTTCCCATTAATCTTGGAAAAACTGCAGGTGCATTTATTAACACAGAGGACTTTTTATTAGAAACTCATGATCCTTGCTGACATATTAAGCCATTTTTAATTTGTTCTTATCATTATGCAACTTTTTATAAAAAAAGATATTAGATAAATCCAGGGTCAAGCAGCATAGAGTGATTTGGGGCTCTTGGGGGGAAGCAGAGGGAGTTATTAATCTTATGTAAATGCTTACTTATTTTTCAAAGCTTTTAAGTCTCACCAAATCAGTAATACACATGGACTATCTGGAGGAGGAGAAGAGGAGGAAGACAATTTCCTGTTTATTTAATTGATACATTGTAACTTTTTCTTGGCAGGTGGAGCCTACTAATGCAATCCACAGAGCACAATAATTATTAGAAATGTCACCATGACATTTGATTAATTCAGTCTATTCAGCTTTGGAACACAAATCATGTGTTTATTCTAACAACATAATTAAATCCCTTTTCCTCTTTTGGTGTTTCTAGTATATTTAGAGATGTCCCCCACCCTTAACTTGGTTTATCTCTACGAATAGCTGAATTCTCTCTCCTGGTGGTTACATTTACATTGCTCCATGACAGAAGCACATCATGTGTCTACATAATCTCATCAGTGATTTGGTTATAACTGTGAATGATTTATGCATTTCACTGATGACTTATGTAGCAAGGAACTGAGTAGAAGGCCTATTTTTTTCTTTTACTACCTCTCATTATCCTTCATTTGGTTCTTGTTTTCTATGGAGTCCTATAATAAAGTACTTCTAAGTTTCTATTAATTAATCAATCAATCTTTATGCAAAATTTTCAATGCCATTGTCCCAGAAGAGTTGTCCCACCCTTTAGTCATTTGTTTGCTCGTTGAGTCTTCCAGTAGGTTTAGGTACCAAAGATAATATTCAGCATTAAAAAGAGACTGTAAAAGTCTGTGCCCTGTGGAAGCTGACATCTTAGTGATGGGAGACAGAGCAGTCATGCTCAAGCATGTATAATGTATTATATTGGGATAAGTACTGTGCAAACATATGATATAGGGTATCTTAGGAACTTGAATTGGTAAATTGAAGAAACTTTTCAAGTTTTATTAAATAAGTTAGTCAAGTTAGTCTTTGTAAAAAGATAACTTGGGGAGATACTCAAAAGCAAAGAGAAGGAAGGCACCGTAGTGATATGAGAAATATTATACATATTGGGGATGAAGACCAGTAGTATCAGAGCAGGATCACATCTGGTATGGACTGAGAAGGACAGGAAGCATACATCAAGTGTATGGGAAATGACTTCAAGAGTTAGCGAGAAACCAGATGACATAGGTAAATGCAGACTTTGAAAGTACTGGAATGCCACTGGAAACAACTGTGGTCAAAATGACACAAACCCTGTATTTCTGAGCAATGGCTTTAGAAACTTTCCACCTTTTGAGTTACCAGAATAGCATATTGACAACAGACAACCCATCCCAACATAAATGATCTAATGCTTATGGGTGGCCATCTCATTTACCTAAGGGAAACCTAGACACAGACAACCAAGTTTCCATTCATTGTCTTCCAATGAATGGCTTAAATATTGTTCCTATAGAACCACTGGGCTAGGATGTGTAAATCCAACTCACCTAAACTTTAGTTCAGCGTCTGTTCATTACAGCATCTTGAACTTAATTTACCTCTAATTATAATGTCAACCCACAATGCTCTATGAAAATCACCCATGGGGAAATTACAACCTCTGTTCCCCTGTCCATCAAACCATTAACTCCTCCCACTCCATCATACTTGGTTCTTTCTACCCTAGATTATTCCTGTCTATAAAAGAAAAGTACTTTTTCCACCTCTTTTCTTAGTTCCTTGAAGACCATCTATCTGAACTTTATTTATATTGCAGTAGCTTCTATTCTCCTATTTCAATATCCTTTTATTGCAAACGTTTCTCTGCCTTTATTTAGAGCCAGTTATGTTTTCTGTTTCTTAGAGATTTTGAATGGAGGAGGGGCACAGGCAATGGTAGTTTCTGAATAAAGGGCTCAGACTGGGTGTTGAGTGGGGAAAGAATGTAAAGCCGCATAGGGGAGCAGGACTGGTGCTGAGAGACAATTTGAAAGTGTATTAAAAAATAGCAACATAGTTTTGTAAGAAGTATCCCTGCCTGTGTTTGCTTTTCCAAACCACAATATTTGTCAAGTTCATAGCTAAAGGAAAGCTGTTGGATGGAGGAAACAGATCAGGAGACAAACCTACAGAGGCCCTCTGTTATCATATGTAAAATAGGTAATTCTATGAGATGGCTTAGGAAGTGATACAAGTAAAGACGGAGTTCATGAAGATTAAGCCGATGGATGAGGAGACACAGGTGAGTCGCCATGCTCTTTATTCAACCAGTGCTGTGAAGCTATCTTTTTGTAAATATGACTCCAGAATCTTAGATATCCCAGTGAACAAAGGCACCTGAATTCTCCATCGGGAGATTTACATTCTGGGTAGAGGCAGAGGTTCTAAAGGAACCATCACTTTAAGAGATACAGGTTGTGGAGAATGAGTGTGGTAAGAAGTCCTTAATGGGGAGCCCCTGGGAAGCTGTAGACTTAAAGTGGATGGTCCGAGGAGGTCCCATACATAGCAAGAAGCAGCCATGGACCAAAGCACAAGTGAATCAACTTGACCGAATGTACAGGAGAGTGTGGTGTGAGTTCTCATCCAAGACAGAACCTGTATCTGGATCCACACAACTGCAGGTGAAGGGGTTCTATTCACAGTGTGGGGAAGAGCCAGAATTATCTATCTGTGAGACGTGGAGGCTGGAACTTGCTCTCCACTAGACACTTCCTTGTCTGTTTAATTCTAAAAGCAGAGGGGAAAGGAGTAAGTCTTTATTAATATTAAGCTGGAGAGAATAATCTGCACTGTGTGAATGGAGCCTTTACTACAGCATGGCACTATAACTCCAGGGGAACTAGAGGGGTAATGGGAAGACTTAACATTTATTTACTGGCTAAGTCAGGAACATCGAAAGGCTATTTGTTAAGTAGCAACAGGGAGAGACGGGAAGAGGGAAACAAAGAGTGGGTAATGTAAATGGAATAGTTCAGGTAATTTAATAAGGCAGATGCAGTCAATATACACAACTGAGCAGCGTGAGCAGGGAGCCTCAAGGGTTTTAAAGAATCATCAACATTAACAAGGAAGGGGCACCGTGTCTTTAGCAAGTAGGCAATTAGTGATGCTTTGTAACAGTTAGCCAAAGCAATGGAAAACCCTGGAGGTAGACTGACCAGTGAAGAGCCAGAGAGACTGGAGAACAGATAAGGCATGTGCCATGAAGAGGAAAGCCACACAAATTGTAATTTAAATATATTTTTGGAAAGTTTTCAATATAAACATCATAAATGTATTAATTTCTGAATGAGACTATGGTATGAATCGTGAGTATGGCTTGTATGGAATTGTATTCAGATCACACCCAAGTATTACATTGACAGGCACATATCAATGAAATGAGAGCTAGATAGAAAGAAAAAAAAAACATGGGTAGACACGCCACATTTTAGGTTATTTTTCAGATATTCTAATTGATAGGATAAAAGGTTTTGTTGATACTATTTTTGATGACTATAACCTTCACAAATAGAGCTATGACTTATACAAACTATTGTTGCAAGGAGAAGAGGGATTCCTAATTTTAGGAAAGTCATTTAGATTCTACTCACTTACAAATTGAAAACTATTTTCTAAGCAGTACTTACATATGTAAATTTAAAGGAAGAAACAAGACTATATAGTGGATACATATGTGGACTTAAGTTTATATGAATTAAAAGTCTATATTTATCTATTTATAGTGATTATGTAGACACCACATTTGAGTTTATTGGAACATGATGTTTTTCCTTTGGCTTAACTTGTGAAATAGGACATTCCCATGAAACATGATGGAACTGTAAATTCACTGTGAGAAAATTACTCGTGACTATCATTATTTGAAATTTCTTGTAGGCAAGGTAAGAAAATGACTCCCTGAAGGTACATTTCCTCTTTAAGACCACGGGGTTGTCATTCTCCAGCACTATGAAGTCATTTCCTAAAAGGCCCATCCCTCTGAATGTGTGAAATCCCAGAGTGTTACTAAAAGCAAGTTTCGCCCTAAGTACTCGGTAGGCACTCCATAAATGAAAGCTAAATGGGTATAATTTGAGTGGCTGGTGGTGATGCTTATGATTTAACTATAACCAAATGTCCATTATAGTGAATTAAATTCATCTTCTCAGGACATTCCCTTCACTTAGTTCAATGCAAAATGATGCATGGGCTTCCAGAGGCAGAGTGCTGGCTCCCTGTTAGGTTGGGCCAGGAGTCAGTCACAAAGCCACCCTTCCCTATGAATGACATGTCTTGGTCTGCAATTACAAATGTAAATACTCCCATTAGCAGAACCTGCCCAACTTAAGTTTATAGCATAGAGAGTAATTGCTTTGCTGGGTAAAGAAAGGACATCTCATATTTTTAATAAGTCTCCTTGGGATATAGATGGAATAATTTCTACTTTTATCTCTTAGTAGTGAAGAAAATTGAACCTATTTAATGTCATTGTTTCCTACTACTCTGTAAATGAATGCGTCTTTGTTTTGTGAGAGCATACGTGAGTCCCTCCTTCATACTCAGATTATAAATGACAGATGGTCTATGTATAGGGCCCAACACACACACACACACACACACACACACACACACACACACACACACACATGGTTAGAGGATGAGTCGTTCCATGCACATGACATACCATTGTATTTAAACACATAGTAATTACATACAACATAGTAATTAATGAAATTTAGCCAGATCACATGAGGACAAAACAATTAATTGTCTTTGCATATACTGGGTAGCAATATGCTCTGTGGCCCTAGCATTTGATATCCTCAGAGGCAGTTTCATACAGTAAAGGCCATGAAAATATTGTCCTCTAGAATTTCATCATCTATAGTTTGAGTTACACATATGAACTCTTCTCTGGGTTATAGTCAATGAGTATGTCTTTCTCTGGCCAGACTTGCTTTTTTTTTTCTTTGTTTTTTCTGCTTTTTCTTTTGGTGTGTCTGTGTGTGTGTGTGTGTGTGTGTGTCCCCGTCCCAGTATCTCACTATTTAGTGCAAGCTAGCCATAGACTCAGAATCCTAAATTCTCTGGCACTCAGTTGTGGTTACAGGTGTTTGACACCATATCCATCTCTTAATTGTCTTCAATAGAGACCTTCCTCCCCCTTGCTTTATCTTGCTTTTTCTATCACTCCACTTCTCACTCCTTCCTTGCCTCGTACCCTCCTTCTCCAATCACTGCTTTGATGCTTCCTGGTCTTCTTAAAGAGGGCACTAGACTCGATGGAAAAGGCAAGCAGCCATCTCACTGGCAAGGATCTAGTTTATTTCACCAGCCAGATAGACTACAGGGATGCCAGCAAATTAGCTGAGTTACAAAATAAGTTTTTAAATGATTGCTCTCAAATGTGCTCCCTGAGCAGAGACTCAGAAAATTTGTAACTCTCCCCAACAAGCTTGGTTCAAAGCTTTATTTATAATTCACATGTACTTGTCTGTCAAATGTGTGAGTTTTGGGGAAATCAAAGAATTCTGCACACCTTGCTAACCCTCTGCAATTTTATCCTCTTGGAAGAATACATTTCATCACAGTTATGTCCAAATTCTGACAGGTATTTGACATAATAATGACATTAAACTTGAAATTCAAGTTTCATATATAACACATGAAGAAGGGATTAATGGTAATTGAAGGACAGTGTTTGCATTAGGAAGACAATGATAAAACCTTGTTTTACTTCCAAAATGACCCTGATTGGTGATTAATCTCTCTAAATAGGCTTTTTTAAAAAGCAAAAATAGAGCCAATTATACCCACATTTAGTGTTTGCAACATAGTGAAATCATACTATTCAGGTGAAATGATCTTATGAAAGTGATGAAAATAAATAGCCTACATACCCTTAACAGATTTTAGTGCACAGAAATAATTACTATTGAATTAAGAAGACAGAGTATTAAGATATAAAATAAAAACATGGAGAGATAGATCAATAGTTAAGAGCACTTGGTGCTCTTTCAGAGGACCTGAGCTTGATTCTCCTCACCCATCCTGTAACTCCATGTTCCAGGCAATTGGCACATTCTTCTGACCCCTGTGGCACCTTCACACTTGTGTCAGACACTCAAACACTCGCACATATATACAATGATAAAGGTAAAAATAAATCATAAAATTTAGATCTGTGGATATTACTTCTAGAGGAACATATTAACTCGGACAGTCTGTGAACATTTTTGCCACCCGAAACAAGCTTTCAGGGGACAGTGTTTAGGTCGGCCCCAGGTATCGCTGCTCACTTATTATCCAGCTGTCAAGCATCACCAAAAGAACACAAGTGAAGAAGAAGCAAAGGGTTCCTGCTTCCTTGTGAATCCGTGAGTCCACAAGCTGTACACAATCTCTAGCTGCTGAGCCATGTCAAGTCCACTGTACCCAAGTGCTAGCTGCTGAGTCATGTCTGAACAGCTGGATAAAACTTATTAAGACCTAGACCTTCTTGGTCTGTCATATTTCCAGAAGGAACTGCAGTTGGGCTTATTAAGTTTTGACTAATTGTATGAATAAATTTCCATACTTAGAATGAAATAGCTATGAACAAACAGTGTCTCCAAGAAATTAAGAACTCATTGACAATAACAGTGTTTCAGATTCAGTGCAGTGAGTTAGAGAAACCTTGCTCTATATCTACTCTTTTGGATAGAATGACTCTATAACTTACTATGTGGGGTGCAAGGCTATTTTGACTTTCAGTAAATAAACACCATTGAGTCTGTGTTAGACAAAGAGAATGCCTCTTTGACAATGGCATCTTCTGAATTCCTGATGTTTTACTCCCTGGAATATTGTTGGTTATCTACAATTTTTCTTCTTTGCTGATCCAGCAACTCACATCACTGTGAACGTGCGTCTTCTCAAGACGTTCTGACACCTTACATTCTCAACAACCCAATAGATGATGTCCCTACTAGTCTAGGCCTTCAACGCTCCTAACTATGGATAACCTTTGATCCATTGGTCATGTTTTCTAATATTCTTCACATCGTGAACCACTATTCTCTCTTTCTTTTTCTTAATATATTACCTTAAAAAAGAACCCATGAAAACCCCATTTATAATAATTTCCTAAGTTCTAATAACTTCAACAAACTCTTAAGAAAGTACAACTGGTAACTTTCTAATACTCAATTCAGTACGTCACACTTTTGCAACATAATCTATGGTCACATCAAGGGCAAATTCAGATGCGATAGCTCTACATTTTTCACTAACTTATTTTACATCCTTTTGTTGGAAGACCTATAAGCATAATTCTTCGCATGTCATCAGTTGTCTCTGCTGATGGCTAATGTATCAACTTTTCCTTCTCTTTCTTGAAAAATCTTTCCCTAAATTTCTTCATAGTGAGAGAAAAAGAATGAATTACATGAATTTCTCTACAGTCATTCTTCCTTCAGTTAATCTACTTGTCCCCTGGTGATGAGAAATGGCTACCTTTGGGCATTAAGTCACTTTTACAATGGATGCAACTTATTCCTTTTGTTTCCAATTCTGAGATACATTTCTTTAATTAAAGGATAGGGCTCAGATTTAATTATACCAAATTCTGTATACATTTCGTAATTGCAATCCTGCATATTAAAGAAATTTATGCAAACATATCTACATAACTACATCTTTCAGAACTGGATATTATATATGATTCTCACTGTACTTCATAGAATAGGAAAAAAATTATGTGAAAATGGCCACCTTTTAGTCTTCATTGTATCATCCAAGATCTTGGTTTTAGAAATGTTGTTCTTATAAATTTAGTTGGAAATAAGATTAGAATTTGGAAGATAACCTGAGTGTCATCCAATCAATTAATTGATAATATATACATTCATTGATACATTGATACACTGATACAATTAATACATTGATAATAGATACATTAAAACATGAACTTCTATTTTTTGTTCTTCTCATTCTATATTAGCTATGTTCATCTTCATTATTTCATGACAGCATGAAATAATTGTATAACTCTCTCTCTCTCTCTCTCTCTCTCTCTCTCTCCACACACACACACACACACACACACACACACACACACACAGAGAGAGAGAGAGAGAGAGAGAGAGAGAGACAGAGAGAGAGAGAGAGACAGAGAGACAGAGAGACAGAGAGAGAGAGAGTTTTCTACTTTTGTTATTTAGTTCCACCCAGCCCAGGCCTTCTGGAGTTGACAATCCACCTGTCTCTACCTCCTGTGTGCTAGGGTTACAGGAGTGAACCACCACTAAGGGTCCACTTGTAACATTTTCTGCCAAAGAAATGAGTATGTTATGAGCTACTTTGTGACTGTAGGCATCCCACTGTTGATCTAACACCTCTTTATTGAGTAGAGCCTATTTTGTGTTTTCAATTATTTTATCACACAGGTTTAGCAGAACTGGATTTAAATACACATCATAAAAGTTTATTTCAATCATAAGACAATAACATTATGGTAGAAAGTAAAACTTTGTAATGTTCCTGAAGTCATTAACTTGCCTTCTGCCTGCCAGTGTCCTTACATAGAGAAAAGTATATGGAAAGGCTTCCAGAAATACATTGGTTTTGTACTGTGTGGTAGAAGGCAGTGATACTTTTCTTAAGATTTCTTGAAAATAAAAACGTTTCAGCTATGTTTTGTGTCTTTGTTATGGAATAAGGGTCTGATGGAGTCACATAGAAGGCACTGGTAGTCTGAGAGCAATCACTGTCAATCAAGCCTTTGCCACTTATTGTCCTGAAATGAAGGACTTGACATGAGTACAGGTGAATTTCTGATGTGGCAGGTTGATATGAGGAGTGATATTTGGCTTCTATATACAGTTGATTATTTTATAAATGTAACACTGGAGCATAGGCATAGACTGACAAGAGAAGCCATGTATACAAGAAAGCTGAGCACCTGTATTTAGACCTTCATTGTTCATTCAATCATAAATTCCTGGTAGCACAAAATAACTCCTTCACTAAGAAGATTTCTAGATTATTCTGGTCACTAGATTATTTCTAGTCAGTTAGTGGTATACATGGCATTGTTTCCATTTCAATATAATGGTTGAGTTTATAAAAGAAGTAAATAAACTAATAATTGATTTTTTTGAACAGTTTGGAAAAGATAATTCCATTTAAAAGTTAAAGAATCCCAACAAGGAAGCGATTATATATATCTATATCTATGTCTATGTCTATGTCTATGTCTATGTCTATGTCTATGTCTATGTCTATGTCTAATCTATATATCTTTTAATAATATTCTCCCTTGTTCTCTTTTGATGAAATAAAGTAGAAAATTTCTTCAGCTAGTGAATTCTTTCTCTTAAAATGCCCAACCATCCCTTAATTAAGGGGTTTTCCTCTGCTTTTAGAAAATGAAATCTAGCCATTTATTCCATGTTAACTCCTATCAAATCTATTTTCTATTTTTGAGCTTTTTAATTCCAATGAGTTAAAAGCTATCTTCTTTTGATTTTCTACTCATGAGTCCCCAATGTTCTGTTAAAAGCACATTATACAGGATAGATAGAGTCTATTAACCATGATGATCCCTGAGTACAGACTCGAAGCAATTGACTGCATTTATTAAATATCCTGTCTGTTTATTGTCTTTGATAATATACTTCCCTCTCTGTCTTGCATTGATCCAACCTGATAATAAGCTTTATTAGAACTCCTCTGTCAACATTCAGAGATACCATTGCTATAGGCTCTTAACAGAGCAAAGCAGAAATGAATTACCAGCTCCTCAATTTAGATTTTCCTAGTGAATGAATTGAAAAACCTTAAAACAGCAGCAATAAAAATTTAGCTTTACTAAATGTACTGGACTTGCCCTTAGTTTCACTGTAGCAAATGATCCTGAGTACTTTGACTGAGTTCATACTTATTCTTTTCCTCACACTTGATTTTTTTAGACAAATCTAATATAGGTGGAATAGCCAATACTGAACATTCATAGGACCAAAAGAGTTTGTTTTATGCTTAGAATTTTTCAGATTTTAGAATATTTGTTTATACATAATGAAGTAACATGGCACTGGAGTCTGTGTCTAGACACAACTCTTATTTTATATATACCTTATGAACTTAGACCAGAGGTAATTTTGTAAAATAATTTTAGTTTGTTTGCACTTTGACCTTGACCTCCCAGTGAGGTCAAGTATGGCTTTTTTTTTCTAATTTGTGGAATTATGCCAAAGCTAAAAAAAATTGGATTTTGAAGCATTTCCAGTTTCAGATCTTTAGTCTTGGAATTTTCTGTTTATAGTTATATTCTGGAGAGATTCCCTTTATGAAGTTAATAAAGAGGTCATCTGAAAGTTAAACAATTAGTAGCTCCACCGTGGCCTGGATATGGATTCTTTTTGTTAAGAGAGAAACACAAAATTTATTAAATCAGAATCCCTTTACAAATGAGATTGGTATTCTAGACCATCACATGAATTCTAATGAAAATAAATAAATAAATAAATAAATAAATAAATAAATAATAAAAGAAAAGCCCTTGCTCTCACATGCCATGGCATGAGAACTCAGACATTCCTTTCTATGTGAGTATATGAAAACATGTTCCTTGTAATTTATCTGGGTAACAAAATTGAAGTGCATAATCTGGCTCCTTGCAAGCCTCCACAGCCCAAAGCATCCTTTATTTAGCTGCTCACTGAAGATGTCCAGTTATTCAGACCTACAATTCATCTCCCAAGTGTCTCATTGTCCATTACTGAGAACAATAGAAAGAGATTGTATAAACAGAAGGGAAGATGACTCTTCTCCAGCATGTGTGTGAGAGCATGCATATACACCCACCCATCCATTCCCCCACCTACCCATTTATGCCATTCCGGTACAAAGGCTTTACAAAGGGAAGTCCTTGAATCAAGCATTGTTAACTACTGTTACTGTCTTTTCACATGTAGCATAGAATATGCTGTGTAAGTTGTCTAGAAAAGAAATAATTCTCAATTATTTCCCAGCTGTTAATTTTCTAAACCGACTGATTGTTTCAAAATGTTTCTGAGTTAAGACAATATTAGAAAATGTCATAACAAAACCTATTAGTTTATATACTAAAAAGGTCTTTTGGGTCTAGAGGGATGCCTCGGTGTTTAAGAAAACTTGTTGCTCTTGCAGAGGACTCAGGTTTGATATCAAGCATCTGCATAGTGGCTCACAACTCTAGTTCCAGTGTGATCCAATCTCAAATGACTGAGAAGCACCTAAAGAAACATTCAAAGTCCTTAGTGATCAGAGAAATGCAAATCAAAATGACCCTGAGATTCTACCTTACACCAATCAGAATGGCCAAGATTAAAACCTCAGGTGACAGCACATGTTGGAGGGGATGTGGAGAAAGAGGAACACTCTTCAATTGCTGGTGGGATTGCAAACTGGTACAACCACTCTGGAAATCAATCTGGAGGTTCCTCAGAAAATTGGAGAATTTCTAAAGACCCAGCTATACCACACTAGGGAATATACCCAAAAGATGCCCCACCATGCCACAGGGGCATGTGTTCTACTATGTTCATAGTGGCCTTATTTGTGATAGCCAGAAGCCAGAAACAACCTAGATGTCCCATGACAGAAGAGTGGATACAGAAAAATGTGGTTCATTTACACAATGGAATACTACTCAGCTATTAAGAATGAGGACATCCTGAGTTTTGCAGTCAAATGGATGGAACTAGAAAATATCATCCTGAGTGAGGTAACTCAGACCCAAAAGGATGTGCATGGTCTGTACTCACGGATAAGTAGATATTAGCAAAAAAAAAAAAAAAAAAAAAAAGTTCAGATACCCAAGATACAGCCCACAGAACTCAAAAAGGTCAATAAGCTGAAGGGTCCAAGTGAGGACTCCTCAGCCCCACTTGGGAGAGAGAAGAAAGCAATCACAAGTGGGGAGGGAGGGAGAGACCTGAGAGGGGAAGTGGAAGTGGTGGAAGGGGAGAAAGGGAACCTGATCTAGTATTCCGTAAGGGAAAAGGATTGAAGCCCTGAGGGCCAGGAGAAAGAATGGAAACATGGAACCTCCCTCAGATAGCAGGATGTTGGGGGATGCTCCAGAATGCACCAGAGACCTGGGAGGTGAGAGATTCATAGAAGTCAAAGGGAGGGACCTTAGATGAAATGCCAGACAGTAGGGAGAGGGAACTTATAGAGCCCATCTCTAGCAGGAAGATAGGACATTAAATGAGGGATGGGGTTGCCATCCCACAGTCACATTTCTGACCCATAATTGTTCCTGTCTGAAAAAAATTACAGGGATGAAAATGGAGAGGAGCCTGAGGAAAAGAAGGTCCAGCAACAGGTCCAAATTGGGATTCAGCTCAAGGGAAGGTCCCAAGGCTGACAGTATTACTGAGCCTATGGAGCGCTCACAAAAAGGAACCTATCATGACTGCCTTCTGAAAGACTCAACAAGCATCTGAAAGAGTCAGATGCAGATATTTGTGCCCAACCAATGGACAGAAGCAGCTGACAAAAGCAGTTCCCTCTCCCTACTGTCTGGCATTTCATCTAAGGTCCCTCCCTTTGACTTCTATGAGTCTCTCACCTCCCAGGTCTCTGGTGAATTAGGGAAAGGCTGAAAGAAGTTGAGGAGAAGGGCAATCTGTAGGAGGATCAGCAATCTCAGCTAATCTGAACCCCTGAGATCTCTCAAACACTGGACCACCAAACAGACAGCATACACCAGCTTATATGAGGCCCCCAACACACAAAGTAGAGGGCTGTCTGGTCTGTGTTCATTGAGAGATGCTGCACCTAACCCTCAAGAGACTGGAGGCTCCAGGAAGTTTAGAGGTCAGGTGGGGTGGGGTTAGAGGCATCCATATGGAGACAGGGGGTGGGGAGGAGGTATGGGATGTGGAACAGTAGGAGGGTGGAACTGAGTGGGTGAGGGGGAATAAAATATGGAATGTTAAAAATAAATTAATTTAAAAAATACTAAATTAATTTTTAAAAAGATACTGGGAAGATATAGAGATGTGAGGTTCTGTAATTTTTGTTATATTTTCACATAAGCTGGCGCTTGCAGTAGTTCATTTACAGAGGCACAAATACTTTTTAAAACAATTGTTTGAAAAAGACTCTTTTTAAAACAATTGTTTGAAAAGGACTCTTTTTCAAAGGAAATGACTATTCTTCCACAATTACTACAAATGACAAGCATAATCTTGTGATCTATTAGAGATCTACAAAGTGAGCTTGACCCTCTTAATTTTTTTGTTTTGTTTTATGAGATAGCAGCCATGAAGCACTGCTATTTCAGTCTTTGAGATGAGAACAAAAATCCACAGGAAGAGGCTGAGAGGGGAATCCAAACACATGCAGGGACTTCTGCACACTTATGATGCCTTGGAAGGAAAAATGGATAGAGTCATTACAGAATCTGATGTTGTCCTGGTGACACTTAAAATGAAAGAAAATTGTTTCCAACAGAAGTTAGACCAGTAGAAGCAGCTATAAGCTGTTCCCACATGGCCAAAAAATCTGAAATTTCTGATGAGTCTCAGACCAAAATTGCTAAGTGAGAACAATTCTCTTTTCCTGCGTCAAGATGGCATTAGGTTTCACTGGTAGCCTTTGGGATATACACCTTTTTATATTTGCTATTACTATGTTTCTGTCACTGACTTAAAGCTTAACTACCACAGGACTCCACTAACCATCATGCTTGTAGGCTTTTGCTGTATTTGCCTATTGACAATTGCCCCCCTATCTTCAATTTTCTTCCTCTTCCTCCTCTTTGCTTCTCTCCTTTTCTTCTTCCTCCTCTCCTCTTCTTCCATCTTCTTTTCCCAGACCATAGTCCCCTCTTTCACACACACACACACACACACACACACACACGCACATATACATGTACACCCCTATCACACAAGTAGAGTAAATTATTTTACAACAAGAATGGCTTTCATTGCTTTCTTGCTCAGCCAACTATTGCATCAGATGCAGTCTTTTCATCCAGCTTTCCTCCTCCTCAAGTCCAGTTTCCAGCATGATTTACTGAACACCATGCTCTCTGCACTGCACACAGTTCTCTAAGATCATCTTTGTGAATTGGACCAGACCATTCACACTGCCTGAAATGCAATTTATACCCTCCTTGCCAGGAGCCATCACGGAGAAGCTAAAACTGGCAAGTGATCTTCCTGAGATAGTTTCACCATAGACCATACAGTTAATGATGGTATTGCTTATTTAGGCAAAGTAGATTTCATTTTAGGGAAGATTCCTGCTATTAACATGCTTTTACTATTATTATTAAATATATATAACAATCACTAGGTATAAGCCCACCCTTTTGAACAGATAGCTACAGAACAATGAACATGTATTGTCTTGTAGAGATGCTGTATAGACAAATAGGTGATTTCTTAATTCTTAATAATGATTCTATAAGAATTCCTAAAATTATATTAGTAATTATTAAGCTCTTTTATAATAGGACTGCTATTAAGTCCTTTCTGATGTCAAAACTGCATTGAGAATTCTGCCAGTCTTCAAGTGTCACAAGTTAATTGCTTCTGAGCGGCATGCAGGCATCTACCACTTAGAGCACATTCCAAGAGGTTGTAGAACAATTAATGAAAGGTCATAAAAAAGGGAACTAAGGATAGGCGTAAGGACAGAAGAGAAAAATATTGACTGAGTTAATCTATATAAAACTTTAATGATAACTTATTTATAGTCTTTAACTCTCCACACACCTGTAGAGCTAATGACAGTTGATGAATATTTAGCCAGATGATTATTCTTAATGGATATGCATGCAAACATTTTCTGTTGTAAACTTTTTATTCAGTTCATGATGTAAATTTATATTTGAAATTCCAGTGAACTTTTATAAAAATAAAGTGGGGGGATGGTTGGAAAAACCATGTGGTCTATTCTAGAAAATGTACAAAAGACTAGGAAACATTACATTGAAAGGCATAGCATTGGAAGCACATCACTGGGAGTAAAGGCATTGGGAATAAGGCACTGGAAACAAGGGAAATTACATCAGAGCAGGAGGTGAGAGCAAGATTAAAAGGAGATTGCAGAGTGGAATAAATTAGAAATTATAAAGCAATTCTAAAATGTAAAAGAGCAATATGCACAATGCAGAGGGAAAGAGGAAAAAAAAAAGCTGCAGAGAAAGCAGAAGGAGCAGGCAGCTGTCTCCTTACCATGGACACAACAGGTCTTTCTTTAATAGCAAGGCAGACTGTCTAACTAAAGAGAACAAAGCTTTCTCCTTACAGTCTTAGGTTTGTTTCATTTAGCAATAAAAGGGTAGAAGCTTTTCTTTCTCTATGCAATAAAGATTGGAGCTCATTTTTCACCCAGAATGAATGTGTTAGTTTTGTACTGGTGTCTTTTGCTCTACATATAGTGTGTGTGTGTGTGTGTGTGTGTGTGTGTGTGTGTGTGTGTGTGTGTGTGTGTTTAAGTATGTAATTGTGAAATAAGTATGTAGCATAGCTCAACTGGAGAAGTATGAATATGTATGCATGAATCTATATATGAATTTATGTGAGTTAATCCATAGTTATGTGTTTAAAACTTTTCCTTCTCTGAGCATGACTCTCTTCCTGGTTCAATAGATGTTTATTGCTCCAAATCTCCCCCATATTCTGACAAGTGAGAGGCATCTGGACAAGAGGGAAATGGATATAGAAATTAATCCTTTACTGTTTTACTACAAGGTGCTGAACATCACAGACTACAGTTTCTGGCTTCGGAGGAACTCAGGCTGGTCAGCTATAGCAGCAAAGTGACCTAGACTTAATATAGGAAAACATTTCATTATCAATCAGCATCCCTAAATATCTTGCACCCACTGATGCTTTTCTCATTGGTTTGCCTTTAAGAGAGAACCAAGAAAGATGAACAGTCAGGGCTGGCGTCCAGCACCTTGTAATATATACTAAACAGAGAAAGAAAGACAACAAAGTGTCCCAGCTTAGGTGTTCATCATATGACACCCATTTCAAGTCCTATATCTTTCAGGAAATGTATCTAGACCAATTTAGCCCATGGAAAGTATATACAGATTTACTCTTTCAGTTATATTACATAATTAGATCTTCAATCTTCCTATAACATTTTTATGTGACTAAAATGGATTGCAGGCTCCCTGTAGAAGGGACTATCTCATTCGTGCATCTAAAACAGTGCTATAGATATGAAGATTGCATGTTAAATTGTTGTTAAGACCTTAAACAAGCACCACAATTATATGGGATATTGCTCTGGCTTTATTCACATGCAAAGGCTGGGGAAAAAGTACATAATTGTGATCAGAAGCCAATCAGAACCCCTTAGCAGACAATCTGGCAGTCAGGAATAAGACCAAGATAGTTTATGGATATAGCACTAGTCATTTCTTATAAGGTATCTAGAGTTCCACTCTCCAAATATGTCATGGTCTTCCAGATGAGAGTTGTCCCATAATTTCAACTTCATTTATTTATGAAAACTCATTTTTTTGGTAAAATGCCCAAAAGGAATTTTGAAAGAAATATGGAAGTCATGGCTGATAAAAGTTAATTTATTTATCTTTTATAAGCTAAATATTAGGGCATGCATTTGAGTGGAAAGCTAATCGGAAATTGTCTGTATGCATCTCATAAGCAAATGTCCATTTTACAATCACAACGTTTACACTTCATAGATTCTGTCCTCAAGACCTGAGCCAGAAGAGTGTTGACAAACTGTTGGTGATGGAGTGTTTTGAGGTCTGAGATTTTACTGTGTTTGTTCTGCTCTCTAAACGCCCAAATCAACTCCGAGTGTGGGTTGACATTGAAGAGGTTAGTTGGTGCTCTCTATAGCATGTGCATCTACTAGTGTCCTTGTGTATGTACACGTTCATGTGGATGCTGGCAGAGACCTGAAGAGGGCATCAAATCCCCTGGAGCTGGAGTGATAAGCAGTTGTAAGCTACCTGATGTGGCTACTGGCTACTGGACTCTGGTTCTCTTTGAAGAGCAGCAGGTACTGTTAACTGCTGAGACACCTTTCTAGTCTCCCCTTTCCCAAAAGGAGATTAAAAAAAAAAAGATGTACAATTATCATTTTCCATTGGCAGTTCTAGTTTCTATGCCTGTCTTGAAAATACGTCCATGAAATGCTTCACAAGAAGAAAAAAAAAAACCCAAAACAGATTTAAAAGAGTTGCCTTTAATGAGATATTGTACTATGACCCCCTTTTAAAAACTTTGAGTTTAGACAAAGACAAAACAAAACACAAACTTTGCAATGTAATTTAAGTGGAATAAATATAGAAGCAAAGTCTAATTAATGAAGTAAAAAATAACACCAGTCTATTGAGGATAATGTATTTATCAGTGTTTAGTAGGGAAAATTGTTCTCAGTGCAATTGTAAGAATTTCTCTAAAGGAATGGGTGACATTTTCTACTTCTGCACTGGTCCTGTTGTAAGACGGTAGTTGTCATTTCAGACTTTATTCATGCTATTATTCTACTGTGACTCTTTGCATACCATCCACACAAAGGTAACTAGTAAAGTTATTGATGCAATAATTTCATCAAACGTAATACTAAGATTTAATAATACATATAGCATACCAGGTATCTGCTCTAATGGTAAAGCAAGAACAGCATCTCTCAGTCCAGAAAGGAAGTTGACACCTGATTCATCATTCTATTTACATGTTTCAATAGAATGAAAGAGCATCAAGGCTTGGACGTTAAGGTGGAAGGGAAAGTCTAGATACAAATGGCATAGTTCATGGGGATCTAAATATGATGGAGTCCTTAAAGAAAGGGAGACTTCAATTTAATGCCTGGAAAAAAAAGCCTTATTAAGAGTGAGAGTCTCTCAGTTTCTGTCTCTCCATCTGTTTCTGTTCATCCCCCTGTGCGCGTGCGCGCGCGCGCGCGCACACACGCGCGCACACACACACACACACACACACACACACACACACACGTGACAACAATAATCATAGAAAAAGGAAAGTAGTAACTTGAAAGTGAAGAGACTTGAAATGGCTCAAGGGAAGGTATATTGGGAGAGACTGGAATTAGAAAAGGAGGAAGTAAAATAATTCTATTTCAATTAATAAAAACATTTTTAAAACCTTGAGAATGAGAAGAAGTGTTCTCAAGGAGTGTCTAAAGAAAGGATAAGTCTGACTTTATATACCCTTTTATTTGTGGGCAGAAACGTTCTTGATGTATGATTTAGTTCAGGATAGCATACATAACAAGGAGTATACAGGAATTAATTTTCACAAATTGAGAACTGTCAAGTCACAGCATATACTTCACAGTATTGCTTCTTAACTATCTGTTCCAAAGAGAAGATCTGGTCTGGTTGGATTCAATCTCTGGGGTGTGGCTTAATGGTGCAGACCTGGATTCTAACAGTACTGCTTTAAATTTTCCACATATATCACAAACTCATGTTTCACAACAGTTGGATGAAAAACTACTGTTTACACCTTGCGGACTAATAGACTGGGATACTGATATATAGAACATGAATAAAAATTGTGCTCCTAGGAGTATGGGTGATGTCCAGATGCAGGGCTCTAGCTATAGAGCTTATATTCCTTAATATCATGCTATTTAACTTGAGGGCTCCTGGATAATGGGGTGAACACATTTGATTGCTGAGCCAGCTTCTATTTGCACCATTTTTCATTTTCTCGAATTCATACATATTTTGGTGGGGGTTGCAAGTATAAGGCTGTGAACTTTGATCTACAGGATTGGAGCCTCAATGGTGAATGTAGATTAGCATAGGTTCCCTCTAGTTTGGCTTTTCTAGCCACAACAATGGACTATGAGGGGGTATAGCACCCAAGACAGCCAACAAGGCAAATTTCTTGGTAGACTATTAGGGAAGACTGTTACTGTCTCATTCACAAATCTTGCAGTATGTGGCTCTTAAATTCAGACCACATGAATGCCTTGACAGAATAAGTTTAACTGATGATATGCAGCTGTAAAGTGACCTTTGAAATTTGAGGTGCTGAAGATCCCAGTGTTGTGGGCCAATGAGGCCCCATTCAGTGCAAAGCTGATGATATGTTGTATTAAATGCAGTGAATGAAATTCACCTGACTTTTCCATTTAAAGGTCTAACACAAAATTAATCATTTTCTTTATGCAGAGAATGCTATCATGCATACAGTAGGGATGAAGTACTTTAAAAAAAAAAAAACCATTAATTCCACACTAGAGAGCAGCCAGGATTTGCATGTTTGCTTTAACTGTAAATGGTGTTAGCTTTCCTCCTTCGGACTCCACAGGAGACATTATGAGGCAGTCTTGGTGAGGTAAAACAATACTCCTTTCTGAGAGTGTAGCCACAGTTAACAGAGTACATTTTGCAAACAAAATTTGTGTGATCATTGATATAGACAGCTACTGGTTTTTAACAAAAATATAAAGTTGGGAATTTTTCTGAAAGCTTGTTATAAATGAGCATCTTTCCATAGAGCGATAAAATAATGGAGTTGCCTAGCCTCTTAAGGAAAAAAAAATGCCGTTAATCAAATTATAGTAGAACCTGTGACATACAACAAAGCTTGAGGATAAACCTTTTCAATAAAATAAAAGAAATAATAAAAGTGTGCTCTGAAGGCTATAGGCATTTATTTTATAACACATTCCCCAAATGCATTGATGTTTTATAGCTCACAAAATTATAATTCTGTCTCATAATATACTTTTCCTATCATCTTTAAGGTAACATCAACATTAATTGAAATTTCTGTGGACACTGATGTTTTGACTTAGAAACACATTTTTTTAAAAAATATTTTTTATTACATCTTTTCCTCAATTACATTTCCAATGCTATCCCAAAAGTTCCCCATACCCTCCCCCCACTTCCCTACCCACCCATTCCCTTTTTTTTTTTTTTTTGGCCCTGGGGTTCCCCTGTACTGGGGCATATAAAGTTTGCATGTCCAATGGGCCTCTCTTTACAGTGATGGCCGACTAGGCCATCTTTTGATACATATGCAGCTAGAGTCAAGAGCTCCGGGGTACTGGTTAGTTCATAATGTTCCACCCATAGGGTTGCGGATCCCTTCAGCTCCTTGGGTACTTTCTCCAGCTCCTCCATTGGGGGCCCTGTGATCCATCCAATAGCTGACTGTGAGCATCCACTTCTGTGTTTGCCAGGCCCTGGCATAGTCTCACAAGAGACAGCTATATCTGGGTCCTTTCAGCAAATCTTGCTAGTGTATGCAATGGTGTCAGTGTTTGGAAGCTGATTATGGGGTGGATCCCTGGATATGGCAGTCTCTAGATGGTCCATCCTTTTGTCACAGCTCCAAACTTTGTCTCTGTAACTCCTTCCATGGGTGTTCTGTTCCCAATTCTAAGGAGGGGCATAGTGTCCACACTTCAGTCTTCATTCTTCTTGAATTTCATGAGAAACACATTTTTGATCTGATTGGGTGACCTGCTCAGGACATCCCCAAACAAAATAGGTTGCCAAGTAGTAAAGTAAACATACAGTTAAGTTTATAAGGATTTTGTTTGTAGTATTTTACTTTTAGAGATGAAATCTTAGGTATCTAAGCCTTCTTTGGTCTCCATATGCAACCGAAGATGGTCTGAGAACACTCTTCGTCACGTCATTCCGTGAGTACTGAATGATGGACTTGGAACACTTAACCCGGCTTGGGAGCTTTTAGTTAACCTTCATGAGAAGGACCACTATTAGGTGGACAAGTCCGCAGTCGCTCCTCTAATCTAACAACAGTATTCCAGTTAATACATTTATAATAATGGCTATAGAATTTCCCTCATCTCACTCAAACTGACTTCTCAAAATTTTCATCTCAACTCCTTCCACAACAAGTCTATGGGTATCTATTCTGTATCATTCAAATACCATGCCCAATGGTACATCCATATTTATAAATGATGATCTAGTGGGTCCCCTTTCTATGTTATATATTTATAAATATATATTATTTTAATATAACTATAATTATAAATATACTGTATCTACATTTATGCTACATTATATTTATGTACTATAATTTTATACACATATAAATATATAGTGCACTACCCATAGTCCCCAACACACTTGTAATATGATCAACTACTAATTTGTATACTGAGTGCTCATTGTGTTGGTCACCGAAGACACCTGACAGTATCTGATACAAACATGCTTTCTGCCCACTCAAGGCTTTTAGTATAACAAGAATATTTATGGAAATCCAGTGATGTTCGTAGTGTTCCAATATGCTGCCAGGAGAGTTTCACTTCCTGGTGGCAGTTATCATTCTGGTTCTCATGCCTTCTAAGCAAACTGTCCTTTGAGCAGTGGAGGAACAAGAAAGGCGAAAGAACATGGCCTTTCCTGGGGCAGACCTGAATGTGGACCGTTCTGTTCTGTCCCTGGCAGATGCGGCTCTCTTCATTTTGGGTTTCTTATGGGGCACGTGTTCAGATTGCTGACCAAATGGCTGGCACAGGTGGCCTCAATGATGTTCTGAAATTTAGGAACGATCACACACTTAAAGAGAATGAAAAATGTATGTGACACATGAGAAAATGGAAAGATATTCACTATTAATAGAATGTTTTAATGGTGGAGCACACCTGTAGACCCAGTACTCAGGGGGCAAATATAGGTGGATCTCCGTGAAATCAAGGGCAGCCTGGTAGTGAGCCCAAAGCCAGACAGAGCTAAAGAACAATGCCAGGCACTGACTAGCTATTCTTAGTCTTCATTTCTTTTCCTTTGGAAGCAACTTTGGACCTAAAATTCACAATTAGCAGAAAAGTCAGAGGAGAAAAGAATTAGAATAAAAGAAACTTGAACTAATTTCTTTGATCCCTATGGGGCTAAAAAATGGCTGAAGGATTTGAAACACTGAGCATTTTAAGGTTTATTTGTTATATCAGCCAATGCTGTTACTACCTATAATTATGATCACATGCACGAAAATAAATGTACAGCAAATTAGCTTTTAAGTTTACACATCCCATTTTAAAATTATCCCTTTCAAAGTGTTTTCACAAACTATAATTATAAAAAAAGCCTAGCAATAAATCATGGGATTGAAGAAAACGTTTTAATATATGTGTATACACAATGCAATAATTATTTTCAAAGTTCTTTAGATACTTCCTGGTACAAAGCACATCCTCTTATGCATGTGTAATAGGTGAGGGAAATGGTTTTGGTAAATTCTCAAAATTAGCATGGAATGCCAAGATGGCAGGGTCCTGGTGGTTCAATCTACATTAGATGGACTGGGCATATGCTGTATTTTCTCACTGGGGCTCATGGGTTACTGCAGGGGGATATTACATAAGGAATACATGAAAATCATTAGATAAGGAAACTGCACAGTTGTCACTGAGAGTTGAACTCGTTCCCACTGGCTCTGTTATTTTCCTGCTGGAAAGTGGACTGATAAAGAAAGGCAGAGGCGCTGGAAGCTCATTCCCCTACATCCCCAGAAGAAGGAAGAGAAGTTTTATTTTCAAATCAGAGCTGAAATGTCTGACAAGAATTTGGGAAGCTCAGGAGGGGGAAAAAAAAGCCAGGAAAGGATTAATTTCAGTTTCCAACCCTGGTGGCTTGGCTCTCAAGCACAAGAGCAGAGCTCATTGTTGCGTTCCAACAGTTGGCTCTCTCATCCGATAGCTGGAACAGAATCAAAAGCTGGCAGGAGCTGAAAAGTGAGTGGGCTTGCCTCTGGCTCATAAGCCTAACACACAATTTTTGATGTTGCTGCCCGGCAGTGGCAAGAATGGGACTTGCCATTGTGGCCTGGCCTTTCAGTGCGACTAGGCTACTATCAATCTGATATGCTGTATGTATTTGAGTAATTATGGGACATTCAAAGAAAGGACCCATTAAGAGAGAAGGGCTTGTTTTGATATTAGCAGATGAATAGAGTCGCACAAAGCAAAGCCATTTCTTTCTGATGCTCTAGTAGCATTCAGAGTCAGTGTTCCTCAGTCGTGCCTTGGCATCACTCTTGCACTTTGGGGAATTGTGCGCATGTCACACACACCACTTATTTGTAATTCCTTTCAAAACTGTGTCTTTCAGATGTCCAGCTTTCAGAGCTGGCCAGACCTTCCAAAGCCTATCACCTTTTGAGGTGCAGTGTATAATTTTCTTTAAAGCCATTGTCCTGCTGGTATAATATGGCAAGAATGTTGGAAGGAAAAATACGAGGAAGCAATGCACTTAAGATACACAGAGAAAGGCTAGGCGACTGAAAGTTCAGGATGCTTGGTCCACATCCTGGATCTCAATAGACTGGAGACTGAATTCTATGTTCTGTTCCTCCTGAACATTTGGCTTGCCCCTCTCTCTCAGAACTTTTTGCCTCTAATTCCAAATTTTCTTGTCCATCACCCCAAATTTTCCTTATGCAAGGAATGTCTTTTCGTATTATGAATCTTCCTTTTATGTAGTTTCTATAAGTGTAATGGGAAAAATTAACATGGTGAAAAACACTGGTTTTGTTCACATTTAAAACCATGAAAGGCTATAAATAAGACAGTAACTAGGCACAATTAAGTAATACAGTTCCTATGTTATGTCTTTTGAGTCAGTTGTGTTTTGTATTGGTGAGCATATTAACCCTCAAAAACTCAATTGCTTCATTTACTTTTAATTCTTGCTTTCTTCTTCCACTGATCAGATTGAAGAGGACAAGATACATGGAGTTAGCTAACTTAGGAGATTAATTCAAGATCAGTGTTATAGTATACCAGCAGAGAAAGATGCTGGTAGGGGAGAAAAAGAAGAGGAAGGGGTAGTTGGAATAGGCAGAGGGGGAGGAGAGGGCAGGGGGATGAGGAAGAGGAGAAAAGGGAGAAGAAGGGGAAGTGGAAGGGGAAGGGGAAGAAAGAAAGGAAAAAGAAGAGAAAGAAGAAAGAGAAAAGAGGCAGCAGCCTACTCAAATTTTAGTCATATTGCTTGGGTCCAGCCTTGCACCTTTAAGTGCTCACAAGCACCTGTCACCAGCCTCCTGCTTGAGGGCTGCTGGGATCACCGAAGCCATGGGTTCTTAGATGATAAAGGGGATGGGACAGCTGGCTGATTCTGGGAATAGGAACACAGTATGCTCCAAACATAGTAACATTTCTTATTCAATGGGGATATGTCTTTAACTGTCTCCTTTTGTCTTTCATCTGACTGACAGGCAATTTTGACTGTTTATTTCTATAAGGCTGTGATGAATGACCCTACTTGATCCCATTTCACAACAGCTTGTTGTGGTCCATACTGCTGCTGGGACCAGTTGGAGGCAGAGGGTGTCATTAGAGGCACTCTGGAGAAATCTTGGTAAAATTCAATTCTTTAGGAATGAAATCAAGGCATAGTTTTATGGATAAGAAGTTGAATAAGATTAGGAGTAATCTGAAATTGGTTAAATTATCCCTAGCTTTCAAGCATTAGGCAAGGTCAGAAAAACAACTCATAACCTGTATTTTCATTCAAACACAATACCATGTCCATCATTACCAGCTACAGAATGTATTGGTATTTCGACCACATTTGTGCTTTCTTAAGGACCATATTTTCATTAAACTGTGCAATTGTAATGTAAAGCTATTTAGGGAACTGGTTTATTCTTCTGTTTGGACCACAAGAACAGCTACACAAAGGATTAAATGGGGTTTAGGGCAACAGCTCTCTGGGACATGGTTCTCCCTTTATTTTGATCACATTCATTGGGGCCCCCTAAAGCAATAGTTCTCAACTTACCCTCTCTTTCAGAATACATGTGCCATGCTAGATGTATTCCTGGTATAACATATAATACATGAATCTTGTACGCTCTCATCCAAAACCCTCCCATGAGACCACAAGCTGTCACCTAGCTTTCCTTCCAAATTCCTACTCTGGATGCAGCTTAGCCTCAGCCTTGCTGAAACCAAACTGGCCTCACTTTTCCCAGGTCACCACCAAAATGATCACCTCCGAGTTTTTCTGTTCATATTATTCTCATCTCGCCTTCTCACATACATCCTGGAAGCCTCATCAGCTGTGCATGCAGGTGACTTCCTCCCTTTGTACATCCAGTCATTGAAAGGTCCCCTCTCTGGAAGCTATGCAAAGCTGTTCCACTTACATTTGTAATGCCTATTTACTTGTATGAGTGGAACCGTGAGCCATGGTGTGCATGGGGAAGTTTGAGGACACCTTGCAGGAGTCCAGACTCTCTTCCCACCATGAGAGACCTGGGGGATCTAACTCAGGTGGTCAGTCTTGGCAAAGGAAGTTCCTTTGTTCACCATGTCATCTTCCCAGCCCATGAATTGTCCCAATTGTTGCAGCATTAGTCTCAAAAGCCTCCCGGTGTGAATGCCAGAGCACAGACCTGCATTTTCTTCCTCTGTGGGTACTTTAATTACCTTTGGATTCTCACAGATGAAGTAGCTGCTGCCTAGCTAACTAACCCATAGCTAACTAACTGCCCATAGCTAACTAACCTTATTGTTCCTTTCCTCTTACCTGGTTTACTTGGTATAGATCAACTATCTCTGTGATCATATTATGTAGTGGGAACTATGCACATACATATTCTCTCACTTCATTATCCAAATCTCTCAACAGAAAGTAAACTTTGTGGGACTTGCCCATCCTCTTCACTACCACTAACTGCAGCCTCGGGGGCAGTAGTGGATATCTAGCACAGTTCTTCAATGAATGAATGGGGGAGAGATGCATGAGGTGTTATGATGGAAAAGTTAAAAAGCCAATTGTCAAGTTCCCAGCCAAGTATCTTTAAATGAATGGTTTACCCCTTTGTTGAAGATTATCAGAACATAAACGAATGGCAGCAATAGCCCAAATTTTCTTGTCTGTTTATTTTCCTACAAAAGCAACCTTGATGTCAAATTTTATTTTTTAAAGTTTCACAGTTATTGATTTGCTTCCAATAAGTGATAACAGCATGTTGCAGCATTAGTCTCAAAAGCCTCCCGGTGTGAATGCCAGAGCACAGACCTGCATTTTCTTCCTCTGTGGGTACTTTAATTACCTTTGGATTCTCACAGATGAAGTAGCTGCTGCCTAGCATCTAGCACAGGCCCATTTGTGAAGCAATGAAGAAACACACAGGTGAGTGAATATGTTACTCTGATTCCAGACATGCCAGAGGGTGAGGTTATCTTGGAAGGCAAGCTGTCAATCAGCTCCCCTGGGTCTCATTAAAGAGCTGCCTCTGATCACAGTGCTCACGTTTCCATGGGCAACAAACCTGTGGCAGTATTTGGGTGACATTATTTGACATCTACTTTCAGCATTTCATTCTTTGTGACTAGGAACACAGCCATCATGGTTGTTGTTTTAAATTCTAAGAGAAAATTTAATATACATGGGAGAATAAAATATTTTGTATACAAAAGATAGAACTGTCTTTGTAGTACATTGGCATAAATGCCAGGAATATAGTGCTATGTGCATCTGGGACAACTTGGGATGCTGTTTCTCTAGACAGTATTCAGTGCATGTAGAATTCTCTATACACACACACACACACACACAAACACACACACGTACACTCACACATGCACAGCACTTTCTTTTTGCACACACATGTGAAAGTCTTTACTATTAAAGGATGTGCTTCCAAGCTTTGGTGACAGCAAGCGTGTGGAGTTGTTGATGTCCTATCCCTAAACTATTGTTAAATATTGAGCCAAAAAATTGGTATGATGTGATATTACTTTGAAATAAAGCACCTGAGAATGAATTCCTGCCATAAGAATGAGAACTTGGCCCAAACTATAATATTATGTTTTCACCATGATAATTTAAATAAAACTTCAGCCTAAATAGATGAGACCCTTAGCTAACTAGCCAGGACAAAACAGAGACTGAGAATTTTCTAGGAATGTACAATTATTTTCACAGAGGGCCTGCAATATACTTGTGTGATTTGTTTTGCAATAAAGCTTCATATACATTGTATTGGGGCTGAGTTTACAAAGCCAATATTGTTGAGTATTGTGGATGCTGAGATAAGCAAGGTTACTTGACATAAAAACAATGTGAACTGTTTCCTAGTTTTACCTTCTCAAGGAGGTGGCATTCAGCTCAGTCTATGTAAGAATATGCCCTGTGCTTAGCTGGCTAACAACTCCTTCCTTGAACACTTTGCACGACTTATCTATGTTTCATTTATGTTACTTTATTTGACTTCCTCAAATCTGACTCATGACCATCTTTGATGCTCCATCAAGAAGCTAGGTTCAAATAGCAAAGTGTCCCATCGTTAGCACATCCTAAGCACAACAGCTACAGGTCACACTTTAAAAGCCTTCTATTTCTGCCTGTTTTTGATTGCAGTAATTTGGGCTAGAGGACTGACAGGCAGATGCAGTCCATGTCTCTACCAACTGACTCTACATGAATGTTTAATGTTGCCTAGCTGCTTCTCCCGCTCCAATTTTGAGGATGCTGGGTGTTAGGAGAGCACAAAAGCAGGCTCCCAGGTGTCAGGGTGTGCAGAGGCAGCTGTACCATTTACAGTCTAATTGGCAGGGTCGTAGATCACAAGATGTCCAAAGTTCACCACAAGAAGATAAAGATGTCAGAGGACCCCTGAGGAGATACATCAAGAGTCTCTCTTTTCTGTCTTTCTCAATAACGATTCCAGCTGTGTGTTGCAGGTTGTAGGTTGTTATGGTGATCAAAGGGAAAAGGCTTGGGAAGCTAGGTGAGAATGTAAGTTGGAGAAGAACTCAGTTTTCACGTTTCTGCTTGTGGGGTATGTTTGAGATAATAGCTGAAATGTGTGCACACATAGGTGGACTGAAAGATGATGGTGGAATGTGGGGTTCCTGAAATAAATTTTCCATTCTCATTGTCTTAAGACATCAAGAGCAGACAGAGTGTGAACATCTGAACATCTGAACTCAGACACAAGAAGACCTCTTTGCGAGCTAAACTTCACTTAGCAGGTATGCAGGCAGGACCAAGGTTCTCACCCACTCTGTAAAGTGGAAGTGGGGACCACACCTGCCATGTAAGCTTTTTTGTTTGTTTGTTTTTGAAGACCAAAGAAGTTAATGCATAGCAGTAGTACCATGCCCCAAATAAGCACTCAATATATTTTACTCTCAGGATTAATTCTTTTTTTCCACAGAAGGCAATATGGTATATGAAATGTACCAAGAGTATATAGGTTCCTATGTCCTATATAATCTTTTCCTCTCTCAGTTACTTTAGGCAATCCACTCTGTTCTGTAGACTTCAATTTTCCCTTCTGTAAATTGAAGCTATCTGTAGATGTAATTTACTAATATATGTTTAAAATTATGGAGGAAACCACTTAAAAGTCCTTAACATGGTCCTTAATATGTCATTTAACATTTACATACAGAATCACTTTGTCTTCTAGAATTAATGTTCCCTATGATTTTTTTTTTTGCCTCAACTCTGAAATACTTTTGAGAAGACTGTTAACATAAGAAGTGTCTAGAGTAGAATGTCCTTTTCAGTCTACTGTAAGTTTTGTTAGACTGTTAGAATAATTAATGTAGGGGCAATTAAAACTACACACAACTCTCGTTGGTCAGTAATGGCAGTGAAGGCATTGAAAATTGAATAGTGGCCAAAGCACAGTGATCTTTATTCCTAACCATCACCCAAACTAATAGCATTGGAATTCTGTATGAATGAGCAGCACAGGGTGATAACAAATCACCAGCATGGATACTGGATTATTCTTAGCCGTTACTTGTTTCCCCTCATCAGGCAATTATGATCCAATGCTTTGATGATGATGGTTCTTGCTGTGTGACCTTTTGATCCATGGATAGTTCAGCAGACACAGCCTCTTCTCTCAGTCCTTCTCCCATCTTGAGTTTCTGCCCTTGGATCTGCCAGCAGCATTCTCTGTTCACTCAGTTACATCCCTTGAAACTCAACTCAGTCAGGCAGAACCTGGCCAAATCACGGACGACGCACAGTCATCACGGAACGTGAAGAATAAATTCCATATTTGCTTTGTAAGCCACTGAGACTTTCATTCCTCTCTTCCTCTGGGTTTAACATTGTTATTCATACTTGTTATATGAGGAATGGAGTAAAATGCCTTGAATACTACACTGTATAACTTATCAGGAGCCATGTTGGGATGCAGTTTAGGTCCATCTAAGTCCAAAATCTAGACTCTTAGGTTCCATGGGGACCTTAGCACACTCTGGGGAAGAAAAATGTTAGGGAAAGCTTGAGAATTAGGTGGGAAAATGCCTCAGTCAGTAGAGGGCTTGCCTTGAAAGGATGAGCACCTGAGTTCCATTTTCAGAAACCACCAAAACAAAACAAAACAAAAAACAATCTAGGCATGACAGCACACATTGGAATTGGGGGTGGGGGGTCAAGACAGAAAAGTAGCTGGGCATCCTCGCTAACCATTCTGGACTTTTCTGTGAGATCCAAGACAGTGAGAGACTTCCTCAACAAACAAACAAACAAACAAACAAACAAACAAACAAAACAGAATCCAAAAGTGGTGGCTAAAGTCTTAGGAATAATAGCTCTGGTTGGCCTCTGACCTCCACTCTTGTACACACATATGCACTCATGCACACAAGCACAATTGCATAGAAGAGAGACATGAGCACACATGCGTGCACACAAACATACATACAACCATCAATTAAATAATTTTTTAAAACTTAATTAAATTAGTTTTAAGGGTAAGACATGTCAACATACTAGCTGTTCAGTATAGTTTAACTTAAAAGTTCTTTTGAAAAAGCACACACACACACACACACACACACACACACACACTTTCTTCATGTCAGTTCTGGGAATCAAACTCAGGCTATCAGGCCTGGAAGCAAGAACCTTTACCTACTAAACCACCTCATTAGATGTTAAAATCCCAAACCAAACAAGATAAAACAATGAGGGTGGTGTTTTCCATACTGATCCCAAAGCAAATAATAAATACTAAAATAAAAAGAAAATTTTGTGGGATTGGCCCTTCTGCTTCAAATTCGCATGCCTGACATAGACAACAAAATCCACACTACCCAGGCCATTTAAATTCTCTAGGAGGAAGAAACCACATTTTAATTCTAATCCTTCTAGATTCTTAGCAAGGTCCTCATCACCCTTTCTGTATAAATCGTGGCCTTAAGAAAGGCCCCCAGTGACTTCTTGACTCTCTCTCCCTAGCCCAGCCTTGAGGATTTCTCTCCGTTTGACAAATGAATAATTCAGAATTAGAAGCTTCAACAAGAGTCACACCATTCCCCTGCCTCCCAACTTGGTCATATCCTCATTATGGGAAAAGCCATTCCACAAGGCAAACAGCTTTTCATAATTGTTATTTAATGGATATCGTCTGCTCCTGGGAGTTCATTCTGAGTATCTATTTGTAATTCAAAGGTCAGCGTAATACCACTGGCATACATAAGGATTCTGAGAGATTTGTTTCCCCCCTGCTTGATATTCAGATATAGTGACATAGTAGATTAGTCTATGAGTCTCTTCTGCGGTCTGGGCACAGTTAGGAGGGATTTGACCTTGTCTTAATTCCAGAGCTTCACCAGTTACTAAGAAAACTGATCTATGAATGGGAAATAGGCCTGGAGCCCATTCTCGCTCACTCTCTTGGCCTAGGGGTGAGATATCAAGGAGAAAGGCTAAGGCTCTTCTATGGCCATTATCTCTCCCTGTAAGTGGCTCTAATATCACCTAAATATGTTTCTCCTTAAGGTAATTTAAACAGGAGAAGACGGCCCCAGAGGGTAATTGAGGACTCGTGTACATATATATTTGCAAGATTTATATGGCAAGCCACCTTTAAATTAGCAATGGCAGCCGCATTCCATGATATTATATATTGAAATATTCAACAAGAAAGCTATTTCCAAGTAGGCGTGGGTGAGGATTATTTATTAGTTTTAAATTCATCCCCTCTTCCCATCTCAGAAAACACCACTTCCATTTTGACTGAAATTGAAGCTCTTATACACTGAAATGTATGCATAAAGAACACGCTGCTTAGAGACATGGGTGGCTTGAGATAAAGAGGAGAAATAAAGACGATAAAGTTCACAGAATTTGTGGAAGAGGCCTGCTTATTTTCAAATTAGAAACAAATGAAAATAATAGAAAAATTTCTATGAATTATCGGTATACATGTGAAAAGTGGGGTGGGGCAGTAAGAGAGAGGAGGGATAGAGCTGAGAGGGAAGGGGAGGGAGAGAGAGGGAAAGAGCAAGAGAAAGAGAGCAACCATGAGATGGGTGAGGGGATGGGACGGAGGGTGGGAGAGAACACAGAGACAGATTATTCTTCATTTTCTTCTTTCTATTCTATTTTGTAGCATGATATTTGGAGTTCACCAGTGAGGTTACTTCCAATCAAATCTCATTCAACCCTGAAACAATGTATAGGTTGTCAGCATGAATGTTGGTGGGTTACAGGCCAAACATCCTCCAGGTTGAATTGGAGGATATAAAATTAACTTCTGTAAGGTCAACATAATTCCTCCTCCCCCGGAGAAATTCTGACAGGGAAATTGAAGCTAGAGGGCTGAAAGGAGGAGGTGACAGGATCTGAAATAAAAAAAAACCTCAGAGTTAAAAAATAAAATCAAAATCAAACTTTGGAGGAGAGGAAGCAAGGGCAACCTTTTTATGAGACCCTAAAGGTCTTGACAAAAGGAAGATGGTCAACCAACCTCTGGAGTCCTCTCACCCCACTGTGCTGAATAATGGCTCATACTTAGGTGTTTGGATTTGATTGTTAAGTATATGAGAGCTTTAAGGAGGCAGTGAGCAGAGGAAACTTTCCCTAGAAATCTTCAGAATGTCTCTAGATTAATTGCAACTATATACATCCATACAGAGTGATGGCCACATTGACCACATGATGTTGTATTTTGGGCTTTGTCTTTATTTTCCAAGCTATAGAGAAGGACCAAGGCCACAGAGTAACACACACACACATACACACAGAGGCCACCATTAGTGGCTAAATGCTACTCACTCAGTTGGTCTTTGAAAGTAAATTTAACCAAGTTCTACGTTTTATTTTTATTTTTTCTCTTCTGTTATCATGTTTCATGTGATCATGATTCACCTCATCCTTTCAAGGCCACCAGTAATGTATGTCGTAATAAGTCCGGTGTCCATTTACTAGGACCCTTCTTTTTTGACTCACCATCAATAGCAATTGATGGTCTATTTTCCCCTATATTGATAATGAAGCGTGAGATGGGAGCCTGAGAAGAGTGGTCCCTGAGACATTCTAATGAGAATTCCTTTGTAAGGAAATTTGAAAAGATATGTTGGCAAGGGTAGATTGGAGACAGGCTTGGAAGATGGGGAAGATTTGGCAGGTTGTATGGCTGAGTTAGAGTCATGAGGAGCCAAGTGATGGTCAGCACTGTGATGTTACTGTGTCGGAGTCACTTGGAAAAGGCTGATTTCAATGTTCCATAGTTTTCCCAGTAGTGATAAGTTAAAGCTTGGGAATAAAATTTGCCAAACAAGTGTGGGGATCTGAGTTCATATCCCCTAGAACTGACAAGAGTCAACAAGGTAGTTCACATCTTTAATTTAGAGCAGGAGAATCCCCTGAAATGTGAGGGCTCATTAGCCCTGTAAGCAGAGCAACAGACATCAGAGATCCTGTCTCAATATCAAAGGGGAGGATTCACCTCCTTTCTTTCATAAGTATGTCAGAGTCTGTACACACACAGGCACACAGAGACACATTCACAGACACACACAGACACTCACATACACACATGCTCACACACACACAGACATACATACACACACAGACACATACACACACATGTTCCTAGACACACACAGACACACACACAGACACACATACACACCCACACATAAACTTACACCCATACACAAGTTAAAAACAAAGCTATAAATACATTTACATCGAAGCAACATTAATATACACTATCCTTGAATGTTTTATATGAATAAAAACTAATTTAAGTGAATTACTCACACTAATTAATTTGTTCTCAGTAACAAGGACTTTTTTTTTTTTTTACCTCAGTTCTTACAAATGACAATCAAGGCATAATTCCTAGAACTCTCCTCAACATTGTTTATCTAGAAAGTGGACATGCCAGGATTTGAACACAGGGAGGGGATAGGCCATAACTTTAGTCACTTGCTGGAAACTGAGCAAATTCCCATCTCGAAGCCACTGTCTCAAAACACTTGTCTATTTTAGTAAATCTAGTGGCCATTTCCCAGGAACCTCTTAGCAGGGACACAATTGATTTCCCAAATCATAGAACCCATTAGTGCATAGCTGGATTGAAACCCAGGAACGTTGCTTTTTAATTAACCCTTTATACATATATAATTTGGTGTGTGTGTGTGTGTGTGGGGGTGAGTTTATAAACATGATTTTTCAATTTGAACAGTGTCTCACACCACAAACCCTCTTCACAGAACTCATAATATCAGGTGAGAGGCCACAGTGCTTCATTTTATAGAATAAGAAAGCCACGCTATAGATCTTAGCTAGAAAAACTTGCCTGTTCCACTATTCCCTCACCTCAAACTGACTGGAGGAAAGCTTCTTGATTTGAGATGGAAGAAAGGACCAAACTCCCATATTAGTCTTAAAATCTAGTATCAGGCTCAGTATGAAATCTGATGCTGGTCACAGGCCTACACACTTTATCAGATTGGCACCTATAGACTCAACAGCTAGAATTGTAAAAGCCAGGCAACTGTTTCTACTACCCCCTACCTGGGCTTCAGCCAGTAGAAAGTACAGCTGGATTCCATTTTCTGGGGGGAACAGACACAAGCATTAACAAGGAACTGAGTTCAAAGCAGGTCTGCTATGACTGGTCTGAAGACCAGACAGAGAAAAAAATGTCCAAAGATACCCCAAAGTTCTCAGAGCCTCTATATCTTCCCTGGCATTGAACAGAGACATGCACACTGGTGAGAGACTCCCCAGCTTTGGTCTGCATCACTGCCAGCCTTGGAGTAGGCCTGGAACGCCCCGGAAACAGCCAATGCAGATCTCTGAGGCTATGAGATTTGGATGCAGTCCAGATCCACTGCAGCTTTCCCCAGTGTTAATCCAATGTCATACAGCACAGTGTGGAACAAGATGTCATCATTTGCTGGGGGAAAGGCTGGTATGCCCTGGAGTTTATCTTGGAGCATGAACTCAGTAGTGGGGTCTATTAATACAAGGCATATCCCAACCACCTCTCCCCCTGCCCTGCTCCCTACTATAAACAATGGAAGCTTACCCTTCTAGAGAAGAAAAGAGGACAAATTTCAGTGTGATGGTTTGTATATGCTCAGCCCAGGGAGTGGCACTATTAGAAGGTGTGGTCCTCTTGGAGTAGGACCATAGTATCACTATGGGTGTGGGCTATCAGACCCTCATCCTAGCTGCCTGGAGGCAAGTCTTCCACTAGCAGCCTTCGGGTGAAGATGTAGAACTCTCAGCTCTGCCTGCATCGTACCTGCCTGGATGCTGCCATGCTCCCGCCTTGATGATAATGGACTGAGCCTCTGAACATGTAAGCCTGCCCCAGTTAAATGTCCTCTATAAGAGTTACCTTGGTCACAGTATCTGTTCACAGCAGTAAAACCCTAAGTAAGACATTCAGTATATGTTCATACAATCAACACTGTAGGGTTTGGATGTGACTTCATCTAATCTAACCTCTAACTTATGCGACTGTGTATTCAGGTAGTGCTACACAGAAAAATAAATAGACATCATTATGTTTCAATAAAATTTTATTTGTAAAAACTAGCAACAAAACCATATTTGGCCCACGAATTATAGTTTCCTGACATCTGCATGTTGTAATAAAATGGACCCCATTTTGTTAAGATCATTTTTTATTTTGTGAGAATAGCCCAAAGCTGTTTGATAACTATAGTTAGAGTTTCACTCAATCCCAATGTAATCATTCTTATTTTCAAATTTAAAGTTATAATATGCTTTTGAAGTTGGATATGTGGAAGACCAGAAAAGACCGGAGCATAAATTGTCACACTGATTGAAAGTTTGGTCAATGAGAAATAAATACATGCAGGAAGCAGATGTATACTACGATGTGACGACCAGGAGGCATGGCTCATTCGCAAACACCAATGCATCAAGCTGCCTCCAGCCCAAAGCCACTTACACTGATAAGCTTTAGGATTCGGGTGCTGGTGGGCCAGTACCTTACAAGAGCTTTAATATAACTAAATTAAACTTAATGTTATAAACAATTATATTCTTTTCTATAATGACTTGACACTTGGTAAAGGACAGGAATGTTATAAGTGCTTTATGTAATTTGTTTTCTTAAGTCCTTGTATCATCTTAGGATAGCCCAGATGAAGACAAAAAACTAATGACAAACTTGTCCTATGTCTTCCTGAAGACCATTTGATTCTTACTCTAAAGCCAACCCCGTGAATCCACCATGTCTGGCTGTACTGTGTGCTTAGAAATAAGACTTCAAAAATATCAGGGGCCAATCACACAGTAGCCTCCCAATTCTCTCTCTTTTTTTTTCCGGGGCTGATTTTTAACTCATATCTGATTAACCTTAATACAGGAAAGATGAAAAGCATGAATCTAACCCCACAAGCTGTGTTACATTCTCACAGAAAACTGTGTCCTAGGCAAAAACAATATACTGATAACACCTCATCACATGTGCATGTGAATTCACTGAGTCTCTGGTATGAACACATTGGGATGTTAAAGCCAGCACGGTTTTACTCACAACCTTCCAGGGGGCTCTTGATTCGATCATGAACCAAAGTGAGGCAATAATTTTGTGAACATTTAGCAATGTTCTCTACAGAGGCAGCTCACCCTGTTCAGCTTCAAGCCGGCCATGAGCAGGAGCATTTGTTGAATAAAGGTTTGGTGATGACAAATACCTCCAAGTTTGTCTGTCTCTCTTAGCACACAGCACTACTGACTGTCACTTCGCTCATCTTAAATGATCCGTTCTGCCATCCAAGCAGAAACACGAAGGGCAGTTGCTCATGAATTGAAGATGCCTTTGAGGCCCTCTCTGCCGTGGAGCACTCTCTGATAGAGCTGGATCCTGTCTGCTGTCAGACATAAATTATTCATCCTCACTTCAGTCCTACACCAGTATACCTTCCATTCTGCTGTGTCTACACAGCTAGGATTGGCTCACACATCATCCTGCCAACATTTATCATCAGAGAGACAGGAAATATTGCCACCAAGAGGGAAAACTTGTGAGACTTCACTCAGGATAACCACATTAGTAATTGGCTCTCCAGTTTCTTTCTTTTTTTTTTTTGATTTTTAATATTTTTATTACATATTTTCCTCAATTACATTTCCAATGCTATCCCAAAAGTCCCCCATAGCGCCCCCCACTTCCCTACCCACCCATTCCCATTCTTTTGGCCCTGGCATTCCCCTATATTGGGGCATATAAAGTTTGCAAGTCCAATGGGCCTCTCTTTCCATTGATGGCCGACTAGGCCATCTTTCGATACATATGCAGCTAGAGACAAGAGCTCCGGGGTTCTGGTTAGTACATCATGTTGTTCCAACAATAGGGTTGCAGATCCCTTTAGCTCCTTGGGTACTTTCTCTAGCTTCTCCATTGGGAGCCCTGTGATACATCCAATAGCTGACTGTGAACATCCACTCCTGTGTTTGCTAGGCCCCGGCATCGTCTCACAAGAGACAGCTATATTTGGGTCCTTTCAGCAAAATCTTCCTAGTGTATGCAATGGTGTCAGCGTTTAGAAGCTGATTATGGGACGGATCCCTGGATACAGCAGTCTCTAAATGGTCCATCCTTTCATCACAGCTACGAACTTTGTCTCTGTAACTCCTTCCCTGGGTGTTTTGTTCCCAATTCTAAGAAGGTGCACAGTGTCCACACTTTGGTCTTCATTCTTCTCGAGTTTCATGCGTTTAGCAAATTGTATCTTATATCTTGGGTATCCTAAGTTTTGGGCTAATATCCACTTATCAGTGAATACATATTGTGTGAGTTCTTTTGTGATTGTGTTATTTCACTCAAGATGATGCCCTCCAGGTCCATCCATTTGGCTAGAAATTTCATAAATTCATTCTTTTTAATAGCTGAGTAGTACTCCATTGTGTAAATGTACCATAATTTCTGTATCCATTCCTCTGTTGAGGGACATCTGGGTTCTTTCCAGCTTCTGGCTATTATAAATAGGGCTGCTATGAACATAGTGGAGCATGTGTCCTTTTTACCGGTTGGGACATCTTCTGGATATATGCCCAGGAGAGGTATTGCTGGATCCTCCAGTAGTACTATGTCCAATTTTCTGAGGAATCGCCAGACTGATTTCCAGAGTGGTTGTACAAGCTTGCAATCCCACCAACAATGGAGGAGTGTTCCTCTTTCTCCACATCCTCGCCAGCATCTGCTGTCACCTGAATTTTTGATCTTAGCCATTCTGACTGGTGTGAGGTGGAATCTCAGGGTTGTTTTGATTTGCATTTCCCTGATGATTAAGGATGTTGAACATTTTTTCAGGTGTTTCTCTGCCATTCGGTATTCCTCAGGTGAGAATTCTTTGTTCAGTTCTGAGCCCCATTTTTTAATGGGGTTATTTGACTTTCTGGAGTCCACCTTCTTGAGTTCTTTATATATATTGGATATTAGTCCCTTATCTGATTTAGGATAGGTGAAGATCCTTTCCCAATCTGTTGGTGGTTTTTTTTGTCTTATTGATGGTGTCTTTAGCCTTGCAGAAGCTTTGTAGTTTCATGAGGTCCCACTTGTCAATTCTTGATCTTACAGCACAAGCCATTACTGTTCTATTCAGGAATTTTTCCCCTGTGCCCATATCTTCAAGGCTTTTCCCCACTTTCTCCTCTATAAGTTTCAGTGTCTCTGGTTTTATGTGAAGTTCCTTGATCCACTTAGACTTGACCTTAGTACAAGGAGATAGGAATGGATCGATTCGCATTCTTCTACATGTTAACAACCAGTTGTGCCAGCACCATTTGTTGAAAATGCTGTCTTTCTTCCACTGGATGTTTTTAGCTCCCTTGTCGAAGATCAAGTGACCATAGGTGTGTGGGTTCATTTCTGGGTCTTCAATTCTATTCCATTGGTCTATTTGTCTGTCACTATACCAGTACCATGCAGTTTTTATCACAATTGCTCTGTAGTAGAGCTTTAGGTCCGGCATGCTGATTCCACCAGAGGTTCTTTTATCCTTGAGAAGAGTTTTTGCTATCCTAGGTTTTTTGTTATTCCAGATGAATTTGCAGATTGCACTTTCTAATTCGTTGAAGAATTGATTTGGAATTTTGATGGGGATTGCATTGAATCTGTAGATTGCTTTTGGCAAGATAGCCATTTTTACAATGTTGATCCTGCCAATCCATGAGCATGGGAGATCTTTCCATCTTCTGAGATCTTCTATAATTTCTTTCTTCAGAGACTTGAAGTTTTTATTATACAGATCTTTCACTTCCTTAGTTAGAGTCACGCTAAGATATTTTATATTATTTGTGACTATTGAGAAGGGTGTTGTTTCCCTAATTTCTTTCTCAGCCTGTTTATTCTTTGTGTAGAGAAAGGCCATTGATTTGTTTGAGTTAATTTTATATCCAGCTACTTCACCGAAGCTGTTTATCAGGCTTAGGAGTTCTCTGGTGGAATTTTTAGGGTCACTTATATATACTATCATATCATCTGGAAAAGTGATATTTTGACTTCATCTTTTCCAATTTGTATCCCTTTGATCTCCTTTTGTTGTCGAATTGCTCTGGCTAGGACTTCAAGTACAATGTTGAATAGGTATGGAGAAAGTGGACAGCCTTGTCTAGTCCCTGATTTTAGAGGGATTGCTTCAAGCTTCTCACCATTTACTTTGATGTTGGCTACTGGTTTGCTGTAGATTGCTTTTATCATGTTTAGGTATGGGCCTTGAATTCCTGATCTTTCCAAGACTTTTATCATGAATGGGTGTTGGATCTTGTCAAATGCTTTTTCCGCATCTAAGGAGATGACCATGTGGTTTTTGTCTTTGAGTTTGTTTATATACTGGATTACGTTGATGGATTTCCGTATATTGAACCATCCCTGCATCCCTGGGATGAAACCTACTTGGTCAGGATGGATGATTGTTTTGATGTGTTCTTGGATTCGGTTAGCAAGAACTTTATTGAGGATTTTTGCATCAATATTCATAAGGGATATTGGTCTGAAGTTTTCTATCTTTGTTGGGTCTTTTTGTGGTTTAGGTATCAGAGTAATTGTGGCTTCATAGAATGAGTTGGGTAGAGTACCTTCTGTTTCTATTTTGTGGAATAGTTTGTGAAGAACTGGGATTAGATCTTCTTTGAAGGTCTGATAGAACTCTGCACTAAACCCATCTGGTCCTGGGCTTTTTTTAGTTGGGAGACTATTAATGACTGCTTCTATTTCTTTGGGGGATATAGGGCTGTTTAGATCATTAACCTGATCTTGATTCAACTTTGGTACCTGGTATCTGTCTAGGAACTTCTCCATTTCATCCAGGTTCTCCAGTTTTGTTGAGTATAGCCTTTGGTAGAAGGATCTGATGGTGTTTTGGATGTCTTCAGGATCTGTTGTTATGTCTCCTTTTTCATTTCTGATTTTGTTAATTAGGATGCTTTCCCTGTGCCCTCTAGTGAGTCTGGCTAAGGGTTTATCTATCTTGTTGATTTTCTCAAAGAACCAGCTCCTTGATTGGTTGATTCTTTGAATAGTTTTTCTTGTTTCCACTTGGTTGATTTCACCCCTGAGTTTGATTATTTCCTGCCGTCTACTCCTCTTGGGTGAATTTGCTTCCTTTTGTTCTAGTGCTTTTAGGTGTGTTGTCAAGCTGCTAATGTGTGCTCTCTCTAGTTTCCTTTTGGAGGCACTCAGAGCTATGAGTTTTCCTCTTAGAAATGCTTTCATTGCGTCCCATAAGTTTGGGTATGTTGTGGCTTCATTTTCATTGAACTCTAAAAAGTCCTTAATTTCTTTCTTTATTCCTTCCTTGACCAAGGTATCATTGAGAAGAGTGTTGTTCAGTTTCCACGTGAAGGTTGGCTTTCTATTATTTATTTTGTTACTGAAGATTAGCCTTAGTCCATGGTGATCTGATAGGATGCATGGGACAATTTCAATATTTTTATATCTGTTGAGGCCTGCTTTGTGACCAATTATGTGGTCAATTTTGGAGAAGGTACCATGAGGTGCTGAGAAGAAGGTATATCCTTTTGTTTTAGGATAGAATGTTCTGTAGATATCTGCCAGATCCATTTGATTCATAACTTCTGTTAGTTTCACTGTGTCCCTGTTTAGTTTCTGTTTCCATGATCTGTCCATTGGTGAAAGTGGTGTGTTGAAGTCTCCCACTATTATTGTATGAGGTGCAATGTGTGCTTTGAGATTTACTAAAGTTTCTTTAATGAATGTGGCTGCCTTTGTATTTGGAGCATAGATATTCAGGATTGATAGTTCCTCTTGGAGGATTTTACCTTTGATGAGTATGAAGTGTCCCTCCCTGTCTTTTTTAATGACTTTGGGTTGGAAGTCAATCTTATCAGATATTAGAATGGCTACTCCAGCTTGTTTCTTCATGCCATTTGCTTGGAAAATTGTTTTCCAGCCTTTCATTCTGAGGTAGTGTCTATCCTTTTCTCTGAGATGAGTTTCCTGTAAGCAGCAAAATGTTGGGTCTTGTTTGTGTAGCCAGTTTGTTAGTCTATGTCTTTTTATCGGGGAGTTGAGTCCATTGATATTAAGAGATATTAAGGAAAAGTAATTGTTGTTTCCTGTTATTATTGTTGTTAAAGTTGGCATTTTGTTCTTGTGGCTGTCTTCTTTTAGGTTTGTTGAGGGATTACCTTCTTGTTGTTTCTAGGGCGTGGTTCCTGTCCTTGTATTGGTTTTTTTCTGTTATTATCCTTTGAAGGGCTGGATTCGTGGAGAGATAATGTGTGAATTTGGTTTTGTCGTGGAATACTTTGGTTTCTCCATCTATGTTAATTGAGAGTTTGGCTGGGTATAGTAGCCTGGGCTGGAATTTGTGTTCTTTTAGTGTCTGTATAACATCCGTCCAGGATCTTCTGGCTTTCATAGTCTCTGGTGAAAAATCTGGTGTAATTCTGATAGGCTTGCCTTTATATGTTACTTGGCCTTTTTCTCTTACTGCTTTTAGTATTCTATCTTTATTTAGAGCATTTGTTGTTCTGATTATAATGTGTCGGGAGGTATTTCTTTTCTGGTCCAGTCTATTTGGAGTTCTGTAGGCTTCTTGTATGTTCATGGGCATCTCTTTCTTTAGATTTGGGAAGTTTTCTTCTATAATTTTGTTGAAGATGTTTGCTGGTCCTTTGAGTTGAAAATCTTCATTCTCATCCACTCCTATTATCCGTAGGTTTGGTCTTCTCATTGTGTCCTGTATTTCTTGGATGTTTTGAGTTAGGATCTTTTTGCATTTTACATTTTCCTTGATTGTTGTGCCGATGTTCTCTATGGAATCTTCTGCACCTGAGATTCTCTCTTCCATCTCTTGTATTCTGTTGCTGATGCTCGTATCTATGGTTCCAGATTTCTTTCCTAGGGTTTCTATCTCCAGTGTTGCCTCATTTTGGGTTTTCTTTATTGTGTCTACTTCCCTTTTTAGGTCTAGTATGGTTTTGTTCATTTCCATCATCTGTTTGGATGTGTTTTCCTGTTTTTCTGTAAGGACTTCTACCTGTTTGATTATGTTATCCTGTTTTTCTTTAAGGATTTGTAACTCTTTAGCAGTGTTCTCCTGCAATTCTTTAAGGGATTTTTGTGCTTCCTCTTTATTGTCTTCTGCCTGTTTAGCAGTGTTCTCCTGTATTTCTTTAAGTGTGTTATTAAAGTCCTTCTTGAAGTCCTCTATCATCATCAGGAGATATGCTTTTAAATCCGTGTCTAGCTTTTCCGGTGTGTTGGGGTGCCCTGGACTGGGAGAAGTGGGGGTGCTGGGTTCTGATGATGGTGAGTGGTCTTGGTTTCTGTTAGTAAGATTATTACGTTTACCTTTCGCCATCTGGTAATCTCTGGGGTTAGTTGTTATCATTGTCACTGTTTAAAGATTGGAGCAGAAGCTGTGTTCCACTCACCAGCAGTCTCTAAATCCTGCGGCGGGGGTCGTGGGTAGCTGGCAGTACCCTGGTGCTGGTCCAGCCGGAAGAGGCCTGTGGTCCTACTCAGGCCGGTTTTCTGCTTCCCTAACTAATGCAGTCTCTGGTCCCGCGTGCAATTGGATTGGAGCAGAAGCTGTGTTCCACTCTCCAGAAGTCTTAAGATCCTGTGGCGGGTGTTGTGGGTAGCTGGTGAGTGTCAGCCGACCCTGCGCCCCAGCTGCCCCGGTGCTTTTCTGACCGGAAGAGGGTTGTGGCCCTATGTAGGCCGGATTTCTCTCTCCCCAACCAGAGCAGTCTCAGGTCCCGCGTGATTGGACTGGAGCAGAAGCTGTGTTCCACTCACTAGCAGTCCCAAAATCCTGCGGCGGGGGGTCGTGGGTAGCTGGCGGGTGTCAGGCAACCCTGTGCTCCTGCTACCTTGTTGTGGGTAGCTGGCGAGTGTCAGCCGACCCTGCGCCCCAGCTGCCCCGGTGCTTTCGGCTCTCCAGTTTCTAACTAAATAAGGGATGCGCTGGAGGAGGAAAAAAATGTCTCTTTGTCAAAATATTCATTAGTTAGGTTGTAATTCCCAAATAGTCTACACCTACTTTCACACAGGGCCTAGGAAATATGAATCAGTTTGTGAAATCTGAAACTGTGTGTTCCAAAATAGGGTACTTCTCTGGCAACGACTGCAAAGTGCTGGCTTGGAAAATCTGCACAGAGTTATTCCAACCATGAAAATGTATGAATCAGTGTTATGAATCAGTTATAGCTAGTATGTGTGTCTATATGTTGTGTGTGTATGTGTATATGTATGTATATCTATATATGTTGTGTGTATGTGTGTATGTATGTGCGTGCATGCATATATGTGTATGTGTATATGTGCATATTGTCATGTGTATGTGTGTGCATATAAGTGCATGCATGCATATGTGTATGTGTGTGTTTGTGTATATTTGTGTGTATGTGTGTGTACTTGTATGTGTGTATGAGAGAGAGACAGAGAGAGAGAGAGAGAGAGATACAGAGAGATATACAGAGAGACAGAGAGTTTGTATGTACATATGTATTTAATCTTTCACACAGAAAAGAAACCATGACTCATGCATCAAAGACACAAACTTACAGAAGGCAAAAAGTGAGAGCAAATAAATGAGAAATAAGCCTGGGTTTGGGGAAATGTGCAGGGCCCTTTGGCCTCTGTTTCCTTCCTTCCTGTTCAGTGAGACAGACAGCCCTTTGTAAAAGAAACACCGCCAGCCACACAGACCTGGGAGCCTTCTGGATCAAGTGGGAACTAAGAGGATCTAGTATTGCCTGTTTCATGAGGCAGAGAGCTCATGATGGCCATTTGCACCCCACTCCCCCTGTATCCTCCCAGTTTATAGCATTTCAACCAATGCTATAATAGTTCACCTAAGTTCAAATTAAAGGCGTGTTGAGTGAGCAAGGGGATGCAGTAACCTTCAGGCATAGAAGTCATTTCAGTTCGTGAATGTTAGCTAAGGCTAGACATTCTGCTAGGTCTGTGATCACTGATGCTGTGGTGTGAGGGCAGGCATAAGGATCAAGGATGCGCTAAGCATACAAATGTGAGGACGCAGGAGCTGATACATTACAACAAAGGTCACGTTCCTTTGAAGCTCATTCACAAATAAAGGCATCTTGTTCACTCAGGCGGAGGAGGATGGGTTCAAACCCAACTGGAGTCGCAGCTTCCCAGGAGCGTTTTACAAATGTGCAACTAGTCTTGCTGAAAGTCTGCTCCCTTCCACATGTCACATCATATTCTATGACCCCAGTTAACACAGATGATGTGTATACTGGATGATGAGATTACAAGCAACCTCCCGGATACAGTATATTTCTAGAGGCAAATATTATTTGCTTAAGCTGTGTAAATGAAGAATGAGCTAGCTGCAGATATGATTTATCAATGTACTTTGTCTGGAGAGGCTCACTGTGTCATTTGACACCATCCATGTCTTTCCCGTGGCCTCTTTCCAGCCTTCTGAGTTACCCATGCCTCTGCCACTAAGGAGTTCTGCCATGGCCATTCCTACTTGCAGCAATGCTCCTCTATTGATAATATTCTCCCCCAAACAGACAATTCCCAGTCATGCTCCAGATATCTCCCAGTCATACATCATACCAACTCAGGACTGTTCTTCTGATAGCTAGGGTTATAACAAAGTTCAGTTTTACCCTTAAAGATCCATGCCTTTCTCCATGATATGCACAGAAATCCTCATTGTATGTACGTAAATATAATGGTGTCTATAGAAACAGTTGCATAAGGAAGATGTTCCTGAACCTCTTGTCCCATACAACCAAAAGACTGAAGGAAGACGCTGCATCACTGCCGACAGTGCATCGTTTGATGGTCACATCATGGGATGTAGAAATAGCCAATGCAGAGAACCTGGAATCTCAGAGCTACTCAAAATCTTAGAAGCCTCACTCCATAAACCCTAAACCAGGTAAACCGTTCTCATTTCTGTGGCCAATTACCTGTCCAAAGACACTGAAGGAAGGAAGGGTTGACCTTGGCTTAAAGCTCCAGGGATACAGTCACAGTCTTACATGCTGGTATAGGCATAGTGGCAGGAGCAGGAAGCAGATGGTCACATCTTATCTTTGGTTGAACAGCAAGTGGGACTGGGCTGTAAAGTCTCAGGGTTCTCCCTTAGTAACTCACTTCCTCAAGCAAAGTCTGACCTCCTAAAGGCTTCACGGCCTTCCTAAATAGTATCATGGGTTGTAGTCACATTGTTCGAACAAGGGATTCTGATGGGAGTGGGGGCCATCCATTTAACTCTCAACACATTATAAGCACTAAGTCATATTTCGGGATAAGGCAAGTATGAAGTGTAGGAGAGAGAGAATGGCTCTTTCCTCTTCTTTTACTTGACTTGTTCTGTTAGTTGTTATTGACGCTAAATTGCAATCCAGTTTAGTTAGAGAATTCTGACTCAGTGTAAACTGGTTCTCAGCAGCTATGCCTTTAGTCACAGAGTGCTCATTTTCACTCCGCTTGGTGGTAACAGGCACTTTTAGAGACTGAGAGCCAGAGCCAGACTCTTCCTGAGGACAAGGGCAAGCTGCCTCCTTCAGCACTCTGGCTGACTCAGAACCACTGTTCTATCACCGTGTGCACACAGCCCAGGCAGTCTGCCTTCTGCCCTGTGTGAAGTAGAGAGTGAAATTTCTCAGAAATAACAGGGGAAAAAATGGAGAGGCACAGGGAGGAAATTGAACTGACGCACTGGAAAATTTAAGAGGAGATGGTATTATTTCTTCATTTTTAATACAACGAAAACAAAGTTACAGGAAATAACATTCTTTGAGGGCCAAGTAGGAAATAGATAGGCGTGTAAAAACACTAAGTTCGATTAACAGTCTCTGGGAAAGTTTATGGCTTCTGGAGACAGACAGACCCAGTGGGTTATCTGCGTATTACAATTTTTGTTTGTCTCTATACTGTAGAATCTCTTTCTTTGCTTTCCAGTTGCCTTGGATTTAATTAATAATGATGTGAGCAAGACATACACCAATTAAAGTTTCTGCTTGGCCCAGTTAAACATGAAGTCTTTCCATGTGCTTTGCTTTGCCTTGATTGCATGTAAATCTAAATCTCAAGTTTGTTGACATACACATTTGGAAATTCAAAAAAAGATGTTTTGGAAGTTGTATGTGAATAGGTAAATGATGCATACCTGTGTAGATACGGTGATGGATAACAAACATACAATGTAATAAACTCACCAAGGTAATAAACCAAATTAGATTAGCTTGATGCTAACTAAAGTCAGGTCATGGTTTCTGTGATTGGAAAAAAAAGACAACATAAATTTATGGGAGGTGCAGAAAATATAAAGCTTGATTGCCTGTTCTGAGTTCCACATGAATGACAGCAGTGACCAAGAGGAGGGATGAAGGAGCCTCCTGGGTTTCAACCTCGAAAAGTCAAGAGACTTATGTTTTCAAAACTTCACATGGCATTAAACTTAAGCCCAAGTTTCCAGCCTGACATGCTGTGGTGAGCCTGCACCGGCATCCTGTCTAGCCACCGTACCACAGGATGAGCCTTTGCTTGGGTGTTCATCCTGGAGTAGCCTTATAACCCTAAATCTGTTTCATAAGCTTTTCACATGTTTCTGTCCATCGAAGGCCATCCTCTGGGTTTGAACCTTTTTACTTTGTTATGTTTTTGTGTAGCTACTGCAGTAATAATTTAAAACTTTTCTATTCTGACTTTTGCAATCTTTCTACTGTATTATCTTCTGTTTCCCTACCGCACATTAATGAGAGTTTCTTGTTATGGGCTAGTGGGCATTCTCTGCTGAGTATGGGCTTGACACACAGAAAAAGACTCAATTCAGTGTTTGTGTGATGGAGAAATAAATAAGTGATTGACCTTGGACTCCTGAGTTTCCCCCTATTGTTTTGGAAGAACACCTAGTCCTTGTGGACAAAAACCACTGAAGTATTAACACCCTATTGAGAGTGAGTGTCCACACCGCCAAAAGTCTCAAGAGTAGCATTAGATTCCTCGAGTATTCAGGCCATGTTGTGTGCTGGGGCAAACAGCCTGGGCAAATGAGAGCCTTGCCTTGATGTGTCTACTCACTTTGGAAGCCAGCCTTAATTCTAGACAAATATTTCATATTTAAACTAAATGTTTCAGAACCTATAAATAAGAAACATATATAAAAGTAACACAGAATCTATCACCCTCAAAAGCATGCAGCCACAGGACCCAAATGTAGAGTGAGGCAAACTGCTTTGGACCAGTGGGACTGGTGGGGAATATATGTGTCTTCTACAGAAGAGCTTCCAATGCCCATGTCTAAAAAAGTGCAGGGCAGTGCACATATTTTCTCAAAGAAATTAGTTTTTCTTGGGAAGGTAGAATCTCTCAGTGTTTTGAATAAGAAGGCATGTTAAAATAATTCAGAAAGAAACGGGGCGTGATGACACATGCCTGTCATCCCAGCTTTTAAGGGGTGTAGTCAGAAGGATCAAGGTAATCTTCAGAGTGAGCTTGAGGCCAGCTTGTCTTGCGGTCCCTTTCACATAAAAAGAAAGAAAGAAAGAAAGAAAGAAAGAAAGAAAGAAAGAAAGAAAGAAAGAAAGAAAGAAAGAAAGAAAAGAATAAAAAGACAAAGAGAATTCTCATAGAGAATAGACTTAATTGTGCATTGTTATATTGTTGCATTCTGTGGAGGAATGATTGTTCAACATGACAAAAGATAACAATTTTTTTTTTCTGAAAATTTCAATTGGAGAAGAAAGGGGGAAATCTTGATAAAATAAAGGGTTTTTGTTGTTGTTGTTTTTGTTTTTTTTAAACAAAAATATCCTCCTCTGAATTGCCATAAAATGAAATCTAACCTCTGTCTCCAGGGTTGAATATGGGTTAGAGAGGCCCAGGGAGAAGTACCACAGAATCAAGATTCTGTCCCACTGGGAGTTGCAGAAAATGGGAACAAAGCCCAAGATGAGGATTTTGTGTCTTAAAGAAAGAAGAGCAGGACATCTTCAGAAGAATGGCCAGGGGATGGAGGCGAAATGAAGATGGATGTTGTAGAGAAGACAATATTCCTTCATAGACATTTATTATCTCTCTTGTTCTCACGGAGAAGCAAAAATGAAAAAAACAGAACAGCAGTTAGGCAGTAGGATGGAGAATCCGCGATGGGTTCAGAAATCACAAGCAACCCCATCCCTATACTCAGCTCTGCTACTCCAGGGTTTTAGACTAGAGAAATGGATAGTTCTAGAGAAGCCACAGATGAATGCAATCAGCACATTATCTTCAAGTTTTAGCAGAATAGCTTGGATTTTTTTTTTCAAACTAAAGCTATGAATATGCTATCCCAAGGATTAAGGACTCAGTGTGAAATAACAGTCGTTGCAGGATGTTTGATCACAGTGTGACCCCCGAAGTTGATGGTATTTACTGAAAAATCCTGTTTCTATTTGTGGTGTGACTCAACTAGTACCACATACCTTTAATCCTCCTGGCTGGAATACAGACATGCCTTTGACATACCAAAGCTTCCTTGGTGAGATTTTTTTTCTTTTACTTTTTAAATTTTTAGTTTTGGTTTGGGCAGATATGGCAGGCTGGGTAGATGAGTGGGATTGGGATGCATGGTGTGAAATTCATGAAGAATCAATAAAAAGAAGTCTAACTCTTGTCACAAATAGAGACTGAGAGGTCATACAACTTTAGTTAGTTACCGTTAGATTTTATATTAGGTAATCTGCTGTAGGTTTTCAGTGTTTGTGAACAGAGACAGACTACATGGTATTTTAATAGGGGTAAGCTACTGTACTTGAAGAGGAAATATTAGTGGATCAATATCAAACAATAACAGGTTTTCTTGCTGTGTTTCCCAGGCTGTGTGCATGCAGTTGTTAAGAATATTTATAAAGCAGTTATCACGTGGCATCAAACCTCTGCACACTGCCTTGATGATCTAGATCTGTATACAATTTCACAATGGCGCTGTGAAAATTCTATTTGCAGACTGTGATAGTCAAGGAGGCTGTTTCAAGGGTAAGGATGAAACTTGCTGCCAGCCTGTGTAAGGTGTAGGGATGTGGGGCTGAGTGTATTACTTGCAAACATCAGTGAAATATTGGGAAGACAAAGAGAAAGATGCTTGTTTGGCATCTGAACACCAGCAAGTGATGGCCATTCTGGACTTTCTTTGCATAGGCAGCTCTTTCTGTTTTGAACATCAAGAATTCAGGGTACTGTTGTAGGAAACGCAAGAAGCATGAAATCCAGCTTTGCAGCTTTCTAGGAATGGTTGATAAAGGGGGAAATAGGGTATGAGGCAGATGAGGCTTGGCTTTGCTCATGTGCAGGCTTTCTGTGGAAAGGAAGTAGATTATGCTACGTAATCCAGGGGCTTAGATGAAGACAACTCAGGGATGCGCAAAGGAGGTAGATTCTGGCTATGAGGAAGATTTGATGGATTCTCAAAGATGTATGAACTTTCCTATGAAGCAAAGGGTGGGTTTCTAAGTTGTGGAATTGGAGAATGAAAATATAATATTACATTTCATGAACCATTGTCTGTTTTTTATTAGATATTTTCTTTATTTACATTTCAAATGCTATCCCCAAACTTCCCTATACCCTCCCCCCGCCCTGCTCTCCTACCCACCCACTCCCACTTCTTGGCCCTGGCATTCCCTTGTACTGAGGCATATAAAATTTGCAAGACCAAGGGGCCTCTCTTTCCAATGATAGCCGACTAGGCCATCTTCTGCTACATATGCAGCTAGAGACATGAGCACTGGGGTACTGGTTAGTTCATATTGTTGTTCCACCTATACGGTTGCAGATCCCTTTAGCTCCTTGGGTACTTTCTCTAACTCTTCCATTGGGGGCACTGTGTTCCACCCAATAGCTGACTGTGAGCATCCACTTCTGTATTTGCCAGGCACTGGCATAGCCTAACACCCATGGAAGGAGTTACAGAGACAAAGTTTGGAGCTAAGATGAAAGGATGGACTATCCAGACACTACCACACCCAGGGATCCATCCCATAATCAGCCATCAAACCCAGACACTATTGCATATGGCAGCAAGATTTTGCTGAAAGGATCATTGTTTTAATTTGGAGATGACTCTAATTTAGGAAGGATTTTTTTTAACCAAATCTTTTACTATAATCACATTTTTAAAAAAGCTTTGATGGCATCACAAATTTGACCTTATGAAGTTTTCAAGTCCTATTATTTCCTGGAATATTAAAATTCCTGTCAAACAGATCCTTCTCAAGCTCACTCTTACATTTTACATTTCAGTCACACACTGGGAAACAGACAGAAGTCTGTAACATGTCAATAGCCTCCGCTTGCCTTGAATGCATGTCTGGTTTTCTCCCATGCTGCATCACGTCTGACAACCTTTGGCGTAGAAGGGTGAATGAGGTAGAACCCCACTATTGATCTAAGTAGTATTCCTGAAACTCATTTTGTTTTAGGAGGTGCCACTGTTGACTACAGGAACCCTCCTGTGAACCTGCCTGAGCTATCATCATGAGGCAGCCGCTCATTAGATGGATCAGGCTTGACAAGAGGATCAAAGCATGGAGGAAAAGATTTGGTGCGAAACAAACCCAGTGATTGTCGTGGCTCGAAATATTTTCTGCACGGTGTCTGAATGCTTAATGTCATTTTCTACTATGCTTTTCCTGAGCTATCAAGATAATGATGCTCAGCATAGAAAAAAAAAAAAAAAAAAAAAAAAACCAAAGCAAAAAACAGCCTTAAGGGTGGGCCTCTAAATAGCTCACTACAGAAAATAGCTGCAAACACAACCACTCTGATGGCCACAATTTTGTAAAATGCATATGCCAACAGGACAAATATTGATAAGAGCTTGGCTCACCATATAAATAGGAAGGACTTTTTTTTTTCTCCTTAGTGATAGTGTCTGATAATACTGCGCAACTAAACTTTACATTGAGATGGCATGGCATTAGTTTGCAGTTGAGCAGAAATAGATAAAAATATTTAACTGCTCTTTCTACTTACTTATATACGAAGAAAAGAAAGTCAATAGTGCCATTTAACTTGTAGAAAACTGAAGGCCCAGAACATGGTCTGACTATGGTAGAAGGGGAGACAGTGTCCATGCTGATTTCTATTCAGAGATCCAACCAACCTGCTACCTCTCCTACAGCTGCTATATTTTCTGGATCCTTTTCTCTTGGGAGTTTTCTAGAAATAAGCATCAGATGTTTGGATGGACCATCTCTTCCCAATGCCATCTTCATCCCTGACTACAGAATAAGCAATCAACCATATAAATACCTTTGATTGTCTCCCAGGCTCCACTCTTTCCTAAAACTGCTAATCGACTCTGGCACATATGATGGATTATTCTTATTTCTGGTTAAATTATTATAGGAGCACCTATTCCTCTATTTGGCCCCTTCTTTTAATAAGCTTTGCCTCAGCAAATGTGCAAATACGATCTGCCAAAATTAAATAATGGGACATGGAGCAATTATAAATACTTTTGTTAAGTCAAGTTTTGAATCATTCAGCTTACCAAGAAACTTTAAGAAGTGAATATTCAAAAGGCTATCTATAAATTTTGGGTTCAGTTGGTAGATCACACACACACACACACACACACACACACACACTCACACACACACACAAGCCATAAATGCACTCCAGTTGACCTGCATCCATCTGTGTATTTTCTTGTTGATTCGGAAGTACATTGAGAATGAAAAGTGAGATGAATTTTTCAAGAGAATGGTTATGTTTTCTCATCTAAAGAATGCAGTGAAATAGAAATGAAGAAATAGAGCCAACGGTGAAAAGAAGTATTTTCCTAGCTAGAGAGTAGTGCATTGGAAATACAGATGGCTTAGGAGAAATCTTCAAATCGAACCCACCTTGGGGAGGAGGTTATTTTAAGATTAACTTCAGAAGAAAAAATACTATATTCTGTACCTCGCCACAGAACAATTCCTTATAACGTCAACTTTAAAGCATCTTTTATTTTCCCTGATCAGAGAATCAGCCTCAGTGTTGAAAATGCATCATTTCCCATCATTCATATCAAGCAGAGGACAGAGTTCAAGTAAGGAGAGCTGGGACCTGGCAAATAAGGCAGCATTCACCTTTCATATCATAATTTTATGAAAGCAACCTTTGCATTTCACTAGCTGGAATGTGTTGATACTTTGGCATCGAACACAGCAGTGACTCTTATAATTTTCACTGTCTATGGAGAATACTTCCCACGGATTTTTATTCACTGTTTGAGACCCATTTAGATTTGCAGGTGTCATTTCCCCAGGGTCAGATATGCCATTCTGTGACTGCCTTCAGAGTGACAGTGTAGGGCAGGGTTCTTAGCGAAGGGCATGCGGTATGTTCTTTATTACATGTTTTATGGCTCTATATTACAGCTTGTGTTTGCTTCCCCAATTTTTATCTGTATTCTCAGTTCTCAGTGACCTACCTGACTTTGTGAGTGACATGGTGTAGTAAGGCTCAATAAATACCCATAAATTTAAAAAATGCACCAGTGAACATTATATTCTGGATACACCCTACATTGCTAGTTTCATACCTATAGGATTTACTGCATTGGCCCAGAGATAAATGATGGGTGCCACAGCCCTCTGAAGGCCCCCAAGTAATGACCGATGTAGCTCGGTATATTTATGTTCACATAGAATTTGAATCAACTCCCAGAAGTTCAATATAGTTCTCAGATTGTCAGTTGATATTATGAGAACTTGTTTTTCCTGTCAATGTTAATTTCCTAAAATAATAATAAAAAAAAAAACAATCAAAAACAACAACAGCAATAACAACAAAAGAAAAACCGACAACAAACTGATTTCATCATACGTGGAAACCAGCGAAGACAAATGGTGGGTATCACAGACGTGTCCCAGCACCACACAGTTGTAATGTTGTTGTATGCTGTAGCCATGGATAGGCTCATGTATTGAAATTTGTTCAAAGTCAATATTTTTTAAACGAAAGACACAGACTTCACATAGGTAAGTTATCTGGACATGAAACCTAGGAGAAAACTTCTTGCTTTATCTTCAACAGGTGGCTGAGAAAGACAAAGCTTTACTCCTATATAAGAGAAAATCCCAGGAGAAGATAGATGGGTTTTAATTTAACGGGAATGGACCGGCAAATTAATTCATTTGTCAGGGGTTGGGGAGGGTGACTAACTAAGGGCCATAATTCAGACTGGCTCTCTTCCTGCCAGTCATGGAGTCTGCTGCTGACATAAATGTATGTGCTTACCTCTGGACCGAGGCTTCTTCCTTCTGCAGTCCCCACAGATTCCTAGTCATAGGGCAGGAAGTTAGTCCTGTCATGTCCAAATTTCCATTCTATCTTAGTGAACGTACTGAGAGTGGACCAGATGCAGGCTAGTGATGTCCTGTCAGAAGAGTGACAAGGAGAGTCACACTTATCCTCTCCTGATGCCACTTAGAGAGACACTGCAGCTCCAGAGTAAATTCCCAGTGTTTCTAGGTCTTAATTCCATACTTGCTCTAGTACAGATCTCTGTCTTTCACCTCACACCTACCCTCACTCTGGTTTAGTTTTGCTTTATTTTCTAAAAATATGGATTATTTTAAAAAAATTCCTTAGACTGGAGAGATGGCTCAGTGGTTAAGAGCACTGATTGCTCTTCCAAAGGGCCTGAGTTCAATTCCCAAAAACCACATGACGGCTCACAACCATCTGTAATGAGATCTGATGCACTCTTCTGGTGTCTGTCTGAAGACAGCTGCAGTGTAGTCATACGAATAAAATTTATTTATTTATTTATATTTATTTATTTATTTATTAAAACATTCCTTACATATCTAGTTTTCTATTTTTTTTCTTGTTAGCGGATATGACGTATTCCTGCAGTTCTTATTCTGTAGGTAAAACCACGAATCAGACAGTGGCTAACTCAGTGTCGCCGGTGTGAGGATGAATCTGGTGTCACTGATACCGAAGATCAAATTAAACCCTTAGCTGGGGTGTGCATCGTAGAGCTAACATGACTCCAGGCTCAACTTCAGCTTTCAGGTTGACACACAATCCTGTTTTAATTTAGGTAACCTATTTAATGAGAGGTTTCAATTTAGGTAACCTATTTAATGAGAGGGATACCAGAGTAAAAGCAATGGTGGAATCCTAGCTAAATACATTTAAGAAATGTTTGAAAAAAATCTCTCTTTACATTTAAGAATGGAATGTTGGAATTAAGTAACGGTTATTGGACATTTCAAATGTAGATTCCACCTCTTGACTCCTTAACAAACAGAAGCACTCCGTGTGTCCACCTTTTAATGGGCAACACGTCATTACAAGAGGACAAGGATGCTCAGGACTGTACTCCAAACACAGTTGCCGGGACATCACAGCATAAAATTACCTTCATATTATTTATTATACAACATAAATGAATGTCACGTTTAGACTTTGAGTTTCTTTCACAGAATATGTACAGCAGTAAGTATCTGAAAACTCCTAAATAGCTTGTAAAAGTCTGAAATCAAAAACATTTGTGATCCCAACCCCAGCAGACCAGGCACGTGTAACCTGTCCACTGTTACTTTGTCCTGTTAGCCTACAAATTATGTACTTTTCCATCAAAACCCACCACATAGTGACTTTGCTGTTTGACAGATTCAGTGATTATAATGACCTTTTTTTCTAGTATAATTTCTGTACCAGCTCTTTATTTTGATGAGTCTCCTTCTATGATGGAATTTTTAAATAAGTTTTTTTAAAGAAATAAACAGATTCATTTATTTTCTACGTGCATTGCTGTTTTCCTATTTATGTGCATGGGTGTTTTCCCTGCATATATGTCTGTGGGAGGGAGTCAGAACCTCTGGAGTTAGAGACAGTTGTGAGCTGCTGTGTGGTTGCTGGGAATTAATCCCCGGGTCCTCTGGAAGAGCAGCCAGTGCTCTTAACTGCTGAGTTATCTCTCTACCCCAGAGACTTTTCTTCTATCAAATAGCTTTTTTTCCTTTCCTTTTCTTTTCTCTTTTCTTTTCTTTTCTTTTCTTTTCTTTTCTTTTCTTTTCTTTTCTTTTCTTTCCTTTCCTTTCCTTTCCTTTCCTTTCCTTTCCTTTCCTTTTCCTTTTCCTTTTCCTTTTTCCTTTTTCCTTTTTCCTTTTTCCTTTTTCCTTTTTCCTTTTTTTCCTTTTCCTTTTCCTTTTCCTTTTCCCTTTCCTTTCCTTTCCTTTCCTTTCATTTCCTTTCCTTTCCTTTCCTTTCCTTTCCTTTCCTTTCCTTTCCTTTCCTTTCATTTCCTTTCCTTTTTTCTTTTCCTTTTCCTTTTTTCCCTTTTTCCTTTTTTCCTTTTTTCCTTTTTCCCTTTCCCTTTTTCCCTTTCCCTTTCCCTTTCCCTTCCCTTCCCTTCTCTTTTTTCTTTTCTTTTCTTTTCCTTTCCTTTCCTTTTCCTTTTCCTTTTTTCCTTTTCCTTTTTTCCTTTTCTCCTTTTCCTTTTTTCCTTTTCCTTTTTTCCTTTTCCTTTTTTTCCTTTTCCTTTTTTTCCTTTTCCCTTTCCCTTTTTCCCTTTCCCTTTTTCCCTTTCCCTTTTTCCCTTTCCCTTTTTCCCTTTTTCCCTTTTTCCCTTTTTCCCTTTTTCCCTTTTTCCCTTTTTCCCTCTTTTCCCTCTTTCCCTCTTTCCCTCTTTTCCCCTTTCCCCTTCTTCTTCCCCTTCTTCCCCTTCTTCCCCTTCTTCCCCTTCTTCCCCTTCTTCCCCTTCTTCCCCTTCTTCCCCTTCTTCCCCTTCTTCCCCTTCCCTTCCCTTCCCTTCCCTTCCCTTCCCTTCCCTTCCCTTCCCTTCCCTTCCCTTCCCTTCCCTTCTCTTCTCTTCTCTTCTCTTCTCCTCTCTTCTCTTCTCTTCTCTTCTCTTCTCTTCTCTTCTCTTCTCTTCTTTCTGTTTGTCTGTCTGTCTGTCTTTCTTTCTTTCTTTCTTTCTTTCTTTCTTTCTTTCTTTCTTTCTTTTTAGGAAGGTGTGTCTTGGAAAAACACCAATGGAATCTCCTGAATGAGTCTCAGGTGATCATGTGGGGTGATAAATGACGGAATAGGAAGACAAGATCCTACCCTTGATTATTTCAGTTAGTGTGAAGGAGGAGGCTGAAGGGCAAAAGAGGCTGAGGGAGGAAAGGAAGCAAAGACAGCAGAGGAAGGAGCCCAAGGCTATGGGCCTCGCTCAGGGCCTTGCTCAGAGACACACCTTTTGGGAGGAGAGATCTGCTGTGCCTGAGTTAGCACAGTGTAGCAGAAGGGAAGCTTTTACTGCAGCAACACAAACAGGAAGAGCCCCGCCTCCTACCTGGAGCCCTCCCTTATTATTGCTCCAATAAACCATTCATCTCTTGGAAGAATGAGACAAACTCAAAACAGTACAACAAGGGTTACGTGGGTGTGGGTCATCTCATGGGATAATCTCACAATAAGAAATAGGAAGTGAAAGAAACAACATAATTATCAAAGTGGTAAGGTGATATACGTATTTTATATGACATACACATCAGAGCTGCATTACAGCACCCAATGAATTAGCAGGGATGACAACCAGAGAAATGTCATGTGCAGGCTTGAATACAGAATTGCAAAGGATCAAAATATTTAAAAGATCATTAAAATGATGAAAAAGGGGGTGCTTGAGATATCCTTTGTTTAACTGGTGTTACTGAGAATAAATGGGGTTTAAAAAAGTAAAGAAAAAGCTGAGAATAAAAGGCATAAAAACCTTTCCCAAACTAAGAATAAGCTGGTTGTCTTAGTTAGAGTTTTACTGCTGTGAACAGACACCATGACCAAAGCAACTCCTTTAAAAATAACATTTAGCCGGGCGTGGTGGGGCACACCTTTAGTCCCAGCACTCGGGAGGCAGAGGCAGGCGGATTTCTGAGTTCGAGGCCAGCCTGGTCTACAAAGTGAGTGCCAGGACAGCCAGGGCTACACAGAGAGAAACCCTGTCTCGAAAAAGACAAAAAAAACAAAAAAAAAAAACAAAACAAAAAAAAAACATTTAATTGGGGCTGGCTTACAGGTTCAGAGGTTCACTCCATTATCATCAAGGTGGGAACATGACACCATCCAGGCAGGCATGGTGCAGGAGGAGCTGAGAATTCTACATCTTCATCTGAAGGCTGCTAGCAGAATACTGGGTTCCAAGCAGCTAGGATGAGGGTCTTAAAGCCCACACCCACAGTGACACAGCTACTCCAACAGGGCCACACCTTCTAATAGTGACACTCCCTAGGCTGAGCATGTACAAACCATCACACTGATCCATCCAAAGAAAAGCCAGATATAATAAGAAATTTCTAAAGTCGCAATCAGCATGAGCATTTTAGTGATATATTGAGTTTAAAACACGCATTTCAATGTTTTCCATGAGCACATAAGTGGAACATCAGGAGTATATTTGGAATCCTAGCTATTCCCATCCCTTGTGTGAAGCCAGGGAGCATGCATGGGGTCTTCAGAAGCAAGGCAGGAAACATAGCACCCTTAGCAACTTTCTTTCAGGTAGTAGTCGCCATTATGGATCACAGAAGAACACATTCCATCTCTCTTTCTAAATCCAAAGCACCAGTGTAAGAATTTCCATAACTGTGGACTCCTCGAGAGGGAGGAGATATGTTCCCTGATCTCTGATCCATCAATGGGTGCTTTTGCTCGCGACCTTCTTGTACTTTAGTTCAGATTTGACCTCATTTGGAAAATATTCTTTAAAATTTCTGTTTTGGTTTTGTAATTATTTCCTTATTATACTTATCAATCAATAATTTTCTTTATACTGTGTGTGTGTGTGTGCATGTGTGCGTGCATGCACATGATATATATATATATATGTATACATATATATATGTATATATATATATATATATATATATATATATATATATATATATGGAGAGGGAGAGAGAGAGAGAATAACCGGCTTTGCTGTGTGAACTCCCCGTGCAGTGCTTGTTCCTGCTTTCCAAGTTCTTCCTCCTCTTCCTCATGCCTCATTTTCTTCACTTATTTCTCCTTTAGTGAATAATTTCCATCGATTTTGCGTGGATTGCAGCAGGTCTAAAGCTTATTCCTCTTTCCTCCCTCCCATCCTTTCTTTCCTCATTTTCTCTCCTGTCTTCCCCTCCCCTTCCCCAGTCTTCTGTCACCTGTGCATCCTATCCCTGCAAGCTCTTCATTTTTACACATCCATTTGTTGCTTGTGTGCATGACACTCTCAACCACTTATATCTGGGTTGACCACTCTTAAGATCTGCCTGCATCTTTATGGTCGGTTATCTCCCCTTTACCTCTTCGAAGCTCTCGGCAGTCACTACCAATCTTTACTTACTCCAGTTGGATTCCCCCTTCCCCCCTCAGTGCATTTAGACATTGGATAGTGCATTTAAGGGTACACACGGCCATCTTCAAAGTCTTGTATATTCCTACATAATCAGTTTTTTGGTTTAGGGTATACATTTTATACTATCCTTCACACACACACACACACACATGCACACACATGCACACACACCACATCACCCCACTTGGTTATTAATAATGGCATCAATGCTTTTGTAGTTATCTAGAACCTTAAATTTTCTTTTTAAACCTGGATCCTTACAACCAGTTTCCAATATTCAAAGGCTCCACCTTGCCAACTATCTTCTTATCTCCTTCTCCTTCTGTATCCATGCCCTGAGACCTGGGTGTCAATATCTAGTTCTAAGGATGGAAATTTCTCCTTCTGCTGTACCAATGAGCAACAAATTCGACTATCAGTGTGGACTTCTGGATCTGGAGCTACACTGTCTACCTGTGAAAATGTCTGGAACTCCCATTATGCACCTCAGAAGCCATTAATCGCTCCATATTTTGCAGTCCATTTCAACCTGTACTGGAAGCCTGATGACACAGGAAGTAGTTGCTACAGTGCAGTCCCCCCGCTCACACCTGGATGACTCCTGTGAAGGTCACTGTCCTCCACTACACCTGGACACCTGTGAAGGTCACTGTCCTCCACTCACACCTGGACGACACCTGTGAAAGTCAAGGTCACACAAAAAGTCACTTTTGTGCGTATGCTTCTAACTGTTTTAATCTGGGAACCCAGATGTTCTATCAGCATGCTTCTTTCTAAGGCTCCCACACATCCTTCATGTATGCAAGCCTTCTCTTATGAAACCTTTTGGCTTTCTGTGGCCAGATGGCTTCCTCTTTCATTCATCCCTATAGGAACCCACTACATGACTCCAAAATATCTGGCCTTTGTGTACCACATATACTCCAGCTTTCTGGTCTTTTTTAGGTTCCTTGAAATATGCCAGGCTGTTTCCTCTTCCTGGGGCTTCACAGTAGCAGTCTGGTATACCTGGGATATTTTTTCTCTTATCCTCATTATATGTGTTCCTTTCTAAATGTCACTTCTCATGGAATCCACTTTACCTAATTTGAGTAGATTTTCAGAATTTACGCCCATGCCAAAGATCTTTATCATAACTGGATCTAATCACCTTTATGAAGGTAAGAAAAGATCCCAAATGTATTTAGATAGCTGGTGTGTACTAAAATCATGATAGTCTCTGGTATCTAGCGGGTGATACATTATTCATTGATAAGCGCATGAATACACAATGAAGCACTTTGTTGTTACCTTTTCTTATTCTGCTCTAGCACTCATTATCCTTTCTAATACATTGTTTTACCATTTTATGGGGACTTTTAGTCCTCTGAAGTAACATACTTTGTATTGTTCATCTTGGCATCCCCTAACCCGTAGCTCCATACCAAACATTCACGGGACTAATAAATGTTTGCGGGATTAAATTGATTCAAATTAAACTTTCAGAGCAATATTAAGTTAGTGCCAGGACATCACAGATGGCAAATGGCAATCTCTTTCCTAATAGCTTTCAAGGTTGATGATGAGATAAAAAGCAGCGAAGCATCCATCAGAATGGGGGAAGCTCGTAAATGCTAAGTCTGCGTTAGAGTAATTATTGTGTTGCCTCCTTCGCGACGTTAAGACACTTTGTGCCATGGGTCACTCTTTCCTTAGAGCATTAAACACAGTTCTATGGGCCACTTTGGAGAAGAGATGGCAGGAAGGAGGAGCAGCCATTAAAGTGGGGTTTTAAAGTTTTGGACAATGTCCGTCATTATCAATGAAAATATCACCTGGGAGGTTTTTGCTCTCTTCTTCAACTGACCTCCTTGAGTTCAGCCTCTTAGTCACTAGATAGAGAGAGTCAATTAAGAATGCAGAGCAGCAAGGGTTCCTAAAACCCTGTGATTGGAAAGCTGCACCAGGCTTCTCTGCACATTTTAAGCGATGGTGGAAGCTCTCCGGAGGTGTGAAGTGCAGAGGGGCAGCTCTCTCTGTTCTTCGTGCCCTCTGGCGCCCTCTGGTGCCTCCAAGGGAGAACTGCTGGAGCAAAAAGCCACCGTCTCTTGACATTACAGATACTATTACTACATACTCAGGTGACTTGCGATCCCTGGCATGAGAACAGATCCCAAATGATATGAAAATTATTGTGCAGACGTTTTAGCAAATAAAAAATATAGTACCTATTGAATATGGCACCTGTTGTTTTGGGTTCTCTTTGAGTGACTGACATTTGGAAATATGTTATCTCAATGTTTCTTCACTTCATTGAGGTTTCGAGTAGAGAGTGTAAACCTTCTATATCAGACATTTAAACAACATCTCCTTTATCATAAAAATAATCTTTTCTTTGTTATGAGGCTCAATCGCTGTCCATGTGGATACAGAGTATGTTTTCTTAAACCCCATACCAAGTACAGGTTCAAACAGTTGTAAGACTTAATTTTTTTCCCCACAAAGATGTTATTTGTTTACATTGTTTCATTTTAAGCTTTATGGACATTTACCCCCTGGCCACTCTAATTCAAAACACAAATGGCATTACATACAACCACCGCTAATGAAATCATGGATAGCTAAAGTGTCAATGGCACCAAGAGCTCGTGTGGAGAACAATCGCTGAGACCGTACATTGTGTTCCTCATCTTCAGGACACCTATAGTTCTTTGAACTTAACAACGTCCCAGGCACTTTAATCCCCCTTATTAAGAAGAATCAGAACTCCTTTTTGTGCTTCATAGACACTTGTGTGTTACATCCTCAGGCCATCAGTATAACAGAGTAACAATAGATCACACAAAACCTAGAAGGAATGTAACAATAGATCACACAAAAACTAACAACTAGAACGAATGAAAGCCACAGACAAGTCTTAAAGTCTAATATTGTCATACAGCACCATTTAAAATCAGAGTTCAATTACAATACCAACACAGGCTAATTCACAGGATGCCAATAATACTACTCTTGTCGGTTTGTATGAAAAACTTTGCTTACTTTAGGACCAATTTAAAAGATCAGCGACTAAGACGACTGCGAATTATTTTGTAAGACGTGAGAGTAACACCACTCTCTACTATGCAGTTCAGTTACAAAAGAAGCAGAAAGCAAAGCAAAGCAGCGAGTAACAGGAGCTGCATTCTCTGCCTGTACACTGGTGCCGCGGTGGACCCCGACTTTCCGCCTGGTCTCTGCCTTTGTTCTTCCTCTAACTACATAGTCAAAGGGAACACTCAAGTCCCAGGCCTCCGATGGAGCTGTAGTTCCCCCTCTGAGCAGCTGTGTGGTTATTATGTCCTTGGCACACAGTGCTGTCTCCCACAAAACAAAACCTAATAACTAATTTAATGAGCTTTGCAAAAACCATATGCGGTGTCCCCGTGCTCGGATCTGTTTGCTCACGCCGTGGCTTTCCAACAACTTGAACATTTCTCCTCAAGAACAACCTTCAGCCTTGACCTTCCTTCTGAGCAGCAGAGCCCTGCTTGCAATGCTAATAAATACCCTTGTCTGTTTGGATGATTTCCCCCCAAATATGGCTAATTACCCCTTTGCCTATATCTGTACTGGTGTATAGTGTTCTCTTTTCTTGTAAGGGACAAGAAATGAGAACAAGTCACCTTTGACCTTTGTTTCCCCAGTTCTTTATTGTGAGGGTGAGTTTTCAAATTCATTCCTTCTTTTTTTTTTTTTTTTTGTAATGATTTCACATCCTTTTTTTCCAGCTGCCTACTTCCATGGTGAGCATCTAAGCTTGGCTGGTGTCCTGAACCTCAGCTCTTTTCATTTGACCTGTTTATTACTTTGGAAAGAGTGCCCTTAAAATTGTTGAGGTCACTCTTTTTCTTCTCTTAACCCACGATTCAACATCGGCATCCAAAATTGTTTGGATTATGGCCCCACCTAAACAGCCACCCTCCTTTTCATTGACATTGAACAGCTCCATCACTCAGTTAACTCTGTCCTTTGGCTTTTTTTTTTTTTTTCCTCTGCTTTACTTACCACGAAGATTTTCTACTGTAGAAGCTGTAGGCATTTTCTCTAACTCAGACTGACAGCCATGGGCATCATTCACCCGTTCCTCCTTCAGTCACCCCTAGATACACTCGCTTGACTCCTAATAGCTTCTGTCTTGGGTCTTAGTTCTACATAGGTACATACTCAAGAGGGCAACTAATATTTCCTCCAACATAGACACGTGGTAGACACAAGGTAAATGCCATCTGAGAGTCCTAGTGAGGAAGGAACAGCCACACATATTAGCAGGTCGTTTAGAAGCTTCACACACACCGAAGGTTTTCTTGGTGGAGGAACACTCTACTCAAAGGAACGTGATGTCCTTTCAAGCGATATAAGAAAATATACTATTTTTATTAGATATTTTCTTTATTTACATTTCAAATGTTATTCCCTTTCCTGGTTTCCCCTCCGAAAATCTCCTATCCTCTCCCCCCTCCCCCAGCTCACCAACCCACCCACTCCTGCTTCCTGGCCCTGGCATTCCCCTATACTGGGGCATAGAACCTTCACAGGACCAAGGGCTTCTCCTCCCACTGATGACCGACTAGGCCATCCTCTGCTACATATGCAGCTAGAGCCATGAATCCCACTATATATTTTCTTTGGTTGGTGGTTTAGTCCCTGGGAGCTCTGGGGGGTACTGGTTAGTTCATATTGTTGTTCCTCCTATGAGGCTGCAAACCCCTTCAGCTCCTTGGGTACTTTCTCTAGCTTCTCCACTGGGGACCCTGTGTTCAGTCCAATAGATGGCTGTGAGCATCTACTTCTGTATTTGTCAGGCACTGGCAGAGCCTCTCAGGAGACAGATATATCAGGCTCCTGTCAGCAAGCTCTTGTTGGCATCTGCAATAGTGTCTGGGTTTGGTTGTTGTATATGGGTTAGATCCCCAGGTGGGACAATCTCTGGATGGTCATTCCTTCAGTCTCTGCTCCAACATGTAATAAGGACACATGCTCTACTATGTTCATAGCAGCCTTATTTATAATAGCCAGAAGCTGGAAAGAACCCAGATCTCCCTTAACAGAGGAATGGATACAGAAAATGTGGTACATTTACACAATGGAGTACTACTCAGCTATTAAAAACAACGAATTTTTGAAATTCTTAGGCAAATGGTTGGATCTGGAGGATAGCATCCTGAGTGAGGTAACCCAAAAGAATACCCATGGTATGTACTTATTGATAAGAGGATATTAACCCAGAAGCTTGGAATACCCAAGATACAATTCACAAAACACATGAAACACAAGAAGAATGAAGACCAAAGTGTGGATACTTTGATCCTTCTTAGAAGGGGGAACAAAATACCCATGGAAGGAGTTACAGAGACAAAGTGTGGAAAAATATTTTTTTAATGTCAATTTGGCAACTGATTTTTTTTTCTTAAAATCCTTAGCACTTGTTTCAGATTACCATATTTCAACATTAGATTCAAGATGGCAAAGGGGATATATATTTACTTTAGTGCCTCCTTAATTTATCAAGTGTGTCAAATAAATAGGCCATATTTATCAATAAATTATTCAGGGTGTCTAATAAAAAAACCACTGGTAACATAACTCATGCTGATCGAATATCCTAAAAACTGTCAAGATTTTCATAAGATGGGCATATCTTCTCACTTAAAGATGTTACTTAGTGTCATTTTAAAAGTACTAAACCTATTTATTTAGTTATTTATTTATTCATAGTGAAAAGGGAGTTGTGGACTCCTGAAAGAACTTCAGTTCGCCAAGTGTATTCATCCTCTAGTCACCAGGTATTTTATACTGTCTTTAAATTTTCCCCAGTTAGAAATTAAACGACTGGAATTTGTACCCTGATACTTGCCCCTCTTTCATGCCTATGCTAGGAGAGCTTTAACATTTATGTCCACAGGCGCACAGGGTTCCTCAACTTCCATGGGGTTAACTTTCATCCTTAGATAATTCCTTTAATTACAGAAAGCTATCTTTCACTGAAAGGGGGTAGCCTGCTTCCTTAACTCTGCCATGACAATGCTGTCTGTGGCAACCCGGGTTTGGTTTTCTCTTCAGGTGGCAGGATATCTCCTGGAGATTAATGCTCTTCTATGGGAGAGGGTCAAAGATGTTTCTTGCAATAGTGAAAGTGTGTTGCAACAAACAAAAAACCAAAAGAGGGGAGGGAGACCACAAGGAATACACACACACCCACACACCCCAAAACCTATAAAACAGAAAATTCATAATATACAAGGGAAAACATAATATACAAGCAAAACAAAACAAAACAAAACAAAAAACAGTAAAAGAACAACAACAAAATGCCACAATAAAGCAATATGACACAAAACGTCTATAAAACTATAATTGGGTTAACTTTGTGTTGTCCATCTACTGCTGGGCATAAGGCTTACTTCAAAGTGTGGTTTGTATACTCAGTGAGACTTCATTGGTGAAAACTAATTTCACCTCTGCAAGCAGATGCCAATTGGGCATAGTTTCTTGCTTAAAGATTGGAGCTTGTGTCCACTTTTCCCTGTTAGCTCTGGTACCATCTGGGTTTCTTGGAAGACAGGATGCTAGATATGTCTACACAAATTCGGCATCAACCACTGATAGTTGCTATCAGGGAATGGGAGGGTCTTTCAGAGGCAATGAAGAGCAAGATAGAGAAGACAGATGACACCATGTTCACTTGCTCTGAACCAGAGTTTGTGGGAAAGAACAACCATCAAAGAAGCCTAAGCAAGTCAGGTGATAGGGATCCATATACAGGTTCAGAGAGGTCAGGAAAATGGAAAAGGTACTTGAGAATGGTAATTTTGAAAAATTCAGGAAAATAAAAATGAAGATGTGCCATTATTTGATACGATTACATCATATTTTCATAGTCCTTTCAAAGCATGTGCCACCTCTATGTGTTATAGACACATGACGAACGCTTGCAAAATAACTTCACAACCACACACCAAATCAGAACTGATCACAGTGATTTATGTTTGCTGATTAAAATAAAATAATTTATGCATTGGCTCTACAGTAATTCATACACCTGCTGCATAAACACACCCTCTCCTGAGCACCAGGCATTATTGAAAGACTGGCAATCCAGAGGTCTGAGATGAAGGAACATACAGCTAGATGGGGTCAGATGACATACTTCCCATTAACAAGACATTACATTCTATTATCTGAGACAAAACCAGAAATCCTTGGAAAGGTTTAAATTAACCCTAGGGATTGTATGCATGCAATCTCGTTGCTTCTTCAGAAATGTGATACAAGTACTGTATCGATGATGGGCAAAGATAGTATTGAAGTAGAAAAGTCGATTAGGATGCAGTCTTATAGATCCTGGCAAGTAAAGATGATGGCATGAAAGAGGGTGCCAGATGTGAGCAAACCGGTAAATGGCAGAGCTGAGACTCCCACAGCAGGCACCAAATTTACTGCAAATCCCTTCTCCATGTCATTAGATCACACTGTTGAGCCCAGGGATCCATCACGACCTGGCAACAATTCAAAACTCACTGCTGCATTTGTATGCAGAATCCCCAAGAAATGTTTTTCTACAATGGATAAAATTGACAAACTTGATATTTGTATAAGGATTTGTTATCAAATCTGTGCAGGAAACAGCAATGAATTAAAAAAACAGGAACAACTTAAACCCAAGTAGACATTAATGACACTTTCTGGTAGATGTTGACTATTTTCAGAGGTGTTTTCACACCAACAATAAACTATATTTGATCACTTCAAAGAGTAAATTTTACAGTAAGAACCTAAATCAAGTAACAGATATACATCTTTAAACAATATTCACTTATAAACAAAGGGCTAAATAATTACGTGGCAAAAATGTATTACAACTTATCTCCTCCAGATCTAACATGACCACTTGTAAATTAAAATTTGCATTATTGGGTCAAGACTTTACCCAGCCTGAGCTTTGCTGTGAATAGCCTCCAGCTCTGATACCAGCTCTAAATATTCTCCAAAGGCCTCTGTATAAGAGCTCTGGTCCTAAGGAAGATGCAACTGAGAGGAAGCAGATCCTTAAAGACAGTACTGCTCAACCCGGGGGTCATGACCCCTTTGGCCAAACCCTGTCTTTGAAAATATTTACATTGAGATTCATAAAAATAAAAAATTACAGTCATGAAGTATCAATATAAATAATTTTATGGTGGGGGTCACCTCAGCCTGAGGAACTGTATTAAAGGGTCACAGCATTAGGGAGGTTGAGAGACACTTTAAGTGGTGAGTCTTATTGGAGAGTCTTTGGGTCATGGTAAACATTAAGCTGTTCTCCAAAGGGACTTGTGGGAAAGTAGCTCTCCACTTCTTAGCCTCAGGGCTCATAATCTGAGAGTTTATTTTTCCACCATGCATTTATATCATGATGTTTTTCCTAGCCACATATCCGAAGAGTCTAAATCAATTTGTAGATGAGAACCTTAAAAACTGTAAGCCAAAGGACACCTTTTCTTTTTACAAATCTATATCTTTGGCATTTTGGTACAGCTAGGGAAAACTAGCCAGTAGAAATTCCAATCCGAAACCACTTAATATCCCTTGGCCTCTGGTGATGTGTGACAATAATATGTACATTTCTTTCCATTTTCAGAGGAAATAAGGGTGACAATGAGGTCACAGGTTTTCCTAAGTCCTTCTTCCCTTTCCTCTCAGTACAAGGTGATATTACCTCAAATTATGTCATTTGGATATATCTAGTCTTATTTTCTCTCTACCACAGCTCTGTGTTATCACGTTCCGTGCATGGCTTCCCATGTGCCGCCAGAACCTCTTGACTGTACATCAGCTAGGTACTGTTAGTATCGTTCCTGTAGGCAGTGAGTTCCAGAAAGCATGCTCTTTCCTCTCACTGCTAGGATAATTCCCATGGTACCTGGTGTGCAGCATTCTAGAGTATCCAGGGAGTCTAGATCATGGCTTTTCTGCTTACTTGAAGGACCTTGGAGGGATAATTTCTGGGGCTCTCATGCTACAAGAAAGAAGCAAGGAGTTCACAGACAACAAAACACAGCAGATCATATGGACGTTTGGGCTCATAGGTAAACAGTCTAGCTTTTTGTTGGTGCAAAAATCTCATTCTATTTGAGGGAAACTTACTTGCTCTGTAAGTTGGCAATATCAAAACAGATATCACTAAAGTTCAAACACAGGACTTCTTGGCATGTTTTTCCTATACGATCAAAAGATCCTTAGGCCCAGCTCTGTTAATTCCCAAGGTTTTCAGTGGGGTGATACAAAATAAATACAAAATAAATTCTAAGATGATTCGAGGATCATTAGCTGGGCAAATGCAGTTCGCAGTCCCCTTCCAGCATCCAGGAAAGGAGAACTATGAGAAGACACTGCTATGAAAGCTCTTGAACGTAGGGAGCACTCCTGCTCTTGGGGCTAGAGAAAGTGAGTTTAACTCTATGAAGTGGGAGTCCCAGCCTTTCTGCCAGTTCTCCTGCAATTCATGAATCATTCCTCCAATATAAGGGGTGCTTTTCCAGCATGCAGTGCAATCTGTCATGAGACAGATCAGACTTTTAACTCTGCAGCTGCTTATTCCAGCTAGCAGAGTTCAGTCAGGCATGTTGACTTCAGAGTAGCTTTGCAATAAGAGTACCTAACCTCCTAGGCTGCTGGGGGACTTAAAACAGTGAACACTTACCACAGTTTTAGTACTCATTAGGGTACACGGCGGTTTGTCAATAAGCAGCAAGCATTATTAATTACATATGACGGGTCATTCATTGAGGAAGAGCAAGGCACACATCAATAATTTAAAAATAAGAGAACTCATAAGCTGTCTCATGGAGGATGCTGCTGGAAAAGAGTAAGGAAACAAGACTACTAACATTCTTGTGGACCAGGATGTTAAGAAAATAATGCCTCTGAATGAGATGCTTTGGTATCTACAAGACCTCACCGGGAATCTGAAGAAAAGATGAGGCTGTTTAAGTCCTTTGACAGCAGAAAATGTCCCAGCTGCAGCTCTAGAGCCTTGGGTAGAGTTGCAGGCGGCTGCTGTCACTGCCAACAACCAGAGGAAGCAACTACACAGTTAGATCTCTCTTGCTGATATTTTGGCCCCAGGCTAAGTAAAAACGGGACTAACACCCCCACCTGCAGGAAATGGAGCGAAAGAGATGAGGATTCTGCTCAAAGGGCTCACATCTGCTTCTCTACCACGTCTGCTCTCATCCTTGATCTGTGAGGCCTTCATCCAAGCTCCTCTCCAAAGCGACTGAAACCATTAGAGGCAAGTTAGATACACAAATGGGTCAAAGGTGTTATTTAGGATTCTCTGAGGGTGGGTACCATTTATGGCTTTGCAATGCTAGTATTTCTTGACAAATTCTCTCATAATTTGATCATTTCCATGCAAAGTTTGTAGTTGAGACATTAGTGATACTTCATAGGGAAGAAAGTAATTAACACATCCCTTATATATTTATATACTATAAAGTCCAGATAAAAGTGTCCCAAGGAAATTTATGCCTGGTGCTATTCAATATGGTTGCTCCAACATATAACAAAGACACATGCTCCACTATGTTTGTAGATGCCTTATTTATAATAGCCAGAAGCTGGAAAAAACTTAGATGTCCCTCAACAGAGGAATGAATACAAAAAATGAGGTACATTTACACAATGGAGTACTACTCAGCTATTAAAAACAACTATGTCATGAAATTCACAGGCAAATGGATGAAACTAAAAAAATATCATTCTGAGTGAGGTGACTCAGGCCCCCTTGGTCTAGCAAACTTTATATGCCCCAGTACAGGGGACCGCCCGGGCCAAGAAATGGGAGTGAGTGGGTAGGGGTGCAGGGTGGGGGAAGGTATAATGGGACTGTTGGGATAGCATTTGAAATGTAAATGAAGAAAATATCTAATAAAAATGTGGGAAAAGAAGAAAAAAAGAAATACTCTAAAAAAAGAAGAAGTAGTAGTAGAAGTAGAAGAAGAAGAAGAAGAAGAAGAAGAAGAAGAAGAAGAAGAAGAAATAGAAGAAGAAGAAGAAGAAGAAGAAGAAGAAGAAGAAGAAGAAGAAGAAGAAGAAGAAGAAGAAGTAGAAGAAGAAGAAGAAGAAGAAGAAGAAGAAGAAGAAGAAGAAGAAGAAGAAGAAGAAGAAGAAGAAGAAGACACACATAGTATGTACTCACTGATAAGTGGATATTAGTCCAAAAGCTCAGAATACCCATGATACAACTCACAAACCACATGGAGCTTAAGAAGAAGGAAGACCAAAGTGTAGATCCTTCAATCCTACATAGAACAGGGAACAAAACAATCACAGGAAGTAGAGGGACAGAGGGACCTGGGAGGGAGAGAGGAAGGAGAGGGGCAGGATCAGGTATTGGAAGGGACAGGAGAGAAGTACATGAATAGAAATTTAATAGAAATATGTAGCAGTGGGGGGTGGAGAACCGGGGGGAGCCAGTAGAAAGTCTCAGATGCTAGGAAAGCAAGAGGCTCCCAGGACCCAACAGTGATGACTTTAGTCAAAATACCCAACAAAGGAGAGATACAACCTGTGGAGGGGAGATACCACCTGTGGAGGCTACCTCCAGTAGATAGGCATGGCCCCCAGTTGAGAGATGGGGAAAAAAATAAAAAATAAAAATCAAAGATTATCCATATTTTCCCTAATCTGCCTGGTTTGGTTGCAAATGAAGGCTATATTTTGTGAAATGTTTTTTCTGTTTCATCTTGATTGTGCATTCACAGAATTATCCACAGGTGGTGTGGCTACACTAATTTCCCCAGATACTGAACTCATATTGTATTATTTAGAATAAATCACACCTACTCCTGCTGTAAAATTATTGATTTCAATTTCTGAGTAGTAAGTGGAGATTCTATTTTGAAACAGCAACCAAAAAAAAAAAATGCCAGAATCACATTGTTCTTTGGTATGCAAACTTTATATTGTCTTTGTCTAAATACCTGATTAATAGCAACCTCATAATTTTATTTTTATATGAAGATATAACCTTGAGATTTCCTTTACCCAACCTTTCTTTGTGTTTAAACTATATTATCATTTTTATAAAAATTCCATTTTAATACTAGATATTCTAGAGTGATTATAATATAAGATTACAGTAGTTGTTGATGTATTACTACAGTTATTTTCACCTTTGTACAGGAAAACTGAATTTATTAGCTCATCTGATCCGTCTAGTTTGAAGGTGAAAATGTGGAGCCACTTGCTTCTCCTTTCCTGAGATGTCAGTTTTTAAACACTGGGAGGCTGTCATGATCATCCTTCTCTACAACTCCTCACCCACTAAGACATCAGCTAGACAGTGAAGTTTCAGTTCTGTTTAAGAGCAGCTTATATTCTTCCTTTTACTGTAAAAACAAAACAAAACAGAAAAGCACTGCAGGCCAGAAGGCAAAAGCAGACTCTCCCAGTAATATCTTCCTAATGAGTCCTTGGTTTGTGAAGGAGGGTCAGCCAAATGCCCTCTAGATAAAGTGTTCTTACTTGTGATGCAACTACCCAGACTTGGCTATGGAATACTGATGTGTTGTTCCAAATCCTGCACAACGTTAAGAACTCACAGTGTGTGGGATTTTAAGACAACCTATACCTTAATCTTTGGTCTGCTGGCAGTGTTCCAATGATGATGGGCAACCATAGCTTTATAGTTTATATTTATATTAAGATCTATACAATTCTGCCTTTCTTGAGTTGAATGCCTTCACTATTGACAGTGAATGCATATTTATGCTTATGTGGGTCTGTGTATATAAGAAAGCTTGCAATAATACTATATTCTATGAGTAATGAAACATAAAATTATTTGAATGTTGCTTTATACATCATTTTCAGAGACTTTATTATATGTTTATATAATGAGTTCTGTATGTAATTTTGATGGGTTCTAGAATTAGGAAGCTTTTATATAAATGCTGATTGCTGAGTATGATTTCTCTGAATTCCAATTGACAAAGTCCGTGGTAGAGGTCGAAAAGCCATATCATGGCCAAATGTGATGATGCTTTGGAGATACTGTGGCAGGAGTATTACTGTGTGTTTAGGACTAGCCTAGGCTACACAGTAAATTTGAGCTACATTGTGGGACTGTCTCTAAAAGCATGGGTCTGAATACACCACACAGTCTATATGGTGCCTGATGGGCAAGAGGTCTTTTGCTGGGTGATACCCCCAGGCTACCATCACGCATACCTGTGATGTGGCTTTATTTTGTCTTTGTTTCAAATTGATAACTAGAATTAATAGAAATTAAGTCTGCTAAAGTCATGTTATATCAATAATTTAAGGCTAGGATTTGAGATGAGCAGGCTGGTCAATACCCACCTAAACTCTACAGCCAGTGAGCCTCCCAGGAGGTCCGAAGTAACCAGGGATACAGGAGGCCTGCTTTTGCCAGAGACACAGTAGGCCCACACTAACCAGAGACAACACTGCCTGCCTCCAAGTAGACTAGCTCTAACTCAGAGCTCTACCTGTCTCCATAGAAACTGGTTCCACTCAAGAGACACCAGGCCAGCTAGCACTAGAGAAAACTAGATGGCCAGAGACAAGTATAAGATCATAAGCAACAGAATCCAATGCAATTTGGTACCATCAGAACCCAGTTCACCCACCCCAGGAAGACCAGGATACTCTAACTTGCATGAAAACCAAGATAATGATCAAATATCTCATTTCATGAAGATGATAGAGACCTTTAAGGAGGATATAAAGAACCCCTTAAAGAAATATAGGAAACACAGGCAAACAGGTAGAAGCCCTTAAAGAAGAAATCAATAAATCCCTTAAAGAAATACAGGGAAATATAAACAAGCAGATGAGGGAGCTGAACAAAATGGTCCAAGAACTAAAAATAGAAATAACAAAGAAAACACAAAGGGAGGCAACCCTGGAGCTGGACAACTTAGTAAAGAGATCAGGAGCTACATATGCAAGCGTCACCAACAGAATATAAGAGAGAGAAGAGAGAATGTCAGGCATAGAAGGTACTAGAAAATATTGACATATCAGTCAAAGAAAAATACAAAGTATAAAAAGCTCCTTACCTAAAATATCCAGGAAATTCGGGATACAATGAAAAATCAAACCTAAGAATAATCGGAGTAGAAGAACCCCAGCTCAAAGTGTCAGAAAACATCTACAACAAAATTATAGAAGACTTTCCTAACCTAAATAAAGAGTTGGCTACAAATATACAAGAAGCTTACAGAGCAACAAATAAATTGGCCCAGAAAAGAAAATCCTCTTGTCACATTATAACAAAAATGCTAAATGCATGTAACAAAGAAAGAATATTAAAAGCTATCAGGGAAAAAAACCAAGTAACATATAAATGCAAACCTAACAGAACTGTATCAGACTTCTCAACAGAGGCTCTAAGCCAGATGACAGATGTCATCTAGACCCTAAGAGAACACAAATGCCAGCCCAGGATACTATATCTAGCAAAATCCTCAAGCATCATAGATGGAGAAAGCAGATATTCCTTGACAAAATCAAACTTAAACAATATCTTTACACTAATCCAGCCTTACAGAGGATACTGGAACAAAATCTCCAACACAGAGGGCAACTATACCCAATAAATCACAAAAAAAAAAAAAAACCTAAACAGTTCACAACAAACCCAAAAGAAGAGAATCAGACAAACATAATAGCACCTCCATAAACAAAAATAACCAGAATTAACAATCATCTGTCTTTAATATCTCTCAACATCAATGGATTCAATTCCCCAATAAAAAGACACAGACTAACAGACTGGATGTGTAGACAAACCCCAGCATTTTTCTGCATGCAGAAAACCCACCTCAGTGACAAAGACAGAGACTACCTCAGATTAAAAAGGCTGGAAACAATTTCCAAGAAAATGGTCCGATCAAACAAGATGGAATAGCCATTCTAATATCCAAAAAAATTTGACATTCATCCAAAAGTTATCAAAAAAGATGAGGAAGAGCACTTATCAAAGGAAAATCCACCAAGATGTACTCTCAATTCTGAACATCTATGCCCCAAGTACAAGGGCACCCACATCTGTAAAAGAAACATTACTAGAACTCAAAAAACACATTGAACCTTACACAATAATAGTGGGAGACTTCAGTACCCCATTTTCACCAATGGTCACATAGAAATAGAAACTGAACAGAGACACTGTGAAATTAACAGAAGTTAGGAACCAAATGGGTTTATCAGATATCTACAGAACATTTCACCCCCAAACAAAAGAATATACGTTCTTCTCAGCACCTCATAAAACATTTCCAAAATTGACCATACATTTGGACATAAAACAACCTCAAACAGATACAAGAAGATTCGAATAATCCCATACATTCTATCAGATCACCAAGGACTAAGGCTAGACTTCAATAACAACAAAAAGAACAGAATGCACACACCCATGGAAAGTGAACAACTCTCTGCTCAGTGATAACTTGTTCATGGAAGAAATAAAGAATTCAAATACTATAGAATTCAATGAAAATGAAGACACATCATACCCAAACTACAGGACACAAGAAAAGAATTGTTAAGAGGAAAATTCATAGCACTAAGTGCCTTCATAAATAAATTGAAGATATCCCACACAAACAACTTAACAACACACCTGAAAGCCCTAGAACAAAAAGAAGCAAACACACCAAAGAGGAGTAAATGCAGGAAATAGTCAAACTCAGGGTTGAAATAAACTGGAAATAAAGAGAATACAAAGAATCAACAAAACCAAGAGCTGGTTCTTTGGGAATATCAACAAGATAGATAAACCCTAGGGTAAACTAACTAGAGGGCACAGAAACAGTATCCTAATTAACAAAATCAGAAATGAAAAAAAAAACAAACAAAAAACAAAAGAAAATCAGAGATGAAAAGGGATACATACGACAGAAATGGAAGAAATTAAAAAAAAAAATCATCAGATCCTACTACAAAAGCCTATACTCAACAAAACTGGAACATCTAGGAGAAATGAATGATTTTCTAGACAGATACCAAAGAACCAGACAGATACCAGGTACCAAAGTTAAATAAGGATCAGATAAATCATCTAAACAGTTCAATAACCTTTAAGGAAATAGAAGCAGTCATTGAAAGATTCGCAACCAACAAAAGCCCAGGACCAGATGGTTTTAGTGCAGAAAATTCTATCAGACCTTCAAAGAAGTCCTAATACCAATACTCTTCAAACTATTCCACAAAATAGAAATAGTAGGAACACTACCCAAATCATTCTATGAAGCCACAGTCACTCTGATACCTAAACTACAAAGACCAACAAAGAAAGAGAACTTTGGGCCAATCTAATTGATGAATATCAATGCAAATACACTCAATAAAATTCTTACAAACTGAATCCAAGAACACGTCAGAACCATTTTTCACCATTATCAAGTAAGCTTCATCCCAGGGATGCAGGGATGGTTCAATATATAAACATCCATCAATGTAATACACTATATAAACAAACTCAAGGGAAAAAAAACTCCATGATCATCTCAGTAATGCTGAAAAAGCATTCAACAAAATAGAGTACCCCTTCATATTTAAAGTCCTGGAGATATCAGAAATTCATGTCACATATCTAAACATAATAAAAGCAATATATAGCAAAACATTAGCCAACATCAAATTAAATGAAGAGAAACTAGAAGAAATTTCACTAGAATCTGTGACAAGGTTGTCCACTCTCTCCCCATCTATTTAGCATAGTACTCAAAGTTCTAGCCAGAGCAATTAGACAACAAAAGGAGATCAAGAGGATAAAAATTGGAAAGGAAGAATTCAAAGTATCACTATTTGCAATCGATATGATAGAATACATAATAGACCCCCCAAATTCCACCAGAGAAATACTACAGCTAATAAACAATTTCAGCAAAGTGGCAGGGTATAAAACTCAAAGAAATCGGTAGCCTTCCTTTATATAAATGCCAAATAGGCTGAGAAAGAAATTAGGGAAAGAACACCCTTCACAATAGCCACAAATAATATAAAATATCTTGGTATAACTTTTACCAAGCAAGTGAAAGATCTGTATGACAAGAACTTAAAATCCCTGGAAAAAAAGAAATCAAAGAAGACCAGAGACAATGGAAAGATATCTCATGCTCATGGACTGGTAGAATTAACATAGTGAAAATGGCCATCTTACCAAAAGCAATCTACAAATTCAATGCAATCCTCATCAAAACGCCAACACAACTCTTCACAGACATGAAAAGAGTCATTCTCAATTCTGTATGAAGAAACAAACAAACAAACAAACAAACAAAAAACAGGGTAGCCAAAACAATTCTCAACAATAAAAGAACTTCTGAGGAAATCACAATCCCTGTCCTCAAACTGTATTTCAAAGCAACAGTGATTAAAACCAAACCAAACCAAACCAAACCAAACCAAACCAAACCAAACCAAACCAAACCAAACCAAACCAAACCAAAACCAAAACAAAACAAAACAAAACAAAACAAAACAAAACAAAACAAAAACACTGCATGGTAGTGGTACAGAAATAGACAGGTTGATCAATGGAAAAGAACTGAAAACCCAGAAGTAAATTCACACAGCTATGGACACTTGAACTTTGGCAAAATAGTCAAAAAACCATTTTTGACTAGTCTGATCTCTGTGGGAGAAGATAAGCCTTATCTTTAACACTTGAGACCTCAGGGAAGAGGGAGGTCTGGTGGGGGAAGCACCCTCTTGGAGACAAGGGGAAGAGGAATGGGATAAGGAACTGTGTGAGGGGGGGCTGAGGGGAACAATATAAATGGAATGCAAATAAATAAAATAACGTAAATTAAAAATACTATGATTCCACTATTTTTAAATATTTTTTGCCATAAAAATAAGATTTATTTTTCTCTGTGTGAGAAAATTACATGGAAGACATTTCATATATATTACTATTTTCATAATTTTGTCAACTTTATTTTCTTTGAAATTTGGCCTCTTACATCAGACCTCTAAATTTACCTATTTTACTCAATTTTCCATCATTCACTTTTTTTTTTTTTACTTTCTGAGAAATTCTCAGTTTTCTCTTTTAGCCTCTCTATTGTTTTATTTCAAGCACCATAATTCAATAACCAGGAGGTTTATCTTATTCTCTTACATTTTAATAAAAGCCTGTTATTAGCTCATGGATACTTTGTCTAATCTTATCTGTCTGGAGATATTATTTACCTGCTTTATATGTTGTTTTTATATTATGCTTTTTTCTTGTTTGTTTCCTCTCTTTATCTTTGGTATAGAATTTCCATAGCATCTTTTGATCAGTGCTGTTAGCTCTGAGCAGATGGAATCATGGAACCGTCTGTGGCTTTGTGAACCTAGATTGGGCTAGAACTCTTTGGAGATTTTCCTTACACAGAGCACCTTACAGATTGTTAAAAGAAAATATTGCTCTGTTGCATTGAGGATGCTACTGGAGTCCATTAGGCAAAGGCCAGGGATTCAATTTCCTATGATATAAATGAAGTTCCTCACAGCAAGGAGTTGTATAGAGTTAAATGTCTCTGGTGCCACTTTGATCATTTCTAATGTACAGTAGTCAGGAAGCAAAGTCTATCTTTAGTTATCTTCCATATTCATATCTGTGGAATTTTTACTTTTATGTCAATGAATTTGAGCAAAGGATAATTCCCCAGCTCCCTGTGTGCTTTAGATGAGCAAAATGATGCTTTAAACATTTATGTTTTAAAACAACACCCAAAAAGCATATTCATTTTCAAACTAAAAATATATAAACTGTAACCAGTTATAGATATTACTCAGTATTCGTTGTGTATTTTGTATCCTTTTCTTCCAAATAAGAACAAATTTTATGAATCTATATGTATTTGGTATCCTAGGTTGCCTAGGAGTACTCAAAACCTTATGAAATACGATTTGTTACTGAAAAGAAAATATGAACACTTTTCATCTAGGTTCTGATAGGAATGTGTAATCTCCATGCCAGACCCATCATCAACAACAGGTGGCTGCATGGAGGATAAGACATCTTCAGTGTTGGAGGAAGTATATCATTGGGTGTGACATCTTCAATGTTGGAGGAAGTATGTCATTGGGTGTGACATCTTCAGTGCTGGAGGAAGTATGTCATTGGGTGTGTCTGAGGTTTTAGAAAACTCATGGGATTCTCAGAGTGCTCTCTGTCTCATGTTGTGGATCAAGATGTGAACTCTTAGCTGCTGCTCCAGCCTCCTGTTGCCCAGCTCTTGTTTAGCCATAATAGATTCTAATCCTCTGGCACTGTAAGCCCAACTAAATTCTTTCTTTCATGAGTTGCCTTTTTCATAGTGCTTTATCACAGCAATATAAAAAATAACCAGTACAGTATCCATAATGGGAGAAGAAATATATGACTTGATACTGAAGGATTATGATGTAGTTTTAAAACAAATTGTGCCAGCAATTATCAAAATCAAATGTACACATACGCATGACCTACTGAGCTCACTGTGTACAGATTTGTAATATGAGAATCTCTCCATTTTCAAACTATAAATCTAAGTTTCATCTTTGTCTGTGACACAAGAAATAGCGTTACTGTTTGATGGTAAACAGTTGGCTAGACAAAGTCTAAGAATCATAGTACTTGAATGCAGTGGTACACAGTGTGTTACTTAGATTAATGAAGTAGATTGATATGCGCTAATAAGGTTGCATACATCACATTTATCATAAGTTCTAGGACAACATATTTTTTCATTTTAATTGATTTTAGTTGAATGGACAAACAGGGAACAATTTCCTGCTGTTACCTCTGAAACTTAAGAATAGAAATTAGAGGGAGATAAATGTCCTATCTTCTACTTTCACCTGTTAGCTCCTGTTTTTCATGTTCACACCAAAGATTAATTCTTATGATTAACAACAGAAGTCATAATTTTGAAAGAGCCATGGAGGTGGTGTGCATTTCTGGCAGTGGAAGTAAAATATTGAGTAAGGCACAGAACACACAGAAAGGGATGAAGGCATCAGAGATGGTGGTGTGTCGTTAAAAGCAATGAATGTAAGCTCTGGGGCATTTTGAAACTAAAACAAGCTCAGTACTCAAAATCAGTTCTGACATTCCTTATCACAAACGTCAAGGCATGTATAAAGGAGAGGAAAAAGTATTTGTATATCTACATGTCCTTTCAAGTCCTGAATCAGTCTGGCTTCCCAGATGTCTCATTCTTTCCATTCATGAGCCTCAAGCAGTAGCTGGGGCTCAGTAGACAGTCAGTACATTTGCATTTATTATTTTATGATGTCATCAGTTACGGACAAGGAATCTGAGAGTAACAAATGTCACTTTAGCTTTAACCTTTAACCTTTCTTGTCTCTGGACATAAGAGATGACTTTTCAACCTCTTGGAACTTTATGTGTGTACCTAAAGTACTTAAAAAGCGGTCGAAAGCAACCCCAGTCAATCACAAGGATGTCAAGTAAATCTGAAGAGTCAATGATGGAGGAGAAATCATTCTACTTCTGAGAAAGGGAGAGTGGTGTGTATAAACCCATCTGAGGCTCACCCAGGCAACACTGTCTCCAGCTCCTCACAGATTTCTGCCCAGTGAGAAGTTAAAAAGAGCGGTAGTTGAGTAGCTTGCTTGGGTTCCTTCTAATAAAAATTAACTTGAAAATACAGTGGATTAAGTAATGTATTTTATGAAAGGTATCCAGGTTTGTATTAGTCATCATGGCTATGTGCAGTGAGATCACACAGATACCATCTTGAAAGGAAAAAAAAAAAAAAAAGAAAAGAAAAGATGAGGTGTACTTGGTGGCAAAATCTGGAAGCTCTAAATGGTGTTGCAATATTTTATCCCAATTTTCTTGTTTCCCGGGGTTTTTTCTGTCTGCCAATCTGTTTGAAGTTTACCTATTTTATATTTACTTAATATTTGTATTTTTTTATGGTGCATATATTTCTATTCTGGTATTTGCAGAGGTAATCCTGGGAAACCATTACGTTTTACAGGTGGGACCTATATGTGTACCAGGCCTAGCCTAACGAGGAATTCCATCTAATATACCTGATCCCTTCTCCCTCCTGTATTCATTGATCTTTTGAGAAGTGTGTACTTAGCACTGACAGTCGGTGTGGAAGAGCTTGGATGCTCTGTAATGATACAGTGGGAAGGCATAGCTAGTGGTGGTGACAGTTGGGAGAACTTGGAATAGATGGGCAAGTCCTTAGTGATGGATATTTTTTATTCCATAGAAAGAGATTCTCTGAGAAGGATCTGCATCTGACAATGATTTGGAAAGCCATCCAAATCTCTTCACATGGACTCAGGAGAATAAGCTGCTGCCCATGTAACACATCAAATCTAATTAATTACACAGGACCCCATGAATACACAGGCACCTGTTTTTGGTCATAAAATGACCTATACTTAACAGAGAAAAATGTAGTGAGATCTTTAATAGGCATAAAACTGCTTCACAGCTAGTAAATCACTCAGTGTCTTGAGCTGCCTTACAGTGTGTCCTTCACACACACACACACACACACACACACACACACACACACACACACACACATGCCACATGCGTGCAATACCTGCAGACACCAGCAGGTGAGTCAGGTCTGATCCCCTGGAACTGGACTTACAGAGCTTGGGAGCCATCACATGGGTGGTGGGAACTGAATTCGGGTCGTCTAAAGGAGCAGTAAGTATTCTTCACAGCTTCTCCATCTTCTCCATCCCCCAAACATTATATTTTTTTCATGTTACTTTTGTGTTCTTATTGCATTTTATGTTACAATTCTAAATGGTATAAACGAAACTCTTGAAAATTCTATAAAATTCAAGTTGCCATATTTTGCAATTTATTTTTGTAATATAGAACACCAAAATCCACAGGAATTTTCATCAGCCCCTACATACCTAAAAGTTATTCATTGTTTATATGAAACCAAAATGTTTCTGAGCACACTGTGTCTTACCTTATGATTCTATACAAAGGAACAATCACGGGCTACTAAATGTGTTCAATTTCTTCATAATCTTAGGACTCACGGAGGTAATGTTTGATATGTATGCATCATTTCTTTGCTGGAAATACATATTATAATTTTTCTCTTGGATGTATCATCATATTTTATACACAAATTCCAAAAGAAATACCAAGAAATTTAATTAGACTCAAGGGCAAGAAAAAGGTTTTCAATCTGTAATATTAATTGTAAAATTATACTACTGTCATGTTTTTCTTTCCAGTACAGTAATTACTTTTAGAATCATAGTCAACTTAGAAAGTGAGTGATAGCACTCTTCTTTTACACTAAATAGAATATATATTAATGTAACAATTTTATGCTAAAATACAATTTCATTATTTACATTTTTAAAACAGTAAATTGCTGTGCCATCAACCAGATATGTTGCTTCTTCTTAGAATTTTTTCTATTTTTAGAAAGTTTCATCCATTTCTACAATGAATTTAAGTAATTTTCATGCCTACTCCTCCTCCCTCCCCCTCTGCAATCCTTTTCAACAGGCCCCTTTCCTATTTCCACGTCTTCTATTAGTGTGTGACCTACAGAATTCAATTAAAATGCTTGCATTAGCATGGGTGGAAGGTTACTGGCTGGAGCAAGGGCAACTTATCAATATCTTCATGACTGAATAAGAGAGAGGGAGGGAGGGAAGGAGGGAGGGAGGAAGGAAGGAAGGAAGGAAGGAAGGAAGAAAGAAAGAAAGAAAGAAAGAAAGAAAGAAAGAAAGAAAGAAAAGAGAAATGAAAAGAAAAGGAAAAAAAAAAGAAAGAAAAGGAGAGAAGATTGCTCCTCTCCCAACAACTCTTAACTGCCCAGATTTCCTCCCAGACAGTCCCATATGAGCTACTTCTCCATCTATGGCAATTTTTCAATTTGCCCAGTGGTACAGGTAGTGTGCATATAAGCACCGCTGCAATGGGTTCATGAGAGCAGCAGCCCTGCCATGTTCTTATGACATCTTTTGGCTGTGTATCTCCCCATCCTCTGACTCATAGTTTTGCTACTTCCTCCTCTGTGGTATTTCCTGAGCCTTTTAGGGAGTGATACAGATGTCCCATTTAGGACCAAGCACTCTAACATCACCAGTTCTCAGCACTTTTGGCAGTTACAGGCTTATGCTTGCTGCAGGAAGATGTTCCTCCTGATGATGGGTGGACCCTGTACTAACCTCCAGTGGCAAACTAGAACTGGGAGCACAACCTTGAACACTCCCTGCATCACTCTACTTAGCACAGTCTTTTGCCAGTGCAGAATCTCTTCATAATTCACTTGACCTTTTCCTCAGCCCAGTCTTGTTTTCTCTCAATCTCTTCAACATAGCCAAAATTATACTTGTAATATAATTCAGTTTATCTACTCTCTAAATTATGCATTGGCCTAACTTTCAATGACATCACCTTTAAATGCCTGTGAGGCATGCAATGTTTTTTGGTATCCGGGCCATCTGGTATCCCAGCACACCTCCTACTCCTCATCGGACAGGTTTCTGTCTTCAGAACTAGCACACAGTTCTTTAAGTATACTTTGTCACGTCACAGATGCAGGTACTTGGCAAATTCTCTTCCCTGTGCCCACAGAGTTCTGCCCTGAGTCCCTGGTAAAGGTTCAGCAGTATGGTTAACATCCTATTGTCTCTCATTTGTTTTCCCTGGACGGAAATGACCACATTGTGAACCCGATTTATGCTTTTTTTCTTCTGTAACCACAGATCCCCAGACGAAAGCTCCCTGAGGGCAGAAGGTGAGTTGTAATTACTTGGTTTCTTTAGCTAATAAGATCCTAGTTGCAGTAGGTGAACAACTTGCAGTACCAGCATCAGAGACAACAATTTATAAGCATGAAAAATAGGGAGACACCCCGCTGAGCTCCATTCATCTGTTGTTGTTGTTTGAAATGCCCCGCCCCGCCCCGCCCCGCCCCGCCCCGCCCCGCCCCGCCCCGCCCCGCCCCGCCCCATAGTTACCAGCAGTTGAGCACTGGGTTCCCAGTTGGCGGTGGTGTATGATGTGTTTAGAATGTATAACCTTGTGACAAGATGTATGTCATGGGGTGGGGGGGGGGAAGGGGGTGGACTTTGAATGATTAGATACTCAAGCTACTCCCAGATTACTCTCTTTGCTTTGTTCTTGCAGTTCAAGATATGAGCCTTCAGCTTTCTTCTGCTATCATGCCTTTTGCTTAATTATCATGGACACACATCCTCTGGAACTGGAAGCCCTTATAAACTCTCTCTTCTATATGTTGATGTGGTCATGGTATCACAGCAACTGGAAACATCTTTATTATCTTCCTTCATCTTTATAGAAATCTCAGTGAGCCAGGTAATATCTTCACTCAAGTTTCAGATGATGGAACTGAACTCAAATTTGCACTGTGTGAATGAATCATGGATGGAAAAGATACTGGCCTCGGTCATGAGGAGGCTTTTAGGGAAGTTTAGAAATAGATGTGCAGGTTCCAATATAGGATGTTGGCCTGAAAAAAGAATGTTATACTCTGCTGGGAAGCATAAAAACCCTGACTTAAAAGCTTGAATTATAAAGCTCTTCATATGTACACAGATCTGCATGTAGGGACAAATGAGAGCAAGCAGCCATGATCAGAAGCCAGTTTTTGAGGCAAATTTAAATTGCATAGGCTTGTTTTATGAAGTATGAAGTTTTGACACATGAATTATACTGTATGGCTATACTATGTGAATTAGCATATTCATAATTCCATTTATTAGCATATGACATCGCTTTGGCCATGGGTCCTACTCACAATGCCTTCAGAATAAACTGCTGAATTAACCTTGTAGTGGTTTGGCCTGATGTTGCTTGTATTCTAATGCTAATATTAGACTTGTGGCTAAGAGACCAGAGAGTCTGCACGTAGATGCTAGCTAAGTGGCCCTGCCCCTGTTATTTCTGATTTGTAAATAAAAGATGCCAACTGACAATAGCTGGGCAGAAGAGACATAGGTGGGGTTTAGGTTTCCAAGGTTTGGGGGAGAGAGGAACCCTGAAGAGGGAAAGAAGAAGGTGAAGAGAAGAAAAGAAAAGCCACCATGGGTTAGTAGTAAAACAAACAAACAAACAAACAAACAAACAAACAAAACATGGCCCCAAGAACTGGCCAATTAGAGTTAAGAGCAACCCAGATGAAACATAGTAAGTCATACTTGAGGTTTATTGATAGGAAAGTAGACTCTAATGGCACAGAGGATGAGTATCTGCTCAGCTCTTGTGCTGGTTAAGGCTTATTGTAAATATAAAGGTTGTGTATGTTGTTATTCGGGAACTAAATGAGCAAATGCAGGCTAGAACCCCACGGGTGAGGATTAAATAATCTACAACAAACCTCCTATGTTTATAAGCAGTCATGAAAAGCCCCCAGAGAAGAGACAGATTTAAAGAGTATGAAGGGCCTGGGCATGGTGGTCCAGACTCATAGTTTATTACCCTAGCATTTAGGAGACTGAGGCAGGAAGCGCACAGGTTCAAGGTCAACCTGGATTACATAGCAACTTGTGTCTCAAAATAAAGTACTCGGAAGCCAGCAACAAGATTAAAACAAAGGAGAAGTGAGGGACATTCCAAGGATATGGAATGAAGTTCAAACAAAGTTTATTTAAGGCAATTTAACAACTTCTGAATGATATAGAGCTATTAAGGAGAGAATTAAAATGTTAAATCCTTATCAAAAAGAATTATAAAATGTCTGAACTGTAAACATGGCCTTGGGGATCTCATGGATAATGTTTACTTAACAGAACTACTTAGAGATGCAGTTGAGAGGTGGTGTTAAAGGTATTCTGTTTACATAGTGAGCTAAATGGGCCCATTTACGTGAACAACACAGAGCTTTGCCTATCATTTAAGTGATTTTAACATGCTTAAGTCTCCTGTGATTGCGTAAGAAAGGAATAGAATGTCTCCAGGTTTTAGAGCTTAAGGTATAAATTTCTAAACATCACAAATTTCAAGTGCTCACTCTGATGGTTAGCAGGCATGCCGATTTGCATGCGTACCACATCTTTTCAGAGCCTTAGCTGGTTCCTGGACCTTGAACCAACCATGTAAAGTTGTAAGGATGAAGTTATATAGAATGTGTAGAGTAGTGTTGGTTTCTGACTTTGTGAAAATCCCCAAGTGTTAGCAACACAGTAGTTCTCATTGTATGAACATGATCACTGACCAGAAGAACTTCTAAGAATATGTGTCAGAAAACATTGGTCTTATTAATTACTGTCTGTGTGAAATGTGGGTGTCCTATTTTGAAAAGCCTTCACTATTACAACAGAGTTTGAACTTCATCTTATTCAAAAGCAGAGATCCTGATTGATCATGGGAACCATGGGTGGAAACCTGTGTTTGAGGCAGCATAGTGTCCAATGAGTCGGGAAGCACAGAGAGGCTAAGGCATTCAGAGTGAGAGTGGGAGAATAAGGTGTGAGGTCTAACATGAGAGAGAGAGAGAGAGAGACAGAGACAGAGACAGAGACAGAGACAGACAGAGACAGATTCAGTAGAGCTGCCAAGTACAGAATGTGCCAATGGATCACCCATGATTCATGTCCCTTGCATGCATCATAAACCATAGCAGATGCATTAATTCACAATGGACATTTAAAAAGACTGCCAAATCAGCGTTTCAGATTGACTTTGCTGTTACTAAGAATAGATGCAATATTGATTTTGCTCTTTTCCTGTCAGAGTTCACATGTCATGCAGTTCAGGTCTTTAAGAAAAAAGTCTGTTTTAAGCAGCCTTTATTTTTACCAACATCCTCTTCCCACTTTCAAAAGTGACTCACCTCCATGACCACATTTGGTTTTCCCTCAGCATCACTTGATCTGATCTCCTTTTGCAGCTGCCTGCCCTGGGCAGCTTAGGACCAGATTACATCCAGGTCAGTGCTTTTGAAGGGGCCTCATGAGAACTCTCTCATTCTCCATGCCTTCATTTCCATCCAGTTTCTAAGGAGAAGCCACGATTCTCCTAAATCCATCTGCGATATGGTGGGATCAATAAGCAACAGTCTACACTTGTCAAAGGGGTTGAATCCCATGACAAGACACTCTGCTCATTTTTCCTACAAAGTGGGCATGGTTTGAAATTCTCCTTCGTACTGTTTGCACAGTGCAGTTATATTAACACTCCTGCTGATAGGACCTGGATGCCTTTGTTCTTAGTGCATCTTCTCAGGGTCAGCACCCCAGTGTTTCCCTTTAAACCGTCTTTTGGAAATGGGTATTTCATCAGCTTCTTCCCAAGACCCTACCTTATTTTCTCTCTTTTTGCCTACCTGTCCATTCTCCATCCTCCATCCTCTCTCTCTCTCCTCTCTCTCCCTCTTTTCCTCTCTCTCCCCCTCTCACTCAGTCTCCTTGTTCCCCCTCCCCTTCTCCCCTGGGTCTGGGCAATACACAGTTCTTGATTTTGCTACAGAAGTACTCTACATCTGAGCTTCATCCCCAGACCTATTTTATTTTTATTTGGAAAAGGGGTCTCAATAGGCTGCCAAGGCTGGCATTGAAACTAAAATCTTCCCTACTCAGTCTCAGGAGTAACTAGAAGTGTGTCTTCACGTGTGGGTTTGTAGGAAGCCAACTCTAAGATGGCGCTGGTTTCCGGTGTGCTGACTGTGCAGGCATAAGCCGGAGTCTGGCACCAACCCCTCCTGAGCGGGTACATGCTAATTAGGTGACGGTGGTTCAACCTATCCCAGGAGGACACGAAGCCTTTCCCTGGGCTGGAGTGCATGTAAGCAGACCTCCCTGGATGTCCGGGATCCCTGTAGCAGCATTGAGGCATTCCTGCAATAAAGGCTGTTGAGAAGAATTCGACCATGTTGTCTCTTCCTTGCTGGCAAAGGTGGGCGCAGCATGGTTTTTTTTGTTTGTTTGTTTGTTTGTTTTTTGTTTTTTGTTTTTTGAAATCAATTGTCTAAAGCACATGGTAACTCAGATCCAATTACAAGTTCTTCACAGATTTAGGTTGTCTTCTAGGGAAGAAATTATCAGGTACATTGGGTAAAAATTGTAGAAAATTCAGCCTCTGGAGTGCATGGCTCCTGGGAAGTGTGACTTGGCCAACTGCAAAGCTCATAGTCTGGTTTCTGAATCAGGTTGTTGCAAATAGGCCTGTTCAAGTGTCGAAGCAAAGCTTGTAATGCCCTCCATCATGGGGATAGTTTGCAGTTTCAGTTGGAGAGACTAGGATATCTGCTTGGTCTCTCACTCCCTTGGAGAATACAGGGCCATGGAGGCCAGACACTCTAATCTAAGCTGCCATGATTCTAGGAAATCGAAGTGACTTATCCGTGACAGTTAGGTAATTCTAAGTGTCATCCTTCCTTCCTTCCTTCCTTCCTTCCTTCCTTCCTTCCTTCCTTCCTTCCTTCTTTCTTTCTTTTTTAAATACAGTTACAAAGGAACATATATTTCTTAGCTGCTCTTAACAACTAAATTGATGGACTTAGGGAGACATTTGGACTTCGTTTTTTTTAAACACAAACATTTCTTCAGTAATAACTACCTCGCAGTCTGATTGTGTCTTCTTCAAACTTAGAACACTGAGAGTATTTTTACGTGTTTGTGTATGAGAAAGAGACCTAGCGTTCACTGAGCAAATCACCAAAAGGTAATAATCTCACTCTCCTTTCTTTTTGTGTTCACAGAGAATATATTATTTTCCAAGAATTATAGCAATACATTCATGTCTCATTGTCCCATATTCTGAAAGCTGCAATTATCTTGATTCTACAGATGCTTTGACTGTATCTGAATCTACCCCCTACCAGTGCACAGTTTTCATCAATTTATTCTCCTTTCCTTTCTCTAAAAAAATAAAATAAAATAAAATAAATGCAGTGTGTGTGTGTGTGTATACATTGTCTGCTGCATTTTCTAAATTCTTTCCACATTTGTATTCATATCTTTCTATTTCCCCGAGAGTGTGATCTTCTGGGATTGCACTGACACCACCCCAGGGCTATTGGACCATGCTACAGTTTCTGCCAGCATCTTCTCCAGAGTTCATTTAGAGTCAGTGTTAGACACTCATGGAAGTAGGTTTTACTTTTTAAACGAATCTGCAGCATTCAGAAACATTGCCACGTGTATGAAACACAAGGCTGAACAACAGTGCTTCCTGCAGCAACCCCTGAACCCAGAATCCTCTCTATCTGTTACACTACCCAATATAAATCAAGCCTTCCAAAAAGTGGTGTTAACACAAAATTGTACATTAAAGTTTGTATATGTAGAATCAAAATTTGCTAAATACTACAAAAGTTTACTTTTAGAAATCTCTATCTTCACATGTCTTGACAAAAATCAATATTTATTTATGCATTTGAAGTAAAAGCTGGGTTTCCTCAGCCCTCTGAATCCTGCAGTAGTGAAATATTTTATATCTCCTTTATATTTTATAACTTTAGAATTTCACTGAAGGTACCCAAGGGATAATGCAGAAACAGCTTTCTTTGTAAAGGGATTTTAATTCTTAAATAATCATTTCTACAAATCTATCGTAGAGGAGTTTTTGGAGGATTAATGAGAAAATGTTTCAAAGTATTTTCTTATTAATTCTCAAAATCTTGGAGAATGGGCATTAGGTAAAACAAGGATTATATTGCTATTGTTACAAGAAAGCTAGCATATTGAGTAAATCTTACCAAGTTTCATCAGATAAAAATATAAAAACCATGAAGTGTTCCATTAAGATTCACTAAGCACTGCCCACCATGTTGGCTTTGGCAAAAATACTAGATTTTACAAGCTGAAATCTTAGCTCATTAGATGCTTCTAGAAGAGGATTTCTCTTGGAGTCATTGGGTCCTAAGAGCACAGGGTTCATATTCAAGGGAACCTAGAGAGTTCTCGTCTTTTCTACCATGTGAGAACAAAGAAAGAAATGGGTTCTGTAAACTAGGAAGTACATTGAGCTTTGAGGGTGTGGGGGGGGCGGCTGTGTGGGAGTGGGGGAGAGGTCAGGGTCTTATGTATAGCTTGGTCTTAAGTTTATGACCCTTCTGTATCAAGAATACTGGTATAGCAGGAATGTCCTAATCCAATTTGTTTAGATTGGATCTTAAAATTCACCTAAAGGTCTTATGTAAATATCTGGCCCTCAGGACAGGCACCAAAGATAGATAGGGACCTGTGAGAATTGTAGCCTATAGAGAGATCTATGAAGAGGATTGTAGGACCCTGTTCTGTTCTTCTCTCCTTTGACTACCTGGTTTGTGGTAAGATGTTTTCCTCATTAGTTCACTCCTACTGCCTTGCCACAGACTCAAAGCAACCAGTGGACCAATTATAAACTGAGCTCTTAAAACTGGGAACCTAAACAAATCTGTCCTTTTAAGCAATCTGTTTGTCTGATAGTGTTTACAATGAGAGAAAGCTCTAACACAGGACTTCTACCTGATAGTAAATCTTCCACCTCTTTTCTGAAAATTATTTACTCACATTCCAATGTTGTCCCCCTCTCATTCCCTCCTCCCAGAGTTCTTCACACACTCTCCTCCCTTTTGCCTCTGAGAGGGTGTTCCCCTACCCACTTACTCCCACCTCACTTCATTCCCTCACTTGGGCATCCCCCTTCCCTGGGGCATCAGGTCTATATAAGATTAGGAACATATTCTCCCACTGAGGCCAGACAAGGCAGTCCTCTACTATTTATGTGCGGGGGGGGGGGGGCATGGACCAGCCCATGTATACTCTTTGGTTGGTGACTTCATCTATGGGAGGTTAAAGACTTCTGGTTAGTTGATACTGTTGTTCTTTGTACAGGATTGGCATCCCTTTCAGTTCTTTCAGTCCTTCCCCTAACTCTTCCATAAGGGTTCCTGACCTCAGTGCAATGGGTGGCTGTGTTTCTGCATCTGTCTCAGTCAGATGCTGGTAGAGCCTCTCAGAGGACAGCCACAGTAGGTTCCTGTCTCAAACCACAACATAGCATCAGCAATAGTGTCAAGGTTTGGTGCTTGCCCATGGGATAGGTCCCAAGTTGGGCTGGTCACTGAATGGCCTTTCCAAGTTTTAGATATGTGAGCAATACATTTTGATACTTAACATTATGTTTTTCCTGTTGCTTCATTAGAACAGCTCTAAGTAAGACAAGAACTACATGGTTGAAAAGGGAGGAGAAAAGAGTTAAATGCGAACTGGATGTAGTCACATAAAACAATCAAGAGGAATCTATGAGGAAGCTAGCAAAATCCAGCAGGGACTTATTGGAGTTATCAAAGGAAGAGTGTAAGAATAAAGAAAGCTAGACACAGGACAATGGAAACTCCAAGGGATCTATGAGGCTAACCCTAGGTAAGAATCCTAGCAATGGGGATTATGGGAGCCTTGAACCAGCCATCTTCTGTAACCAGGGAAGATTTCCAATGGGACAACAACTCAGCCACACAAACCTCAAAACACATTATGTCCTGCCTATAAGATGTACAAGGATAAACATAGAGCAAAAATGGGAAAGGTCAAACAATGACTGGCCCAGCTTGAGTCCCATACTATGAGAGAGAGCCCACCTCTGACATAATTAATGATATTCCACTATACTTACAAATGGGTGCCATGACAAATATGACAAATAACTGTTATCTGAGAGGCTTCACCCAGAAACTCATGGAAATAGATGTAGCAACCCATAGCCAAACATTAGGTGGAGCTTGGGGAAATTTGTGGCAGTTGGGGGGGTGATTGAAGAAGCCAGAGGAGTCAAGGATACCATAAGATAACCTACTGCATCAACTAATGTGGGCCCATAGGGGACCAGAGAGACTGAACTGCCAGAGAGCATGCATGGCATAGTCCTAGGCCCTCTGCACATACATAATAGTTGTGCATCTCTATCTTCATGAGGAACTCCTAACAGCAGGAGCAGGGGCTGCCTCTGAGTCTGTTGTCTGCCTTTGGATCCCTTTTCCCTAACTAGGCTGCCTTGTCTAGCCACAATAGGAAAAGATGCATCTAGTCTGACTGCAACTTGTTATGCCAAGGTGAAGTGATATCCATGGGAGGTCTCCTTTTATTCTGAGGAGGTAGGAGGGGGATAAGAGGAGAGGAGATGAGAGAGAGAGAGAGAGAGAGAGAGAGAGAGAGAGAGAGAGAGAGGAGAGGAAGGAGAATAATCTGTGATATGCAGGTAAAGTTGGTAAATTAATTAATAGTAAGAAGAAGAAGAAAAAGAAAATGATGAAGATGAAGATAACGAAGAAGAAGAAGAAGAAGAAGAAGAAGAAGAAGAAGAAGAAGAAGAAGAAGAAGAAGAAGAAGAAGAAGAAGAAGAAGAAACAGAAGAAAAAGAGGAGGAGGAGGAAGAGGAGGGAAAGGAAGAGGAGGGGGAGGAGGAAGAGGAGGGAGGGGAAGAAGAGGAAGAGGAAGAAGAGGAAGTGGAGGAGGAGGAGGAAGAGGAAGAGGAGGAAGGGGAAGAGGAAGAGGAGGGAGAGGAAGAAGAGGAAAAAGAAGAGGAGGAGGAGGAGGAGGAAGAAGAAGAAGAAGAAGAAGAAGAAGAAGAAGAAGAAGAAGAAGAAGAAGAAGAAGAAGAAGAAGAAGAAGAAGAAGAAGAAGAAGAAGAAGAGAGGCATGGGGGAAGGAATCTCCAACAGCAGGGATTAGGAAGACATTTGTGTCATCCTTCTGACATATTTATTCAGACATATATAGAGTATAAGTAAAAACCCACCAGAGAGTAGGGGACTTGTTTAGATGGGCACCTAAGTACACTCTGCAGAAAGTGTTATTTTCACCAATTTTGTGTTAACTGAGTGGATTTAGAGTTGATGCCAGACTTTTATTCATTTTCTCAACATCTGATGTTTTGAGTGACAATTCATGTTTTTTTCAGCTGTTGCCCCTGACACCCACAAAATTAAGCTAGTAGGACAATTAGTAGAGCCATCTTCCATCTGGAGACATCCTGGGCAAAACAGTAGCTCACTAAAGCCCCATTGTTTTCAAAGGAAACAATAACAAGGCTAGGCAATTCTGTGACTATTTCCTCACTTGCTTGCTTTAGATAACAGGGAGGGACTACGTCTCCATGCAGCCAGAGGTCTTCGAAAAGAGCATTGAAATCAAATAGGGGATGAACAAGCCTTCAAGCAAATCATCTTGAAGGCCTGTTAACATCTAAAACTCCCGTGTTTTATGGGTAGCAGAGTTTACATACAGCCCTTACAAAAATGAGTCCCTGAAGTCAACAGGGGTTTTCCATTACTATGGGTCTAAGGATTTGCAGAACACAATTGTTATAATAACCCTCATAAGGAAACAGACTAACAAACTACTGCTTTAGTATATTTTAAACAGAGCTCAAAACCCCCTCTAATGTAATCAAACAAGGAGGTAGTATAACACACACACATACACACACGCATACACACACACATACACACACAACCCTTGAAGTCTATATTATTAAATGTAGCATTTATATCAGTTTAGCATTGAATGAGTAGGGAATACTTACCTTTCATTTTGTCAGCAAAAAAATCTGCCCACACCATTATTAGAAGAGTCCTTCTAAGTCATTTCAACTTACTTGAATCAGAATGATTTTATTTTTCTGGGAAGGAAATGTAGCCAACTTTAGATGTGCATTAAAAACCATGGTCCAGCAAGATAGCAAATTCCAATTTCCTATGATCAGAGAATCTTATTACCTTTATCCTCTTGCTTCCTTTCTGTTCACAGGGGAAGTTAAAAGATATTTCTTGGTTAGAATTTGTCTAGGTCTATATCCTCATAAATGGAAGGTGATGGGCTGGGTACAGGTCAAGCATTGATCTAAAAAAATGTAATATTAAAGCTCGAGTTTATTTCTGGTGCTGTTTAGATTTTCCGTTTCCCCATGTGTTGTTAAATGTGCAGATTGTAAAGCAGCATATTGTAAGTGACAACTTTGCACAATAGTGGAAATCTGCAGATGGTGTGTCTTTTCAAATATGATAAATGCCCAATTTAATGCTGATTTGTGGTGATCGGGAAAATGCTGCAAAGTCTCTGAGCACAGACGTGTCTTGACAGCAGATCCAGAGGGCATGCAGTGCATTAAGGTGAAAGAATTCTCTTAAAGCAATTCTAGTGACTGTAATTCTATTGCATGTGTCTTCTTCTGTTATGTATCAATATAATAGACTATATTAATAGAGGGTTTTATTTTTGGTTCAGAACAAATAGAAATGTTAAAGGTGCAATAGTGGCACTTATATCTTAGCAATAGTGAGCAGCTGTCTAAATGGACTTAAGGCCCTCTAAACAGGAGGAAAATTATTCCTGGTATTCTAAACCTAGCCAATTTCCCATGGCTAGTGAGGTCATAGATCTTAAAGAAGAACCTATTATTCCACTTTCTTAAATTAGTATAATTCTTAACAACAGTCTAAATATGTACCCTGATACCTAAAGAGAAGTATAACTCTTACCTTTAGCCAAGACAGTTTACATTGACAGCAGACAGAAGTCATTACAGAATGCTACAAATGGTAGAAATGCAAAGAACAACGGGATGTGGGGTTTCCCAGAAGTTCTACAACAGAACTTCTATTCCGCAAACTCAGGTAACATCACTGAAGAGGAAGTGGAAAGACTGTAAGAGCCAGAGAACCAGAAAGCCTGCTGTGAGACTGGGTCTTTTATATATGACATGGAAACTAGACTTATGGAATCTCCGCAATATGTCTTTCCAAAGAAGACATGAACAACTCCAACACCTTATAACAGCCCTATGTGGATGGAGAAAATTTCATGGGTAACACCTCTAGATGGAGAGCTACAATAAATAGCTGCTGAGGGAAGGAGAATTAGTTTTCCCCAGAGATAAACTCCTGCATTTTATCTAATACTATTTTACCTAATACTGAATAATCATACCTAAGAAATACGTGTGTGTGTGTGTGTGTGTGTGTGTGTGTGTGTGTGTGTAACATTAAGACAATTTAACAGGCTGTATCTATCTATCTATCTATCTATATCTATCTATCTATCTATATTTAAAGAAAAAGGCCATGGATTTGAGAGGGAGTCAGGTAGGAGACGTATGGGGGGGTGCGGAGAGAGAAGGAAAATGTAATATTTTAATTAAAAATAAAATTCTTAAAAGGCAAATGAAACTCACAAAAGGCACTCTCTAAACACTTATTAAATTCCTTCCTTTAATAGATTAAAGAGCCCAAAGCCAAGTACAAGTTATCTGGTTAATGGACGTTAAATGGGAAGATGAATCAAGATTTTTATCCCTTTCTCTTTCTAGTTCTGCATGAATCATTTGGCTAAAGTGGGTTGAAATTACGCATTAATCAACAAACTAAAAATACACAATACCCTTTTCTGTCCAATGTTTTCCAACAAAATACTGAGATATGGCATGATATTTAATTCCAAAATTACATTTTTCCATTAGTAGCACACTTTCCTTTTTCTTATGACCACCATCCATTCATTTGCCTCTAATCATTTTCTAATGCTTCTATTGTTAACCCTATGACTATGCCAGGAGGCAGAGCCACTGTAAATGAATGAAACAGTGCTGAGCTTCAGAGATACCTTAGCCCAAAATGAAGCCATTTGGTCTTCAGAGAGAAAGGACAGACAAGAATACAATAAATGTTAAACAAGAAGCTATGAAGAACATTTGTTGTTAGTTTAGAAAGTGGGTTTCCTCATATTCCTCAAAAAACAAGCAAGTTTAAGCTTCCTTGATGGCAACCATATTACTTCCAAGCACCTTTACTGTCTTCTATTTTAAACATCTGACCAATCCTTATACTTACGTGTTTCCAAAAATCCATCAACACACAATCTTTTATCACCTGCTTCTTTCTTGTACATTCTCACTTCTTCCTTCACCTGGAAGATGGTTCTAACATCGGAAGAAAACTGTGACCTGGAATATGTTGGAAGAAAAGACTTTTGATAGATGGAAACTGCTCCTGCCTCCCTCCCAGTTCTGAGTTCTCATGATGACAGTCTGACCAACGGCTTGGCTCCTGAGAGGAAAAAAATATAAAAATCTCCAACCAATTTATTTACTGTTTGTACTGGCTGGGTTTGTATGTCAACTTGACACAGGCTGGAGTTCTCACAGAGAAATGAGCTTCAGTTGGGGAAGTGCCTCCATGAAATCCACCTGTGGGGCATTTTCTCAATTAGTGACCAAGGAGGAAAGGCCTTCTTGTGGGTGGGACCATCTCTGGGCTGGTAGTCTTGGGTTCTATAAGAGAGCAGGCTGAGCAATCCAGGGGAAGCAAGCCAGTAAGTAATAACCCTCCATGGCCTCTGCATTAGCTCCTGCTTCCTGACCTGCTTGAGTTCCAGTCCTGCATCCTTTGGTGATGAACAGCAATGTGGAAAGCATAGGCTAAATAAACCCTTTCCTCCCCAACTTGCTTCTTGGTCATGATGTTTGTGCAGGAATGGAAACTCTAAGACAAATTGGTACCAGCATAGTGGGGTATTCCTGTGACAACCTGGCCATGTTTTGGGCAGGACTGTGGAATGACTTTGGAACTTTGGGCCAGAAGATCCATTCAGTGTTAAGAGCTCTGTCAGATGTTGTGTAGGAGCTTGGAAGATAATGTTGAGAACAGTGCAGAAGATGGAGGCCTGGCTTGTGAAATTTCAGAGGAAAGACTTATCAGGAGCTGTTGCTGTTTTGATTGTGTAGATTCTGTGGTTCTGGTTAGCTGGGGCTGAAGAATCAGCTGTGATTAACAAGATACCAGAATAACTAAAGTGAAAACTTTGCATTACTGGGACTATTAATTCTGGTTAGCTGGAGCTAAGAAATTAGCGGTGATTAAGAAGAGACCAGCATCATTAAGGTTACATATTCTGGGAACTATTTTCTGAGAGCACAGAGGCTATGTTCCAGAAGTAGCCAAGGTTATACCTTGTACTTGGTAATGTGTAAGAGTTACCCAGGTTGTACTGGTTTTGAAGGAATGAAGAGGTCACACAGAGTAGCTGAGGCTCGGCACTGTGAGAGGCCATGGAAGGCCATTGTTGAAGGTGCAGCCTCAGTTGCAATTGATGGCCCAGGACTGAAGGGGTCATGCAAAAGAGGTGAGACTTAGCACCATGAAGAGAGCCTATGAGAGGCTATTGTTGAAGCCAAGTTACAGTGGAAGACAGCAGCATTTTGGAGATGCCAGTACCATGAGATGACTACCAAGAACAGGCAGCTGGAGCCTAGAAGACAAGGTGTGTACTACAAAGGGCAGAGCTGGAGAAGTTACCCAAGCCCTTGGAGGAGCCCAGAAGATTGTGAGTTGGATCCTAGACACTGGGTGGTTGGAGTTTGATTTTGCCTTTGATTGTGACTGTGCCCTGATATTTTTCCCTCTTGAAGGAAGAAAATATTTTAGTGGAGCCCACAGTTAAGAGACTTTGAATTTTTTAAAAGACTTTGAATTTTAAAAGATATTGAACTTTTAATATGTAAAGACTGTGGGACATTTAAAGTTATTAAGATCTTGGGTATGAATAAGAATGTAAGGGTTGAGGCTTACTAGTGATGTGTTTGTGTGTCAAGTTGACAAGGGATCAATTGTACTGGCTGGGTTTGTGTGTCGACTTGACTCAGGCTAGAGTTATCACAGAGAAATGAGCTTCAGTTGGGGAAGTGCCTCCATAAAATTCACCTGTGGGGCATTTTCTCAATTAATGATCAAGGGGGAAAGGCCCCTTGTGGGTGGGACCATTTCTGGGCTGGTAGTCTTGGGTTCTATAAGAGAGCACGCTGAGCAATCCAGGGGAAGCAAGCCAGTAAATAACATTCCTCCATGACCTCTGCATTAGCTCCTGCTTCCTGACCTGCTCAAGTTCCAGTCCTGACTTCCTTTGGTGATGAACAGCAGTATGGAAGTGTAAGCTGAATAAACCCTTTCAACCCCAACTTGCTTCTTGGTCATGATGTTTGTGCAGGAATAAAAACCCTGACTACGACACTGTTATAATCCCACTCTTAAGCTCCCTCTAAGTTAAACACTCAATTACTTGCCATTCCAGTCAAGAAATCAGTCTTTCATAGGCCTTTTCCTCTCAATTTTATTTATTTAGTTATATATTTTACTACTACTACTACTACTATTTAGTGTGCATATGTACATGTGTATGTGGTTGCAGGCATGCTATGGGAGCTAGGTGTAGACCAGAAGACAGGATTTTAGGAATCTTCTCTTCCATCATCAGCTCTGGGATTTGGACATCATCTTTGCATGGCAGGTGCTTTTAGCCACCGAATCATCATGTTGGCTTCTTTCTTTTCTCTTGCCTAGGTTGTTGATACATGTAAAATGTTTTCTTACCATTGATGTCTTACTCAGCTTTGAGAAATAAGCAAAGTGCTACTTTTTCTAGAAACTTTGCTTCCAGTGCCTTGAGACTATTAACCTTTGGCTTCTATTCACTGGACATAAATTTATATTTATCAGAGTATTTTAAAATTGAACTGAAGGCTAACATTTCATCCTGAATATAAGAAACAATCGTGTTCATATATGTAACTGCTGATATATTATTCATCACATGGACAGTTTACAAGAGCCTACTGCATGCTTCCTGTTATTCTTAATTCTGAAGAAAATGATCAGTGAGGCATTGCTTGACTATTTTTAATTCTAATGATTCACAAGGTCTTTGAAGGTAATACCCAGGTTTATACTTTTCACATCTCCTTGTGGCTCTAACATGACCCTAGACTTATGGGCTCATGTCTTGTCTGTTGTTAATACTAAGACTCTTAGTAGAACCCTACTCCAAGACAGTAACATCCCATGGAAAGAATATTCAATGTATATGAGAGCAGCTTGATTTCTTTTTTTATATATTTTTATTAGGTATTTATTTCATTTCCAATGCTATCCCAAAAGTCCCCCATACCCTCCCCCCCACTCCCCTACCCACCCCCTCCCACTTTTTGGCCCTGGCGTTCCCCTGTACTGGGGCATATAAAGTTTGCATGTCCAATGGGCCTCTCTTTCCAGCAGCTTGATTTCTTAACGAGTTTCAAATATTGAAGAAGGTCAAAATGTAGGCTTGAGTATTCTGGAAATGTTTCCATAATAGTTTCAGTAATTATTTCATTTAATTTATTAATTTCTGTGGTTCTATAAAATCACACAAAAGTCCTTCACACACAAGAAAAAAGCTGAGGAGTCAAATAAAAATAATGGCTTCACATCTGACCTTTTGCAAGTATAGAATTCTAAAGTGTATAAACTTGCACTGTTCCTACTTCATTAAGTTACCCAGCTACACATTGACTAATGGTTGTTTCAGCTATGAAAGGCATAGCTAACAAGCAAGGAGTGTTAATAATGGCCTCGGAGGCCCAGACTTGCCACCAAGGCAATCAGTGTACATTTTCCTTCCAAGTAGAAATAACAATGAAAATAAAATATCAAAGTCCTTTTGACTATTCTAAGCAAGGTCAGGTATAGATACACAGGGCTCACAGGAAGATCATTAGCATTAGTAGGTGTCATATTGTAAAAAAACAAAAACAAAAACAAAAACAAAAAATCAAGGTATAATCCTCTAGGAGTCTAAATATAATAGAATGCATGGTACATAAAATTTTATTATATTTATTGCTTTAAAAATCTACTCCAGCCAGGCGTGGTGGTGCACACCTTTAATCCTAGCACTCAGAAGGCAGAGGAAGGCGGATTTCTGAGTTTGAGGCCAGCCTGGTCTACAAAGTGAGTTCCAGGACAGCCAGAGCTATACAGAGAAACCCTGTCTTGAACAACAACAACAACAACAACAACAAAATCTACTCCACTATCGTTGCAAACAATTTAGAACAGATACAATTCAAGGGCTTTCAGATCACTGTTATTCTGCATGGATTATCAAGGAAACCACAGAACAATTAGAACAAAATACCTGCACTGAAGCTAATAAGAAATTCCCCTACAGATTTCAATGGTTTTCTTTCAGACTAGAGCTAGGAAGAAATATAGAAAGGAGGGAGAATTTAGTCCTTAATTAAACACTGTGCTTATTTTCCATGTAGAATCTTACTGAATAAATATTTTGCCTAGAAAATATGTTTCTCAGTAAATAGTCACAGAAAATTATTGTCCTAACTCCCATCTGGACATCAGTGAATATATAGAGTGTCCTTTCACTGTCAAATAAAGTGGTCGACCTTATACAAAGACGTATGATCCACATGTTGGGGATGAGCCACCCAAGTCATCAAGAGCACTCAAAGCTCACTTCGTTTGAATACTGCTAATAATCTAAAACTTTGAATGGTATACAAAGAAGAACCTGACTTAGACCATTAAGTTGTGACTTCTCAACCACTTGGTCTTCTTTATCATTCCCATTATAACCACTGTTAGTCTTACAGCCCTAGGTAATGTGGAGGAGGTTTCCGTGGGGATTAATGTATGAATCCCTTAAAACCTATCTAATGTTAATTTCTCCCTTTTATGAAACACGTTTATAGATTTAGAATGTTTTATTCTTACAGTTTCAACCTGATCTGCAAAATATTCACTATAAATTCTATTTTCCACCCAAATGACACAAAACTCAAATGGATGCTGAACACTGAGTTAAAACACACACACTTTAACTGCTAAGTAATATGAGCTGAATGTAGTATGTATCCGGGTAAGAAGTGCTGGTGTCCCAAGAGGTCATACTTGATAAATCAATTTTCCTTAATTAATTCAAAGATAAAAATATAAGGGCCCTGGGTTCTTTTGACTCACCTCATGCACTCCCTTCTCTGGCTTACTTTCTTCTATGTCTTGATAAATATTTGCCAAGGATAACAATGCTGGGGCAGATTTGAGTATAAAGAACTATGATGACAGCCTCATGTGTTCCCTGAATAGACGCTGGGAAAAGTCAGTGTGCATACTAATATACCTGTGTAAGTATGGCAAACACTTTCTATTGGATGCCCACTCCTTATAATCCACTGCAGCAAAACAGAAGGTGGAACTAAACATATAGCTTGTGCATTTACATTAAATTCAAGGGTGAATTCAACAGACTGAAATGTCTGATTTCTTTGTGTTCTCTTTCCTAGTTGCAATGGATCATTTCTCTCTTCTTCCCTGGCTTGTCGTGTTTTCTCTTATCCCCAGGCTCACAGAAGTCTCAGGGAAAGCAGGAAGTCAAACACAGGATTGTATTTCTAAATGTAAACTTCGGCGTGGATGTTCATTTTTATAAACAAAGAGAAAGAACTGGTGTATGAGATGAATGATGACTATCCCCACCTCCAAGTGTGTGCGTACAGAAGCAGTTGGAGGTAGGAAAACCATCAGATGAAAGTTCCAGAGACTTTTGTTATTCTATTTAATTTGAGGGGACAATTAAAACAGCTCATTAACATTCCTTTAGTCCATCTTCTCATTCACTTTATAGCCAAAGGCACGTGAACTTATGCTAATTATATGGGAGTTTTATAAGTATTGAGCAAGAATCTCTGACTGAATGGGACAAACTACTTTGATTCTAAATTAAACGACATTGAAGGGTACGTTAACTCTTTCTTTCAAAATGGATGGATTTGTGGACTATGAATCCACTGCCTCCACCTACCTTCTGATCTTAAAATACAAACAAAACAACAAACCTTAAAAACTGTCTAAAGGCAGAATTAGATGTATTCCTGCAAGTATGATTTATACATAACACTCCATGTACCCTGCTGATATTTTTTGTAGACTATTAGAAAACATGATAAGAAAAAAGCCTGGTTAAGCACATTAAGGCAGTTATGACTGAAATTGGTTACTGCTATGTAAGTTTGAATCCAGACAAAGATATAGTGCTGCTAAATGACTGAAAGCTGAGCTCAGAGGCCGCATCTCAGAATTCTTAATCCTACCTCTTTACAGCTCTGAGAACTGAGCAATTTAACTTCTCAAACCTTCAAACTACCAGAGTTAGAGGTTTTGGTAGCCCACTGTTATATTCAACAGTACCAAAAAATATTTTGTTATATCTATCAATTTAAAATATTTATCAGGGTTCATACATATCATCATTAATTCATTTACCAGGCTCACTCATCTCTCAATTCCTGAAGGTAAAGATTTTTAATTAACTGATTGACAGAAATCCATGATCAGAGAATGAGGTCATTGGATAAATGGGAGATTAACGTAAAGAACACCTGTGAGGACTTTACAGAGACCCAGACCCTGGATTTGCTCTGTTCCTTATCTGAAGACCATGAAGGAAGGGATATTTAAGCTGGTTAATAGTAAATGAAGGCACTTTCACATGCCCTAGCCCTGGGGTATAGAATCAGAAGGGAAGCTCCTTTTGGCTATGTTTTCCTGATCCTGACCCTATGACTTCTGGAGTAGCAGATAAGATGAATAGGAGAAGAAAAGTTGTTGAGCACTCCAGAGTTTACATGACAACCAAGACTCTCCCTTCCTGCTGAGCAGAGTTGAGCTCTTTGACCATGCAGTCCACCTGACAAAATTTTTTGAGTGCCCAATTTTTCTCAATAGTATGTCTTCAAAATTAATAAACGATCCTCTAGGGACATGAATACAGTTTTCAATACACCACACTCTACTACTTCATGATCAATCTTTCTTGATTACAGCCATTTTAAGTAATTGTTGGCCTTCCCCAAATTTAATCCTATGATAGGACTTCCTCCATTTTACAACAGCAATAGGCAAATGAAGGGCTCTCCCAGATAGAAACTCGATGATTATTCAGGAATGCTACTAGGAGTATCTGAAACAACAGTACAATGAATCCCATCTCATCCAGGAAAATACCCGTATCTCTTAGAGTACCCAGCCTAAATTCAGTATTTGTTTCTCCTTTGACAATCTGAAATACAATATGTCTTGTCTGAATTAGACTTTAAAATACTTTACTAATAAAATCATACATTAATAAAATATTTTACACAATCTTTATCTTTCCACTCAGATGGCAAAAGGAACAGGGCATTGTTCTTTATCCAGGCATTGTATAAGGACAAGGCTTTACATTGATTTAAAAGTATTTCTTCCTAACACAAAGGCAGAATTAGTTTTTTAAATTACCATGCCTTTTAAATGTGGAAATTGCCTAATACAGGAAAAGGACACATAGTAAACTTTATCCTGTTCTCAAGTTTTACTTTCTGCTGTCATTTTGTTAATGAATACTTTTCATGGAGCTCATTGTGTATTCTCTTCAACAATTCCCATGGAATAATGGAGTTATTATTCAGCTAATAATTACCACCTCAACCAGCAGAAACCAGGCACATTTCTTTCTAAGAATATGATAACACATATTAGATGATACAGAGCATCAAAAAATGTCTCTTAAAGATATGAGAGCTAAGATTCCAGACTTTCATACACTAATCAGACCTTATCTTGACTGTTTGTCCTTGGTCACCAAGGGTCTGTCTGTCCATCCACTCCCTGCACCCCTTCAGCCTTCTCTCTCAATTTCTCTCTCTCTCTCTCTCTCTCTCTCTCTCTCTCTCTCTCTCTCTCACACACACACACACACACACCACTTGCCCTCATATACACAAAAGGTCACAGCAACATACAACACCCTTGTTACAAACACTAGCATAAAAATTGCAAATACAAGGAACCCATTTGTATAATCAAGTGCCAGAACAAAGTTGAAAGAATCAGCTCATTTCTTTCTGTCATATACCAATATTGTCTATGTCAAGTAGCTATCAAAAAATATTGGGAAACTATAATACCTTAAACTGATCTATACAAAGGTCTTGATGTAACATTTCTTTTGACATTTAAGTCAAAATTTAGTCAAAAGTTCATACCTCAGTGGACTACTAGATCCGTTATTAAGTTCTGTCAGTAAAGAATCAATCACTTTTAGATAATTCTGATAAGAACATTCCTTATTTTATTTTTATCTATCTCATTTGTGCAAAAACATTAAGAAAATGCCAAGTGCTTAAATCAGTCTTGCAGAAAGAGCGTAGCATAGCTGTTCTCTGAGAGGTTCCACCAGTAGTTGACCGAGACAGGTGTATATGCTCACAGCCAAGCATTGGACTGAGGTCAGGGACCACAATGGAAGAGTGAGGGGAAGGACTGAAGGAACTGAAGGGAATGGCCACCTCATAGGAAGACCAATGGTGTCAACTAACCCTGGTACCTCCTGGAAACTAAGCCACCAACCATACACGAGCTTATCTGTGGCCCCTGGCACACATGTAGCAGAGGATTGCCTTGTCTGGCCTTAGTGGGAGAGGATGAGTCTAATCCAGTAGAGACTTGATGCCCCAGGGAAAGGGTATGCCAGTGGGGTGGTGGTGATGACACCCTCTCAGAGGTGAAGGGGAGGAGGAATGGGGGTAAGAACTCTGTGAGAGGAGGCAATATTTGGGATGTTAATAAATAAAGTAATTAATTAATTAATAAAAATAGATACTATAAAACAAACTACAAACAAACAAACCTAGAACTACAAAGGCCTAAGGGTGTTGCTTTAGAAGAGCTAACCAAAGAAAGTAACTTTCAAAAGGTTTTGAAAGTAGAAGGCAAGGCCTTTGAGACGCCAGGGGGGGATGCAAGGAGGTAATATGAATTCTTGGAACCAGCATGTTCATTAGAGTTGTATCAAAAGCAGGGAGTGAGAAGAGATGTTTCTATTTATGTGGAGGGAGGAATAATTGGAAGAGAGATTTTAAACCTATAATTTGGAACTTGGAATTGATACAAAGCAGAATGGGAGAAACGATTGATGTGATTTTAAACAACAGCAGTGATGAGTCCCACTGCTGGGCGGGGATGGATTGGCAGGCCTGGGCCTTTTGGCTGTCTACAAGGCAGGCAAAGTGGTACCAGCCAGATCAGTCGCCAGCGGTGGTATACTGTGCCAAGTCAAAGAAATGTGACTGAGATAGGATCCACCAATCTGAGCAATTGCTCCAGCCTCCTCTCCAGCCTTCCAGGAAACCCCACGAGTAACCTCCTGAAAACCTCTGTCTTTCTTTTGTCTCTATTCTTGAAACATCGTTTTTTCCAGTAGAACTTCATATACTATATTTGGACATGAAGTAGTGATTGTTTTCTCACTAAATCATCTAGATAAAAATGAAAGCGGGTATTATTTAAAAGAAATAAATTATTTTAACATCAAATAAATTATATAAATATAGTTTGAGGGGAGAGAAACATTAAAGATAATCCTGTCATACTCTTTCATTTATCACACTATGAAACTGGACTTAGAGTGATTCTGTTCATCTGCTTTTCATTCGGCATAAGTATGAATCCTTTCTAAATATAATGTGGCTAACTTCAGGAAAATCACTTCCTTTAAAAAAAAAACATCTTTATAATAGAAACAAATGTAGTAGACATTATAATAGACACACAATATTTCTTTCAAGTATATACAGCTCAAGTGTTCTGTGTTCATGACGCTTGAGTTTAATTCCCACGCCCACCACCACCTCACGAGAAACATAAGCCCAGAAAAGCTCCACAATCTCTCTGTGCCATGGTCTCTTCCTTTATGGTGTGGAGTATGTAAATCTATGTACATAGTATGACACAAGAAAATACATGCCCAGTTTTCTAAGTTGCACTGGATAAATGCTAGAGATAGCTATTGGGATTTTGTTATTGTTCTTGCTGGCTTCGGCTTGCACCTTCCAGTTGCTAGGTGCAGCATTATTTTGTAGAATATCTAGAGAGAAAACACACATCTTCTGTCCAGTGCTCAACTCTGGGCATGACCAAAGGTAAAAGACAACCGCAGTTGGATAACTTAATACCACACCTTTTCTTCATCCCAGAGAGTTCTCAGCGGATCAGTGTTCAGTGTCCTTTGTGAGTGAATGGCAATAGGAATGGATATTAGCTGATCATTAAGAGAAATAAAGGGAGATTTCTGCATGTTGGGAGTAGAATATAAATCAGCAGGATAGAAAGCACATGCCTAGAGTTGGAAAAAAGCCAATGGCTGTTGGCCCTTTTTTTTTTTTTTTTTTTTTTTTGTCTAGTTGGTAATAGATTGCACACATGCACAATAGCCAGAGGTGGAGCACATAGTGACTTTATCAAAAAGAATCCTATTAAATGCTATGTTATGTATGCTCTATCCTGCAGCCAATATATCCTACTAAAGAATTCCACTCAGAGCGATAGCCTGATTAAGTTCTCCCTGTCAAAAATTGGTGAGTACCCCAAGATCCACACACACCTGAGAATTTTCCTTTTTGCAATGTCTCATTGTCTAGCTGAGTTTGCTACTCCTATCACACGATAGACCATTTTAAGGCAACCATTCAGTTTTCTACTTCTAAAATTGTGGGATGCCCAGGCCTAACTAGGTGCAATATCTCTTTATTTCTTGGGTAAACGTAAAACTGTCAATAGAAATCAGAGATGGCAAACAGTGCATGTGTATACCATTCTCCTACCTTCCAGGCAGCACTGCCACACTAGGACCAGAGTTAATATATTCTTAATCAATGGTGGATTGCTTAAGGGCAGACAGTCGGAAGGAGAAAGGCGGTGGGTTCAAGAGATGCTGGAGAGAATGCATAGACATCAGAAGTTGGTATCAATTGTGTCAGAGGCCAAAAGAACTAACCCAAAGTGACATTGAGGTTTTTAGTTCTGTCAACTCAGTGGAGGCTAGTGCCAATCACTGAAAGGAAATGTGGAGGGATAAATTCACAGGTGAAATTTATCCGCACATAGATGAACTGCAGGATTTCTGGGAGGCAGGCAGATTCAGAAGTCATGCTCAAATTCTTGACATTTATGACTTTTAACTTGGATGTCACTGCTCTTCCCCTTATGTAAGGCTTCACAAAAGAAAATCAACCAACAACCTTTAGTATGTTAAAACAACTTCAACGCAATGATTTTATTAATATATTGTTGCAGTTCTAGGAACTGAATGTGGGACAGCATAATTCTACAACTTCTCAAAATTTCATTAACATCAACATCATTATCTTTATCATCACTGCCATCATCCTGTATGTGTGTATAAGTCATGAACGTGTGTGCATGTCATACATGTTTGTGCATGTCATGTGAGTGTGCAAATCATGCATGTGTGTGTGTGTGTGTGTCATGTATGTATGGAAATCAAAAGACAAATTTATGAAGTCAGCTTTCCCTTTTTAGTGTGGATTCTGGGAATCCAACCTTGGTCATTAGGATTATGCAATAAGCCTTTTTCCTACTGAATCATCTTGCTAGCCCTGATTTGGCTTTTCTAATGGCTTCAAAGGAGATATTCTCTTGTTCCTACATCCATTTTCTGTCAAAATTAGAATACCTCCTCAGAAAGTGTTGATCAATCTTTCAATACAATGAACACTCAACATTTAGCTTGACTTTACCGAGCACATTAGCATTGCATCTAGCATCTTTGAATGTGAAGTCAGGAAGATAATATTTTAACATTCTACATTTGCCACTTCCACAGGTATTTTCAGAACACCTGCCATTGTCTGTTATTTTCAAATGAGAAATTTGAAATATTGAAAGTACTGAGAGGAATTAAAAACATTTCTTTGGCCTTTAATCATTCTTCACATACTAATTTGTTGTTGCTTAGTAGTTTTACTTTCATTAAACTCTCTCTATCCTAGGGTGATCAAGCCTTACTCTCTGGTTATGAGATGCTCTGCTGCTAGTTGGGAACAGGGCTAGCACCTTCACTTCCCTCTACTGTCTCCCCGAATTATCTCCTAGCATACATCTCCAGCACAGACAGCTGGCTGTGGAGTCTAGAACAGCACACCTGCATGCATCCTGACAAAGGCTGGCAGGAAATATATCTAAAGGAAAGTTACATCTGTGAAGAGAATTATGTGTGAAATGTTCCTCTTATACATTATTGCTTTTGATGTGGTTTTGACATTTGAAATGCAATTAAATTTCAATTTCTCAGTGAGATCTTCCCTTGGTACCTTAGGTAAAATTCAAATTTCACACCGTAATATTTCATATCTCCCTTGTCTGCCTTATTTTTCTTCTTAGCATTTATTACAATCTAATGTGCCATGTATTTTACTTATTTATTCTGTGTACCAAACAGGAAAGTAAGCTCCAGAAAGATGGATGACATTGTCTGTCTTGTTCAGTGCTGTATCCCTGAGCCTAGAACAATTCCCAGACAGAAGTAGTAACAGGAAAATATGTTTCAAATGAATGAATTGCATATGCATATGGTTTAGCATAGTATCTGGTATATGCCAAATACTCTCCAGGTGGGAGATGTACGTAGTAAGTATTTGGTTCTATGTTGATCATGTGATCGTTTAGTCTAACTTGCATTCTTATGAGGGAGAGAGAGAGCGAGAGAGAGAGAGAGGAAGAGAGTGAGAACCTAGCAAATCAGCTTCCTAATCCAATCCAGGCACTATGCACTCTACCCAAACTCATGTCTAATGAGAAGGTCATTGTGGAGAGCTGCGTGTAGTATTCACAGTTTCTGAGTCTATGGTCCCCCAAAGTTCTCTCCATGAGCAAAGTCTTTCACCTACTTGGTTTTTTCAGATTCAAATTCTCTCATGGTGAATGAGAAGGGGGGTGAATAAAATAGTTCTTTCTTTTATACAGACGTGCGCTTGTGTGTCCGCTACACAAAGTCTTGGCTGTATCACCTTGACCTGTTCTCGTAGCTTTGCTTTGGTGATCCAGACAGTGTGAAGACATTTCCAGAGTGTTATTAATGACTTAGAAAGTGGGAAGCGTATCTGTCAAAACCAAGTTTAGCTAGTGTGGTGACGGATCCTACCAAGAGGCACAGAAAACTCCCCAAGTTTAAATTACGACAAGCGATCGATCCTGACAGTAAAGCTGAAAATGAAATTGACACAGAGTAAACATGACATTGAAATTTGTCGTAAAATATTGAAAAGCTTCAGAGTGAATTCACTTATATAGATAAGCAAGGGGAACTGGAGAAAATGAAAAACTTGATAGTGAGCCTTTCTTCAAACATGCCTTTTCCTGTGTAGGTCAGGCTCTTTTGCCTGTTGTTACATCCTATGTTCCCTTACTCTACCATTCAATATATTTCAATGATGACTGGAAGACTTAAAAAGCTTTGAGTTTAGGTCAAACCAAAAAAAAAAAAAAAAAAAAGAAGTGGAAGAACTAATTTGAGTCCAGGACATATGTACATACATACATACATACATATATACACACATGCATGCATGCCTCATATATACATGTGCTTCAGTGTGTATATATGTATGTGTCTCTCTGTGTGTATGTCTGTGTGTGTATGTGTGTACATGTGTATGTGTGTGTGTGTCTTTGTGTGCATGTGTGTGTGTTTATAAAGAGCCACAGCCTGGCATTTTAAAATTAATTAATATGACACCTTATGAGCTCTGGGTTAGAATCCAGTCTGTCCCATACCCAATGGAACATTATCCCATCTCTGCTTTTTGGTGCACTCTGAGAAGTAAAGAACCAGGATAAACAATTCCCTTTGTGTTGTAGTTGTTCTGTACTATAAATAAGACAAGTGACTGGGTCAAGTTGCATGGAACAAGGCTGATAAAATTCATTTTGACATGTTCTCAAATAAAGCTGCCCTGTATATTACACTGTGAGATGGAACTGTGTGTAAGGCCAGGAGGAGAGATGTTTGTAGTTACGTTTTATAGATGAAGCACGTTCGGGAATGTCGAGGGACTTGAAGTCGTCCTTAAGCTGAGTGAATAGCCTCATCTTCTGATGATGAGCTTAGTTTATTATTGCTCACAGGCCTGCCATTCACAGACATTCTGAGCATCACATCTTGTGTGAGTACCAAAAGGATCCCCATAGAATTACTTTATACTCTTTTCTTTCCAGTAGACCTAATTACACCGTTCATGTCCTATTTACTCAGATCTTTCAGGAGCAGCTCCTTGCAGGAGGCACTATTCTTCCAGCATCACACACAACAAAAGCCTCTGCTCCATGAAGCTCCTAGCACAGGGGAGCTGATGAATTCTTCTAGTCAATATTCATGAGTACTATTATACTCTAGATAGAGTCTAGGAGCTGGAGCTATGATCTCTTCTCCTCAGGTTGCAGGAGGAGAAACCCACCCAGCAAAGGCTGAATGAGTATGTAGCAGGCGATTAACTCTACAGACACAGGCAAGAGAAAGGGCCAAGGGTTGATTTAGTCCTAATGTGCCCCCTAAAAATCTTCCCAGAAATGTACAAGCTGAGAGCATTTAGCTACCTGAAACCAATGTAAGCGGGCCCAACATGGAAAGAGATCCAGGTCTTCCTTGTTTGAAAAATTACTGGGTTGTAACACCTGAGAAATTGTGCAGCTGCTGGATTATTGAGCTATAGGAGGGTTTAGTTTCCCCTCACAACAACTGTGTTCCTTAATAAAAAGGGAATCGATTGCATTGTATCGTATTGTACTTCTTGTGTATTAGAAACCAAGTTGCCGTATTTATGCATGACATGTTTTTCTTATGGAGTTCTGTATAAAAAACCATCATGTGGAATCATGCATATTCAGCTGGGAATGTTGATGGGACACAAACAGGTATTAAATTGATTTCATCCTGGGCAGTGTTGGCGCACACCTTGAATCCCAGCACTTGGAAGGCAGAAGCAGGCGGATTTCTGAGTTTGAAGCTAGCTTGGTCTACAGAGTGAGTTCCAGAAGAGCCAGGGCTACACAGAGAAACCCTGTCTTGAAAAACCAAAAAAAAAAAAAAAAAGATTTCATATATTTCAGTTAATAGGGTACCTAGTGATCGCAACATAATTTGGTAAGTAGTGAAAACTTTTAATCACACAGGCTGATGTTTTTTTTTTAGCATATTCTCACTGCAATATTACACACCAGTGTTCAATATAAGGCAGTTTCTAGCTGGTCTTTAAAAGGAGTTGACGAATTGTAATAAGAAACACATTTCAATTCAAACATGCTGAGCGTTGGTCACGATGTCTTGAAAATTATTCTGAGGGACCAAGGATGTACAAGACACAAATCTGTGATTAATTCTGCAGCAAGTCACAGTTTTGCATCACTCTGTGCTTCTCTTTTTATTTAACTTCTCCCCTAAAGTTTAGCTTCCATTAAGTATGCAATCCTGCAACTGCCAGGCTTTCTTGATACATTCGTGCACTGTAATCCCCCCTAAGCCTAGAGATTACAGCCACTGTCTGCTTAGGCTGGTTTGTCTGACTGGACGCATTTATTGTGTAAATCCAGTTCTCAGAGTTTTCTCTGGGTCTTGTTACTCTCACCATGGCTGCCTTTCACAGGCTCCTGCAGTAGTCAGGTGAGGGAGGTACAGTACCCCCTGGAATGATGGCCCACAGTGCTTTGAATCTTTTCTCTTCTGTAAATTTGCACTTAGTGAATGAACCCATTTATCCTAAGCATATAAGCCCAGTTCAATTTTTTTAATATCTTCGGGCAGAGCCTGGAGGATGACTTTAAGAAAATATGTCATATTCAGCAGTAATGGGTTTTATTTAGGGACATCTCGGTGGCACATTACCACAGGTTTCTTGTATCAGGGCTGTCCCAGCATGAGCTAAGACTGGACTGACAGGTTTTACTTGCTGGGCTGTGATTTAAAGGGATTGGCAGAGCATGTTGACCAATTGTTTCACCCCATGTCCCAGACATATCCTCAATTAAATGTTTATCATATGTTCTGCATATTCATTTACCTAACATTTTTTTTACTTTACTTTTTACCTTTTAAATTTTTTTTAGATATTTTCTTTATTTACATTTCAAATGTTATCCCCTTTCCTGGTTTCCCCTCTGAAAACCCCCTATCCCATCTCCCCTCCCCTGCTCACCAATGCACCCACTCCTTCCTCTCCACCTTGGCATCCCCCTTCTCTGCAGCATCAAGACCTCTCAGGATCAAGGGCCTTTCCTCCCATTGATGTCACACAAGGCCATCCTCTGCTATATATGCCATTGGCCATCTTCTGCCAATCCCTCTGCCATGGGTCCCTCCTTGTACTCTTTGGTTGGTGGTTTAGTCCCTGGGAGCTCTGGGAGTCTGGGGGAGCTTTGGTTTGAACCCAGGGCTTTATACACTCACTCTAGGTAAGTGCTCTGCCCCTTAGACCTCACCTCACCGCATTTTTGTAAAGATTGAGACAGGGCCCAGCAGATTGAGCAGCAAATTCTAACTTGCTAGACTACTGCATTAACCTCCAGAGGGGCTGTGTCCAAAAGCCTGGACTATCAGACTAGCAACGCTTCTCAACAATGCATTTCATGATAGGCATTCTTCTGGATGCAGGACCAAAATATAGAAATGATACACATTCCTTGAGGTACCAAAGATAATGTGAACGCTCTTAGTTTTAGGACAAATTTGACATATATATATATATATATATATATTTTTTTTTTTTTAAGAAAACTGAAATCAAAAGTACTTTGAGTTGATAGAGAGAAAATGTTAAACTGTGTTCATAAAACTTGTAAAAGTAGGCACCATGTCTATTTGTTTTGTAGACTGATCTGACCACAGTCCAGCACAGATCAATGAATGTAGATGGGTAGGTCAATGTTTATGGAACAAATTGATTGAGTGATCCATGCCCCTGACTGTTCAGCTCTCATTGATCAGACTTCTCAGAACCGCTAAAATCAACATGGAATTAGCATTATTTTACATATGGAATTATATTTCACCCATTGCCTGCACTGACTGCATTGTGTATTGTTCTCCCAGGGAATAGGATGGGCTCTTCTGAACCCCAGGAAACATGTGACATCCAAATGCAGAGACAGCTACTGAGCATCTGAACCAGGAAATAGGGCCAGTGTGGTGTGCCTCCTCAGTTAGAGCTCTTTCACCTTTGTGGCTGTCTATTAACATCCTTGATGCTTGCAGCATATTCTGGGCTAGATTGGCCAAGACCTCGGCACATCTCCCACAATGTCCACAAAGCCTCACCCAGGCTTGTCTCACAAGCAAAGACCCGAGATTTTTAAGGGCAGCAACAGCTGCTGCAATTACTGCCTTGTGAGGGCTTCACATGTGCAGGGCAGCCCAGGTGCTCTTTCGTGCTGGGCAGTGTGAAACAGATCAGAAATTCGGTACAGTATCTGGATACTCCTTTTTTACTTGGAGCATAGTCAAGGGTACATGGAAGCACACAAATACGATTCTCTGTTTAGAAAGTGGAGCCGAAGTTTGGATTTTTCTTTATCATGACAAAGTATGATATGGAAAAAAAAAACCCTGAAATCTCTAGCTATTACACATAGTGTTTCTGTCCCCAGAACCAGAATTACATTGGGTGACATCTTCATGATTAAACCCTGAGAGCCTAAACATTTTTCCCTCTCCATCTCCCCCTTTCCACCGCCCCCTCTCTCTGTATGTATGTATTTGATAAGAATATGTGTATGTTTGATAAACAAATAAAATGTGTATGATAAGAAATAAATTTATTCATATTATGGAATACTGGTGGAAAGATGTTAGAAAGGAAAACTAATTTTGGTGCACTTCATATTTCCATTTTTGTGTGTTATAACTTATTGCAGAGCAGTGCAAAACACAGCTTTGTTCTAATGAAATATATTCCCCAAGTGACCACAGAAACAGCTGAGAAAGCTCTATGCTATGTATTGATTACCTGTAGAGATCCAATTAAATATCAGGAAACAACTTTGCAAGTTATTGTTCTGGTGCAATCTATAAAACAGGGTTTATATAATGTAATATAACTTATGACATTTTTATTCTGAAAAATGTTGGAAGTTCTTTCCCTAGCAGAGGAGCAGGTAGCAACCAATGGCGTCTAGGGACAGAGACTGAAGGACCTCACATATGGATCCTGACAGGCTGCCTACATTCACAGGGATCGGCCATACATACACTGGTAGCACTAAGCAGACCTAGTGGGTTTTTAAAATGAGATGAAATTTGAGAAGGAAAACCGGTGCTGATGGCATGAGAAGAGTTGGACTGGAGTGGAAAATTGAGTTAGTCAAAGCATTATCTTCATGCATCAAAATTTCAAGGAATAAATAAATAATCGGAAGTTGTTTTAATGTTTTATGGGTACTAGTATTTAGTGTTTTGATGGATTGGCAGGTGTTATTTCCTCTGTTGACTAGTTGGTATTTAATTCCTCATCTACTCTTTTTCAAATATTGGTTTTACATCTTAAAGTTTATACACAAAGGCCATCGTCCAGTAGAAGCTGAAACATGTTTTAGTTAAAAGGACAAAAAAGATGTGTGTAGATGGTAAATATCAACAGCAAATGGCAAATTTATATTTAGAATGTTTTGCCTTTCATAAATTATTCCCGGTTGACGCATGCATAGGTATGTGTTCTTTGAGGATGCTGTCTCTGCTTTCTGCCTGTCACCTGATCTCAGTGGCATGTCTCTCTGTAGAAAACTACACCTTGGGATTGTTCAGTAACACAAAGGGTTGAAGGTTAATGCCTCCACATTCAATCTTACATCTATTTGCTGCATCTCAAACACAACAAATAAAATGATTTTGTCTGTTTTTAAAAATAAGTTTGAAAATGTGTTGTTTCTTCTTTATAGATAAATTAAAAATGGAAAATATCAAAAGCCCACATAAAGCAAACAGGGTGTTGATCTTCCATGAAGCACACAGCATGGTGATTCCAGCCTTCACCTTTTCTATGTTCGCATCAACAGAATTGTAGCAAGTCAGCACTGCACTTCAATGAAGGTTTAGGGATCAAAAAAAATCCAGTTTTTTAAAGGTTGAAATCCATTTGTATCTTTTCCCTTTATGTATTAACACGAGTGTGAAAACTCATGTGTGTGCTATCATGAGAATGGATCAGAGGGCATTTCTGAATTTCATTATGTGATTAATTGCCTAGCTTTTATGGCAGTATTTGATTTATTACATAATAACCAGGTGCTTAACATATTGAAGTATATAACAAATATGCTCCTCACTCTAGGGTTAGGCCTTCTGCTAATGAATTTTAGAAATGTTACTCTTTTTTGTTTGAAAGGCTATTCTTATATTAGGTGACTCTAACTTAGAAAGCCCCTTCCCCCAGATAGCATATACACTTGCCTATGACAATCCTGGCCTTAGTGCATAAATGCATGCATTTCAATGGTTTCAAATGTGTGTAGTGCCTCTGGAGAAGTGAGGAGGATATATGTCACATGAAAGCAGAATGCGATGAGAATTAGGCGATGATGGACATGCGGACAGAGGGATGTGGGAAATAGGAGGTACAGGTTCACTACTATATACTTGTGCTTAAAATGCCATAATAAACCTCAATACTGCATATTAATATAAAAAAATAAAACAGTTACATTTCTAAGGAATCACTGATCTTAAAAGTTCTGGTTATATATTAACTATATTGCACAGAAAATCAGTTGAGGATGATGCGAATTCAATGAAATCATCTTGAAATAATATGACTATAACCCTGGACATTTTTAATATTTGAAATTTAGTATATCTGAAGAGGAATTGTAAAAATACATTTTATATAGAGGAAATAACAACATCAGTCTGGATGCAAGATCTGCCTTTATCTTACTGTGTGCCAAAGTCTCCCACTCTATCCAAAAGCTGTTATGCAAACCAAGAACATGTGTTCCAGATGATCAGCACTTTTAATATTCTTTTAACCAACGATAGTAACTTTTTACAATCTTATCTTAGTGTTTAGGGAGGAGACAGTCAATAATCTGCTTAAAACCAATAAAATTTCCATCACTAACATCTGTACTTGTGTTTGAATTTTCTTATTGCTCAGGAGAACACTGACTTGCATTCAGTGTCAGAATTTCTGTCACAGATGTAGAATTAAATCCTTATCTACAAACTGAGCACATGGAGGAAGGAGAAACATTTAACCTTAGTAAATGTGACAGTAGTTCATGTTGACTGACTTTCCTGTGCACTAGACACTATTTTAAGGGTTTTTACATGTTATATAAAATTAGTAACATTTGTTGTTTGCATTTACAAAGCCAGAACAGGTTAAAAAAAAAACCAATTGTTTTTGTTTCATGCATATGTATATACACGTTACTGTTGTAATTTAATTTAAACAGAAACAGAATGAAAGTAAGCAGTTTTATTATTTCTATTTTTTTTAAATAACTTTTTTTTTGTTGGCATCTGCCTGCCTTTCTTCATCTTCAACCTTTACTAAAATCTCTTTCTTTCTTCACTCCTCAGTCAATCACATTTTTTTCTTTCCTAGCTTGTACTGTATCATATTAGTTGGATCTGTGCAGGTCCAATTTCCCGCTGGTGTTCTTCACAGGCCTGGCCAAATCTGCTCTATTATGGGAAGAAAATGAAGCAGCCGGGCATAGCTTCAGGAGTCGTCCATCTATTCCCTCCACAGAGGCAATCCAAAAGCCAATTCAGGTTCTTCAACCCAGGCCTGACTTTGAAACAATAGCACATGGACACTTGTCTGAAGCTCAGCCAGTGCCATTCTAGTTTATGATTTATGGTCGTTGGCATGCATCACCACCCAGTTACTGTAGTCCATCCTAGGGGCTCCCAAGGAAGCCTGTGACTAATGGCATTTACCTATCTATTTAGTGGGGACAAACAGCTACAGTTTCATTTTTTAGGTATTCCAATAAATGCAGAAATTTCAACAGGGAATTCAGCTTTTCCTGTGAACAGGACACTTTATTCCACTTGATAATCCAGATATGGCCTCTGCCTATAAATTACTCAACCATGTGCTAAAAGTTTCTGTTCAAAACTTTCCTCCAGATGATGAATTGATAGATGATGTTTCCCTCCATGGGGAAAAAACATACAATTAAATTTTAAATAGAGTTTTTTTTCTAGGAATATTTTAAGAAAATATTTTTTAAGGAAACTTGATTTTTTATTCACAAAATCTTCTCCTGAGTTTGCCTCATATTTTGTACCTATTTTGAAAAAGTATTTCCTTAATGATCTACCTTTAAAAAGGATTTTTTTTTTTTACTTTATTACACAAACTAAGATACCCCATTTTAAAATCCAATTTTCTATAAATGCTAAATATGCTTGGGCATTCCAAAGGTAGGCACTTAATGACTTCAAGATGACAGGAACTTTACTGGTTGCCACACTTTCTGTTTTTTTTTTTTTAATATTTTTATTAGGTATGTTCCTCATTTACATTTCCAATGCTATCCCAAAAGTCCCCCATACCCTCCCCACCCACTCCCCTACCCATCTACTCCCACTTCTTGGCCCTGGCGTTCCCCTGTACTGGGGCATATAAAGTTTGCAAGTCCAATGGGCCTCTCTTTCCAGTGATGGCCAACTAGGCCATCTTTTGATACATATGCAGCTAGAGACAAGAGCTCTGAGGGGTACTGGTTAGTTCATAATGTTGTTCCACCTATAGGGTTGCAGATCCCTTTAGCTCCTTGGGTACTTTCTCTAGCTCCTCCATTGGGGGCCCTGTGATCCATCCAATAGCTGACTGTGAACATCCACTCCTGTGTTTGCTAGCCCCCAGCATAGTCTCACAAGAGACAGCTATATCTGGGTCCTTTCAGCAAAATCTTGCTAGTGTATGCAATGGTGTCAGCATTTGGAAGCTGATTATGGGATGGAAACCTGGATATGGCAGCCTCTAGATGGTCCATCCTCTTGTCTCAGCTCCAAACTTTGTCTCTGTAACTCCTTCCATGGGTGTTTTGTTCCCAATACTAAGAAGGGGCAAAGTGTCCACACTTTGTTCTTCGTTCTTCTTGAGTTTCATGCGTTTAGCAAATTGAATCTTATAACTTTCTGTTTTTTTCATGGCCACAAAAAAATTAGTAAAATAATCTGACTCTTCTATGAGGTTGCATAACGGTTATTGTAAAGGAAATGTAAGTGAAACTTATGAGAGCTCTCAATTGTCCTGGGTACATGATTGTGCCATTCAATCCGGCTTTCTATACTCATGAGATTGACAGCTTTCATGTACTTACCCAAAGCCTACACTGTTTAGCACATTCAGACTCCAAAAGCTTTCATTTGGGTTTTTTGATATCCAAGCTAAGCAATGATAATTAGAGAAAGCAAACGGTGGTGTGTCAAATCAGACTTGGTTTGGTTCCCTAAGCTTGAAAATCCTCAACAGTTGGCAGGGTACTAAAGGAATTACTTCCTGAAAAAGCTCTCAGGCATTCATTATCCCATCAAATGATCCATGAAGTTGATCCCAAGGATTGGGGAGCAGGTGACTGTGTTTGACATAATTGTGGCTAAGAGACCTTGCATAACTTTTACCGCTGAAAAGATTTAGTAGGTGAATTGGTATATTCAAAAAAAGATATTTAATTTTCAGGCACTCACTCAGAAATAACACCACAAGTTGCTGTCTGAATGCCGATCTAAAGACACCAAAAAAAAAAAAAATTTTGGCCTTGAGCAAACATTTAATAAAATACAAGATTTCAAGTTAAATTCGTAAAAGGAGTGGCAGACAGATATTTCAGAGTTGTAATAAAGTTCTAGGACATGAAACAAACTTGGATTCTCTTGTTAGCTTTGACTACAAGTGAGCTTCATTTTAATTCCCTCCTAACCTTGGTTCCAGGGAAGTCAGCCTCCCCAAAGTCGGGATAATGTGTTGTTTGGGGAAGCCTGAGGAGGGTAAGCCTCAGCCTGAGACAAGAGTGCAGTGGCTAAAGTTCTCTTCTCATCAAACAAAATTGTGCTAGATTTTTTTTTTCTGGCCCCTGTGATGCTGTGCAGTACTGCAAATTGAACTGAAATTACAGGAAATTGATGTGTAAGTGGCTAGAGGAGGTATGAATTTAATAGTGAGAAGTATTCAGTTCAATGAGAGTTTTTAAGCTTTGTTTGCGTGTGTGTCTATGATGTGTGTTACTTTGAAAATATTTATTGTAAAAGTATCGTTTAATATCTGTATGGATTTTCATGCAATGTTTTTTTAAATCTGGTTGTGGTATTTTTAAATAGACCTACTCATTCTGAAAAAAAAAGGGGGGGTATAAAATATGCTGTACATCCCTGCAGGAGTATGATGTTTTGTTTTGTTGGTTGTTTTGTTTTCTTACAAGAATGATTTCATTGTGCTGAAGCAGAATGTTAAAGGAATACTTGTATTAGGAGATCATTAGATGGTCCACAGCATTTCAGTTATCATGTAATAACTAGGCACATGAAAACATCCCGAGACTGTGATAACAGTCCTGGTGAACACACGCAGGTCCTCTTCGGTCTGTATAAGCTTGATATAAACACTTCACTGGATGCTTCCAGTGTCCTCTGCTAGACTTACTATGCTTACTAATGCTGCATTATGCATGAGACAAACTTAAATTACAGAGACATTGTGTTGCCTGCACATGTTCACAAATCCAGAAAGTGGCAAATCTAAGCAGTATGACTTCAGCATATGTCACTAATCATGACTATTTGTGAACACAGACAGGGTCAGCATTTATTATCTGTAAATAGAAGAATATTCTATAAAGCAGCTGCTCAAGTCGGAGGAACGATTTCAGCTTGAAGAAAGCAAAGGGACACAAAGACTGCAGTAGTTTTTGTTTAATGTCCCAAGTGTCTTGTGCATCACCAACCTGGCTCCCTTTGAGAAACAATCAAATCTTTAGGAGATAGGTCTAGTGAAACTCAGTCACCAAGGTGTGTTTTTGCAGTGGGTCCTTGAGATTCTGAAAGTTTGTAACACTAAAAACCCTGGAGGAGAGGAGTTGAGAAAAAAATAATTTAGCCAAGACTTGGACACACCGAAACACACAATTTTACATTATAAGCTCACAGGCTATGATGAGTTATGGGCTGTGTCTATGGTGAAACCCTTAACGAAGGGAGAAATACTGGGACACTTCACTCCTGGATATGCTGTGTATAGACTTTGCCCCTTAGAGTTTTAGTTTAAGAAAATTGAGTGTCAGCCCACAGTAGTCTACATATTTGAAATAAGGAATATCAAGCACAGGATATTTGCTATAAATTCATTTTGCCAACTCTCATAGAATTTTATATATGTATATAAATATATATAATATAATATATATATTTCTTTTGATATATATCTCAAAAGAAAACTCCCAACCACATGTGGAAGTTTCTTTTGTGAAAGCAACATTTTCCAAATTTGAGTCCAACTCAGAGCACCTGTGCTGTCTTAGAAACTTAGAAATTATATTTAAATTTCAAAAGAAAACCCCAACAACATGTGGAAGCTTCTTTTGTGAACACAACATTTTCCAACTTTGAGGCCAGCTCAAAGCACCTGTGCTGTTTTAGAAACTTAGAAAAACATGGATGAGGGAAAGCCACTGGGCACAAGTCCCAGCTGTCACTTACTAGCTGTGTAGCTACTGATGTGAATTCAGTTGAAATAGCCACAGCATCCTCTATGTACTGGGTGAGTGAAAATTCACCTGCAGAATCATACTTGTTATATGTTACACGAACAATATAGTTCCACTTTTGGGTAATGTTGTTAAATCACAGTGAGTTAGGAACACAAAGTTGTGTTGTACTGTTGCATGGTAGGTGATAATGTTGCACAATAGTGATACTGTTATCTTCAAAAGCTAGCATAAAGAACTGTAGAAGTCTTTACCAAGAGAAAATAATAAACATTAAAAAAATTAGATTCAACTTGATAAAAGTTATCCAATATATATGTATAAAAACTTACATTATTCAGTACTATTTTCAAATTTATATAATTCAGATTCATTATTTCCTAATATTATTAGTTCACAAATGATGGTTGTGGAATTATAGTCTTAAAGAACCTAGGTGAGCTATGCTCTGGGTATAATGCCCTTTCACACATACTTGGGTATCTTCAGGATACAACAATCATTCATATTTTGCCTCATAATCATTTATGCTTTACAATGGTCCAGACTCCCTATATTTAGAAGGCAAGGATCTTATATGAAGCACACAGAACCATAGTGCCTTCCATTTGTTACTTTGTTCATGGCAACATGTCTATATGAGAACATATTGTATGCAGCAAACCACAAAGAAGATAAAATGAAAACAGATTTAAATGTGAATGCAAACATTTTGCTTTTAATTTTTACCTGAAACTTTAATGTGATAAAAGCAAGTACTTCCACGAGATACAGCAGCATGTTCATATGCCTCTGGAAGAAACTGTATGCTCACAAGAACACTGAAAACTTAAGCTTTTTGAGCATTGCTTCTTCTTCATTTCTTTATAAATGAACATATAAAATGTACTTTTTGGAAGAAATTTTATTAAAATACAAAATGTCAAAAATGAATAAGCCATTATATATAGATTTTAATGGAAATTGAGAGAAAGATTTTTTTTTTGATGGAGGTGTGGGATGGTGGAACAAATATTTCCAAGTTTTCCTTCACACATCCTTATTTTAAAAATCATTAAGCATGGTTAAATTAAAATACATTTTTTAATACTTAAGCATGATTCAAGACTATTTCTCAAAATTTATTTTGATGTGAACCATGGCAGAGGAATCAAATGACAATGGAGAAAAATTAGATTAGTGAAATGCATGTCATGAAAGCTCTAGATAAAATATGAGCAAGACACTGACATTCGTTTTCTTGGGCATTTGTAAGCATAACTGTCTTGCCTTCTAATTAAAAGAGCATCAGATATAATTAAATATCTTGGTCACCTGAATATAAATTATACTTTCCCCTTTTGTCTTATTTTTATTACTGTCTTCTCTTCAGGTTGTTGATAAGCAAATAACTTAGAAGTGATAACTATTGTTCAGATGAAAACAGACTCTACTTGGGGCAGACACTGCTGCTTAAATCTCTGTTCGCTATTTCTACTTCTGCTTTGCCTAGAGAAGTTCAGATTTCATTTTGGTTTGGTGTTTTGGGGATCCAAGCATGAATTTTATTTGGATTATAACAGCCAGACTTTTGCAGCAGTGAGATGATTGGTGGAGGAGGAGGCTGTTCCTTATGTGGTAGGACAGTGACTGGCACCATGAATCTCTCATTAGATGATAATAATCCACTGTCACATGTCTTTTAGGAAGGCACAGGGGATGCAGCTAATTTCCAATAGTGATGCTAGGGTTTCTGTCTAGGTCCCAAGGGAAGTCATGTGAAGGTAAGTTTTTTCATCCTATTTCTGTTTCCTCTCTGCATGGACTATTGTCATATGATAACACTGGACAAGAGAAGACTGCATACATATCTCATAGGTGTATGCAAAATTTAATATTGTGCATGGCACTGACAAGAGAAGGGTGCAGGAACGTATCATGGCTTTCCTGGAATAGATGAACAGGCTGAACACACCTGTTCTGGGAGGTCTGGCTTATCTGCAATGACAACTCTGCATCGCCAACCACAGCATCTGCTATCTTATTTCATAGACATTCTAGGTTTCTCCTCATAGACACAGGGTTGTATTGCTTGTCTCTGCTACCTGACAGGTAGATGTGTCCATGTGACTTAACTTTATACAATGCCATCTATGCCATATTGGAAAAGCAGCCTTTTCAACCTTCGTTTATTATTATTATTACTATTATTATTACTATTATTACTATTATTTTGCCATGGTAAGATATAGTCTGAGTCTGTCTATGTCCTTAAACACCTACGATAAACACCAATTTGTACTGAGTCTATTACATAGGCAGAAAAATGAATGTGCTGATATGAACTACAGAAATGTGGTTATTGTTACAACCATAATTTTAAACATAAGAAGACTGAAGTCACTGCTTCTGACTAAATCAATGTCTTTTTTTTTGTCTGAAAAGTTTTTAACTTATATAATTAGTAAGATTATGCAACATTTGTTGCGTTTTATTCTTAGTTTGCTAAGGGAGCAAGGGATGCACTCAAAAATGATGTACAAACATGATTGACAGCTAAATGATGAGGACATTGAGCTACAGAAGAGTCTGTCTGCAGCTGTTGGGCCAGCATTTCTGTACCGTGCCCATGAACTCAGATCTCTCTCTCTCTCTCTCTCTCTCTCTCTCTCTCTCTCACACACACACACACACACACACACACACACTTTTGGTCTATTGGAAGAAAGAATCTATTACTGTCCAGTGCATACATACTTGAAAGCATAAACAGTCCTGAACTGATTGCATATAACAAGAACCTTCATACGCCTACTTAAATTCCTACTTAAACTTAAGTAATTTACTTAAAAATGTCATTTACGGCATTGTAAATGTGTAAGCGCAAACTCTCTAGGAATAGGTTTAACCTGGCTATTTCAATGGGGCAATTCAGTCACCCACCGTCTCTGAATAAGGACCCGTGCCTTGTACTTCCCTCTCTCCTGCTTAGCTACCGAAGCTTTGAAGCTTCCATCATTAATTCAATTTGCAGGAAGTCAGGGTTTCCTCTGAAGACAGTGAGTTCAGTGACTCAGCACTCCCATCCTTTGATGGATTTATTGCTAGAACATCTTGTCATGTAAAGTTTACAGTCACATCAATAAAAATTAACAGCACCTTGGTAGGCTTTGATTTAACCTCTCTGATTGAGGCTAAATCATAGGGTCCACCCCTATAAGAACAAAAACAAGTTCCTTAACCTCTTTGGACTACTGTGCCATCATTGCTGTTGTCTGTAGCCACTGTCTGCATGCGGCACAGGAAGCGCCCAGTTCCACAATTCAGCAGGAAAGTGATAGTTAATGAAGATCCCTGACCCCGCTTTTCTGGGGGATGGGAGAGTAAATCTTTCAGCTTCTCAGAAGCTGCTGTTGTTTCCAGCGAGAAAGAAACTATTACAATCCCGCGACATATTAAAAATCTACACCATGATAGTCTGAAATGAAAAATAATTTTCGTAAAGTTAAAAATGAGTCTTCGAAGAGTCAAGGCAAGCTCCAAATTAAGTTCGCAGAGGCGTTCTTACCTCTCATGAGTTTGTCCTTGCAATTTTCTTACAAGGAGTTATCTGTTTTTCTTTCTGGGAACCATTTATGTGAGTGTAATACATAGGAAATTATACAGAAGTAGGAAAGATTGAATCTGATATTTACACAGTAAAATTATGTGTAGAACAAAAAAATGTATTTCTGGATATCATTGTCCATATTGTAAAGTTGCAAATGTTAACTAGGATAGAATGTGCAATGTCGGGCAATTCTCAGGAAATAGATCTTATTATAATTTGTGGCTTTTGCAACTAATAAGTCAATGTAAGAGACAAATAAAAATATTTCTGGGGCATAATGCGGGTATAAGTAAGTTAGTCTAAAATTTGCTATTTTAGAAAAAATGTACCATGTAACATTTGTCAAGTCTGCTAGTATCCTCATGATATATAAAAATAGATATTAACATCTCTGAACCTATGCCCATAACTGCATGTATGTGTACGTGCATGTCTCTCTCTGTGTGTGTTAGAGAGAGAGAGAGAGAGAGAGAGAGAGAGAGAGAGAGAGAGAGAGAGACTATGTAAAGCCTGCCACTGAACACAAACACTAGAGTAGTGAAGGCCAAGGGCACTTCTCTTAAGTAATTCATCTCACTGACTATGAATGTGTGCCTTGGATGAACTCTGTCTTCCCTTCACATTAAGGAAGCCAAAATGGATTTAGATCTTAAATATTACCAGGTTTAATATTAATATTTATAAATTCACACTCCTTGTTTACTACATAGTAGACACTAGCCTAATAACAGGAAGGCAATGTGTTAGAGTTACACAGATTGATGTATTGATAAAATAAAACATGCATGTGTATATAATCTATATGATGTGTATGTGCTTATTTTATATATAAAATCATGTGTTCATATACAGACAAACTCTGCAAAATAAACTGCCGTCATATTAACAATCTCAGTTCTTTCTATGAAACCGAATGATGTTTGAGTTTCCCTGTAAGTGAGTCTGCATCTGTTGTTCTCTATTTGTGTTCAGCCTGTTTCAGAGGGAGGATAGTTTGTTTTCTGTGCACCAGTTAGCCTGCTCTCATTTGTACTCTGAAATGCTTCAAAGCTGAAGAATGAATTTCAGTATAGGCTAGGAAAATATGTCCTATGTGTTTTCATTTAAGTTTTATGAGGTACTAAGCCCTGTGACTGAAATTAAGAAAAATGAATAGATCAATGTGCCTACTGTATTGATCAAGTTTCCTTGTTGATGCTGACTAATTTTGCTGATATTTTATCACAGTGCTAGGCACAAAGAGATGTCCATCTGTGCATTATTTATATTTTATGAGTAGTAATTTATTCTCTGTTTCTACACTGATATTAGAAGAAAGCATGGGGACTACTATAATCTATTCCTCAAGGCTTGCTGACTCTTTCTGTGTGCAAATCACGGGCACTCCTATACCCTTCCTGCAGGAGTTTCCCAGTGAACTGAGTATAAACCATCACCTTGCTGCAAGTAAAGACAATTTTCTGTATTACTTTTAATGACTTAAGTTAAAATGATTTCGAAAAACTCTACATATTTAAGGCCAATGCTTAAAAAATTCATTAGAAGTCAAAATGATCTCAGAACATACAAATTCTAATACAATTTCTATTGCTTAGTACTTCATATCTTTTCATCAAGTAATTTGACCTAACCACTAGTGTTTTATTTTGGTAAAAACATATTTGTGAGACTACAGGTTTCAAAGACTAGTCTCCCTTTTCAATCAGAAAGCCCCCAATGACAAGTTCTGTTAAAGTAAAATAAGGAATGGAGATGAATCTATTCAAATTATACACTAACGCTAAGCATGCTCCCCCCCCTGAAGGAAGAGATTACTTTTAAAATAAAAGAATGATGAAAGACAGATAAATGATAGATGAGAGATAGATTATAGATAAAGGAAGGAAGGGAGGAAGGAAGGAAGGAAGGAAGGAAGGAAGGAAGGAAGGAAGGAAGGAAGGAAGGAAAATAGATAGAGATAGAAAAGTAGACAGACAGGTGGATGGTTGGATATGTGGATGGATGGATAGGTTGGTGGATAGGTAGATGGATGTATAGATAGATAAAGATATGGATATAGATATATAGCAGACAGAGAAATGGATTGACAGATACAGTGATATTTAATTTTGGTTGTCAGTGTATTTGGATCTGGATTTACGTAAGAGACTAAGAGAAGTGGAGGGAACATCTGGACAGAAACTGTAACAGGAAAAACTCTCCCCAGCAGTACACAGTATCGTCCAATAGTGTCCTAATGCAAGTCTGATAGGGGGAAATAGGTTGCTTTTGCCTATTTGCTTTTATAACTTGCAAGTGAGTGTATCCACCATCTACCCTGTTGCTATCATTGCCTCTGCTGCTGCCTGTACAGCTGCCATCCTATTCTGTCAGCAAACTCTAGCTTCGTTGGCTTTTCAGTGTGAACTCAAGACCAATGGTTCTCCATTAATCCTTTGGGCCTGCTGTGCCAGGTTGTGACTACAGAGGCATCCAACATGTAGGGTGGTTTCCTCTTGTGCTCTCAGCTTATTCTTGTGAAGACAGCTGTTGTCAGACAACCTAGTCAAATTAATAAACCTCTTCTAATATGCATTTACTCTATTTGTTCTGTTTCTCTAGAGGACCGTGAGTAATATTGATATCTAGATTCAACAGATAAGGGCTGGGGGATGATTCCGAGGTTAAGAGCACTGACTGCTTCTCCAGAGGTCCTGAGTTCAAATCCCAGCAACCACCTGGTGGCTCACAACCATCTGTAATGGAATCTGATGCCCTTTTCTGGTGTGTCTGAAGACAGCTACAGTGTACTCATATATAAAATAGATTCGACAGATAAATAATGAATAAATAGGTAATAGATAAATAGATACATACACTGGAAGAAGAGGACAGATAGGCAGACAGACACCTTGTCCTGACTCGGTCACTGACTTTGTGTTGTTTTCCCAGGATTATTACTCGGGATGTGGCATTGACTTATGTGCTAGGCTGTTGTGCCAAGGTAAGATCCAAAATGGGTGGCAGATGTGCTTTCTTTCAGTAAATGGAAACGAGACAATTAGGAAAGAACGGGGAATGGAGACCCAGCAGAGCACAGGTGCATGCTCAGTGGGAATGACTTCAGAAAACAGTAAAAATAGAAATGGAGGCTCTGCTTCCAGATTCCCTCACGTCTATTGATTCTACCCCACCGCAGAGATGGTCCAAGATGGTGCACGGTGTCCTCCTGAGATACAGAAGCCTGTCAGCTGACCATCGGTGTCATAAGCTAGCGTGCTGCTCCTGCCCGGTTCTCCTTCAGGATTGCTGTGCTGGCCCCGTGCGCGTGCCGTTCCCACGTGTAGATCCTCTTATACTTGGTCAGTGGTTCATTCTCTTTTGCAGAGCATGCTTTTGTGGGGTGACTGCCTTGCCAGCCCTCATGCAGTGTGGTCGTGGTACTGGGGTTTGCATCAGACTTATCTATATGTCTAAGTCTGCTTAAACTTGTGATTTTGTTCCTCATGTTTTGTCTCATAGGTATGTGCTGTGCAGATGGGAATCGAGTGGACATTTTTATCAAAGCGGCCCTTGGGGCCTAGCTCAGTATCTGCAGGCTGTTAGCTAGATGGATCAATGAAAAAACCCTGGAACCGCAAAAATTCAAAACAACATGAGTTAACTCCTTAGTGGCTTACACTAAAAAGGTATCGTGGTGTTGGCATGTTTTCAGTATATTAGACGATTCGATTTTTATTGGATACTAGTTCTGAAATAGCACAAATCACATGTCTTTTTATATAAGTAGAAATATGTAATAAAACTTGTAAGTGAATACAAAGTCATCCTTCAACTGCAGTACAGAGGTTAGTGTTCATGAACTTCCAATCTCACTCATTAAAAATATTCAAATAACACAATGCCAAGAGGGTAAAAATTTGATTACTAGAAAAATAAAACACAAAGACAACAAAAGTGACTAAAATGGCAAGAAAAAAGAAGACAAGATACTTAAATACATATGTAGGAATATTAAAATATTTGATGCTTTTGATGTTTTTACAAGGGAATATGAAGTATGTAACCTAATTAAAATAAGGGTCAAAAGTTCAGAAAGGAAAAGAAAAAATTGAGCAAAACTAATAAGCATGAAGGTAAGATTTTTAAATAAACTGTCAATAGAATCAACAACTGAGTACTTAGATACAAAATGTTATTAAAAGTAGAAACACATTGATAATGGGAAAATATCCACATAAACTTATTATGTCAATTGCAACCACTTAGTAATACATTCTTGCTCTTTGTCATGAATCAAGAATGTGAAACAAAACAGCTAACGTTGCTTTCTGACGAGGTTATAAATACATCCACTTTGCCTTTTTGGTTTTTAAAGCAGGTGGCTTATTGTGTTGAGACAGCTCTGAAGTTGATTACTGCCTTGCATGACATTCTCTGTCTGATTTATATCAACATCTTTCTGTGAGATCATTTAGAAAGCAGCCTTGCCCTCGAATGGTCACAAGAAAATACATTTCCTAATCACATGAAAGTAACTCTCAGTGCAGTCGTCTCGAGACTGATTAAATCAGTAGCATCTCATTCTGGTTGTTTCTTATCCTAAAGCTCCAAGTCTGTGGACCTTCCAAAGAGCTAAAATGAAACTTCCTATTTCAAAGTTATTTTGCTTCCAAATGCCACAATTACTTTCTTCCTAACTTAATGTTTGTGAAAATCATGTAAGTTTGCTTTCGGACTAGTAAACCTCCACAGGCTTAGAAAGCATGGGGTTGAGGGGTGGGGAGGATGGGCTCGTGATCCCCGATCCCGCTGACTTTGAATTAACACCTGTTTCGAATGAACCGCCTCTTTCTGGGTGGGCATTCATCATGTAGATGTGATGTTATCCTGTATGGCAAGAGTTTTACGGTAAAGCTTACTGTCACATGTTGATTTAATGGATTCAAGTGTTGCATGTATATAGCTTCACATAGCTTCACCTCTGTGGGAGTCAGAAACTCAGGTTCTTGAACCTTTATATGAAAACCACTCCAATAACTTATAAAATCTATAATAACACACTTTGACCTTTTGAAAAGATGTTTATAAGATTATAAAAACTTTCCATAATCTTGGATTAGCATGAACCTGCTACCCTATAGCTTTTTTTTTCCTCATCCAAGTTTCCTCATTTCAAAAGTAGGCATAATATTGATCACCTATAACTGGTAATAAAAAAGAGATATGTATTTCCTTCTAAACCACAAAATCACCAAGAGTGAATAAATCCATGATAACACCAGTGGGTACCATGACGTTCTTTACATACTGACTTTATCCCCCACATGGCTTGTTATTTTTCCTGGATGTACTCATTCTCCACCCCAAGGGAAATAGATATTACCACACCATTTCACACTGTATAAAAGAAATGAAGACAAGTCAGACAGGTCCCCACACAGTGACATGTAGAGTTGAAATGTAAATGTATGTTTATAATTAGCACTTGATTCATTTGATCAATGTATGTTCACATTTCTTTTACTTAAGTTGAAACCTGCTGAGAGCAATTTAAAGTCTCACATCTTTTTGAATCTTCCATAGTGTGTATTTAATGGGTTTTATGGATATTTGCTTATTAAACACATTCACAAAAATTCACTGAAAGTGAGCAAGTAACTGAAAAATAAGCAAAATGAACAAACTGATAAAAAAAATACCCCAAGTGCACATACTGCTTTATTAACACGGTACATTAAGGACAACCTAGAAGATATGATTGTGTGTAGATAGGACAATCAGCTGTACAAATCTCACATTGTACTTTCATGTTACCTTCAAGATTTTATTTTCTTGTCAACAGAATGTTTTTCAAACCAGAGGCAGATGATATCGTCGTTGGGGGTGACTCAAGAGTGTTTAGAGGGAATGAAGAGTTGTTATGTACATTGATCCAAGCTTGACAATCCAGATTTTATTGCCGGGCACTAGAAAGTTTCCCTGTGATAATTTCCCAGATAATGCAGTAGGTACAAACACACGCACGCACACACACACACACACACACACACACACACACACAGAGAGAGAGAGAGAGAGAGAGAGAGAGAGAGAGAGAGAGAGAGAGAGAGTACATATATACTTAGACATACTTTCCTACTTGCACACTCTCATACACACTCTTTTGTAATTTACACTCACATTCTCACACACTTACATATGCACTCATGCACATCACTCACACAGACTTGCACACACCCTCATCTCACACACAGCCATTCACTCACTGACATACATACTCACAGTCCCTATTCACATAAAATCACATACACTCCAGTTTCACACAAATTCTCACACATACTCACAAATTTCACTCTTGCAGGCACTCACTTCCACATCCATGTTCACACACACTCACATTTACACTTATACTTCATATACACTCACACTCTCACACACACACAGTCACATACAGTCTCACAGGTACTCCAATACACACTCTGCAAAGGTGCAGGTGCTTGGTAAGTGTGTGAGAGGCTAAAGAGAGGCTAAGTTACATTTGGAAGGACCTACAGACCACCAGAGCATCTGTGCAATGACTGAAGGAGCAGGAGAAAGCACAGAGACTGACAATGACCATTAGAAGGAGCTCAGCAAGGAGGGAGCAAAGAATTATCAGTAGCTGAGTCCTACTCTGTTATTAGTTTCTATTCTGGCTGCATTTTAAAAAAAAATTTTATTAGGTAATTTTTATTAGCTAAAACGGTGTGGGACAGAAGGCAAGAGAAACATTTTATTGAACTCCTATGTCCAAAAGTGGTTTAAGGGTGATGGGGGTGGTCAGGAGGAGCAGGTAATAGTCCTCCGAGGAAAGGTTTTTTTCTTAATGGAAATATGGCACCAGTGATGTCAAGGTTAGCCTCTGCACATGAACAGAACACATCCAGGCTCCTTATAATAATAAGAATGCCTTCAGTGATGTGAGTACAGATAGATGAATCTCAATGATGTCCATAAGTATGTGTTAATATAAGAATGCCTGGATCAGAGCTTTAGCTTCTTGAATTTGAGAAAACCGAAACCATGTTCTGACCTTTCTTTGTGATAATTTTTAACTGAGCAAAGGCAACATTCTATAAATCACTAGTGGGTTCTCAAGATCTTGCTATCTGCTTACCAACATGGGGTACACTCACTGCTAGATACTGGTTTTTGACTCTTCTGTAAGACCATATTCCTAAAATGTCTATTGTTCCTATAAACTATGAGATTGTCTAGACATATACTGTCCTTGACAAAGCCGAGCTGCACTTCAACAAGGGTAGCATTACTGGATGGCACTGATTTTCACAGGGCATATGAATAGGACTTCCCAGTGCCTCCACTTTCTTAGTTGGTAAAGATCAACAAAGTTCTGAAAAACTTCTTGAACCTTTCCTTCATGTGTCCTTTGATCGTAGGAGGGGTCAAGAAGAAAGACAAGACCAGAGGTACAACAGAGACAGAATCAACAGAGATTTAAGCAAAGAGAAATCTTTGTCTTTGATTTTTTTCTCCTCCAGGAATTCACTACCTTGCTCTCTTTGTTCATAGTTACTCAGAGGGCAATAAGAACATTCTATTTCATTTCCCCATGTCTTCAAAGAGAAGGATTAAATTTTAATCCCTTGGGAACATAGCCAGTGGTTAAATAGAATGGCAATTTTAATCAAAGAACTAGCTTCATTTCTCTCCACTAGACATAGAGTGGACACTGATGGCATACGCACCATCAAACAAAAGATGTTTGGTCAAAGATCTAAATCATTGATGAAGGCTCAGACTTGTCCACTCTTCAGTGGCCACCTGTCTTTACTGACCCTGCTCTATTCTCTCTAGTAAGTATGTGCTTCCCTGATAGATCCCATGTAGTCATTTTGATACAAGAGGGGTATCCTTGGCAAAGACTGACACAATTTCAGAAAGCCTCTCATTCATAATATTACTCACTTTACAAAGGACTCATCCGTTGTGTGAGTTCAATTCATTCACATGGAATTCTTCACTGTAAACTCCTTGAACACATAGTTCATGCATCTTCCATGATATGTGGAGGGATTAGTGGGTATGTTGAAGTGTTTTACTTATACTTAAGTGTAGTTCTGTTTAACATTTTGGGGAGGTTAGGGGATATTGGTCCTGTGCTTCGTGGCGTGTTAGTAGTAATTTTGGCCATAGCAGCTCTCTCTCCCCCACGCAGAAGCAAACAGAAATATCTCCAAGCATTTGTAAGTGGCTTAAAGAGGAGGCAGGTCACTTGTGGCTGAATAGAACTGTTTTGAGGGAAGGATTTGAATTAATTTTTTTCCCCCACAAATAAGGTGCTACTGACACACGAGTGCAAAGTTTTTCTACTCTACCTTGCAATGGAAAGGAGAGGTTGGCTGTCTAATCTTCATGGCACAGCCCACTGAGAGCATGATTAATTCAAACTGCTGTCATTCTTAATGGTTTGATTTTTACAGTTTTGCAAATATCTTATTCTGTAATCATTCCCGGAGGGTTCTCAAGTAGAAGTCAAGTCTTTATAAATCAATAAATAATAGGCCAGCACAGGTCAGACTCATAATATCTAAACTTCCACTCACATTCTTTATGCTGGTAATTATGTCTTTTGAATGTGGCTTTGTTTCTCAGCACATAGCTCACTTTAACACGGGTATGTAAATTAAGGTGTACTGGAAGCGTGGAAATTAAAATTAGGCAAGGTTCTAAAACAAATCTAGTTGCAGTAAATTGAGAATTTTAATTTAATAGTTGCTGCTCACAACACACAACTGATATCCATTTAGGTATAATATACACTCAAAATCTAAAGGTGGGCTGGAGGTGGTTTTGTAGGCAAGCAGATTTTACTGTTTTGTTTTGTTTGAAGATATACTAAAATAGTTCTTGTAGGTAATACTGATGTTCTGTAAGGAGATCAAAAGGGCTGGAAATTAGTCAAGTCTGTAGACTATTAAGGGGATTAATTAGAAATTGTACTAATAAAATACTATTTTTCCTCCCTAGGTATAAGATCATTTTCCATTTATTTGATTCAATACCGAAAATCTTCCCTCAGCTTACACAACAGTTGAAGGGGTACATTGTAAATAATTACCTACTCCTTGGAAAAATAATATATAGTATATTATGTAAGGCAAACGATACATCCCAAAAGATACACAAATTTTAAGGCGAACCAATCAAAGCACTAGCATATTAAATTTTTTGTAATTATTTCACTAATAATTTGCTTGTTTCTTTAATATAAGACCACCACTATAAAAGTTAACTCATTCCACGGAGCAACGCTGATTTTATGAATGCCTTACTAGTTAGTGTATTCTTTCTCCTGTTATTCACTACAGAATACTCTACCATATGTAGAGCTTGCCATTGTACAGAGCAATCCCCTATCTAACAATGTTGACTGGTGCTGTAAACCTACCCCTCACACATGTATTCCCGAGAGAAGGATTATGTCTGGTAGGAGTGTTCTTGTCAAGGTAGACTGGATTCCTCTTTCTGTACCTTTTAACTATTTATGTGATGCTACAACTCATATTTATTTGGTTTGCTCTTGAAAGACAAGTGGAAACATCATCTTGGTTTCAAAGGGACTGAAGTTTTAGACAGACCATCCTTGCTGTTAGACTGCCTGTTAATTTTGGAAAATCAGTTCCTGTTTGTAGACTTGCAGCCATTCAGTTAACTTGAACAGCTTTGGGGAATCATATGAAGTGATGATTATGAAACACCCTTTAACTTTAGAAGAGTCTTAAATATCAGTGTGACACACAAGACCAAGCTATAGAGTGAGATTTATTTATTTATTTATTTATTTATTTATTTATTTATTTATTTTTACAAATCCGTGTTACCCAGAGAGTGAGTATTTGATGTGTGTATGTTGGGGTCAGAAGTTAATCTATTGCTCAGTATCTTGTTTTTTTTAAAAGAATATTTTCCTTGATTCTTTTAAAATATTATGCAATGAATTTGGATTATATTCACCTCTACTTCTCCCTTTACTGTCTTCCAGTGCTGCAACCACTTTCCTACCCCTTCCCCACTTTGTAACCTATATTATTTTTTCAGTCATCCAGTGACTCTGATTTGTGTTATTCATAGATTCCCGGGTGAGAAACCATCCATTTGATCATGGTGGACCTGTCAGGAGATGAATCCTTAAAGCAAGTAGACGAACAGACTTACCCTCTGTCAGATACCTTCAATTGTCCATACCTCTTCATTTAGGAGTGGGGACACATGAGTGCTTCCCACTACAAGGTGGCATGATGACTGGACTGAATTTGTGCAGACACATCTGCTGGGAAATTATGAATCCAGTGTCCAGAAGATACTGTTTGCTCTGGTCACCACCATCCTCTGGTATTTACGATTGTTTGCATCTCCCCACCCCATCCATAATGGTGCCTCAGCCTTGGGGCAGGGGGTGTTATGGAAAGGACCTAGTTTTAGATGAGCACTCTAATGATACTTTGACCCATCCTGGGTTTCTGCATCAACCACCATCTATTATTGCACAAGGATGCTTGCCTGATGAGGAATGAGAGCTGTACTAACACCCAGACAGAAGGACAGAAACTCGGAGCACAGCATCACATTCCAGGCTATACCATCCAGAGTTCCACTGAGTGTTCCTGATCTAGTCTGATGCTTACCTTATTGTTTTGGCCAGGCTCCCCACTGAATCTAGAGATCATCTGGTGTCTAGATCAGCTGGACAGGGAGCCTCCAAGATCCTCTGCTCTCTGCCTCCCCAGCCCTAGGATTACAGACACAGGTCAGCATGCCTGGCTTTTGACTTGGGATCTAAGCTCAGGTCCTCATGACTTTGTGGCAGGTAGATTGACTGAGTCATGTGTCTAGTACCAGGGATTACCACACTTTGATACCCCTGAAATCATTCATTAAACTGACCTACATAATTCTGTGTCATGTGTACATGTGTACAGGTATGTGATTGAGTCTATATACAGAAAATTTGACTTCTCCCTTTGATTCTATCTGTGCTATTGCTTTTGATCAATTCGGAAATAAAGTGTTGATATGCTGCTGGCTAACTGATTTATAATGTTGAATTCCCCTTTTCAAAGTCCCTGAACATCTTTTCTGGGCTCCACCCATATTATTACATGTCATGTGGAAGTGCCAGTTTTAAGCATTCCCCAGTCAGCTACAGTGAATAACTTCTATTGCAGCACAATTCTTACGTCTTAAATTTGTGATAATGCATTCAAGAGAAGAAAATAGATAAGAACTGGAGAAAAAAATTGCAAGAGAAACATAATAGAAGGAAGCTATCATTTACTTGATTTGTAGCTCGCTGAAGCGTTTTACAGATGTGACAGGGATCCTTGGATTACCAAATTGCTTTTTCCCCCTGCTCAAGTAAAGAGATATGGGTTTGAAAATGGGCTACATTGTGGAGTTTTAATGAGCATTTGCTAACTCTTTCAGCAAAATAGCAGAAAATTCTACAAAACTTAGTCTGTTTTATTTTATTCCTTCTCCTCTATTTTTTGTTTTTGTTTTTGTTTTTTTCCCAGGATCAATTCAGGAAACTCACAAACTCTGCTTGCTGGCTTTGGAATTTTAAACATGGTATAGCTCTCCAGAGTATGGAATATAAAGAAACATGGGCAAACTTGGCATTCAGGACACAGGCCAGCCAACAATGTTTAAAGTTATTCCCCTTTAGCACTATAAAATCAATAGTCCTGTTAGATAGAAGAGGTTTCTTCTAAGAGGAAATGATGAGGATTATGGAGGAGCATCTGACAGGTTCACAGAAGATAAAGGAAAAGTCAGTTTAATTGTCAAGGGAAATATGCAAATTAGATTCTAATAAACAAAGGCATATGAAAAGAGCAAGTACATACAATATCAAAGCAAAACAAGAGAATACAAAAATGAAAATTGTTCTCCAACTCTCTCTCTCTCTCTCTCCCTCTGTGTGTGTGTGTGTGTGTGTATGTGTGTGTCTGTGACAGAGAGAGGGGAAGGGGAAGGAGGGGGGGAGAGGGAGAGGGAGGGGAAGAGTGAGAGGGAGAGAGAGGAATAAACCTACAATATGGTGAGCTTTATTTTAAGATTACTATAAGATTAACTACTCAAAACCCTCACCTCATTATGATAAACTATGCAAATTCTGCTCCAGCAGGAGACACGGCTCCTAACTAGCCTTTGCTTCCTTGGAACACATAATATTTAAATTTCATGTCTCAGAGAGCTCTACACCCTTATTTTTCCTGTTATTTTTTTTTCTTAAATGGCTTTTTATCCATCTAGACAATGTTTATAACCCCCCTTTTCATCATTGATGAATATCTACCACCCATTTGTGTGTTGATTGTGAGCTGAAAAGTATTTTCTGAATCAAACACAGGCTCTGAACCCAGACAACGAGTGATCTGTACTGACGATACACATCATTTGGCATTCTCAACTTCTCAGAACTCCCCATCTTCATTTCTGATGTTCACAATGGGTGAATGCACACTCCATCTACATCTGCTTCATTAACTTTGGGGTGTTTACCTGAAGGGGAGGTTGGTGTGGTGACCTGTAGGGTTCTGGTTCTCCTGGTGGGCTGCCAGAGCAAACCAGGATACCTGAAAAATCTACAATGAGATGTTTCAGAGAAGAGCCCCTCCCTCAAATGCTTGGAATCAAATCTAGGATCTTGTACATGCTAGGTGTGCAGACCATCCCTGGGCCACAGCTGCAGCCCCTAGGGAAGTATTCCAACTCTTTGGAGAAATGATACCTTGGGAAGTATCATTTGGTGTCCTGCTGTAAACTTGCATTTAGTACTTCCAAGGACCAAATGTGTGACACACATTGGTAACGTACTACATGGTCACTATCTGTAGTATCATATTGTGTCCCTTTATTTTTTGATATACGATGAAGGTCCCACATAGTTTTTAGCCTTAAAATTCCATATTTTTTTTCCTACCAAAATATTCTCTCAACACTGGGATATGTCTTGTTTTTCCATCTTCCTTAAATTACTTGAAAGTGAGGATATATAAGATATATATATTTTTTTCTGATCCCTTGGATTACTTTTTCAGGGAAACGCTCCTGTTTTCATCTTCACACTTGCCTTTGGATCATTAGCACATTTTATCAGATTGTAATATCTGTATCTGGCCTCTGTGAGCCTCTGAAATATTTTTAGAATAAGAGTAGCTATAAATATAAGAATGAATAAATGAATAAGGGAAGGGTGGAGAGAGGGCAGAAACCAAAAATTAAATCCTCAGCCTCAGGAGGGAAAAGGAAAGGTCAAAAGCTACTAAAAACTATAACATCTATTTGAAGGATGACCTCGAATGAAACAAGACAGCACAGACTGCAGGAACTCGGCAGTAAACTTGCTTTCCCATGCTTTCCAGGAACTGTTCAACACTCTCCGTCTTCTGCAAGGACCACATTGGTCAGGTGTCCTTGATTAACCATTAACCATAAGATTACAAGATTTGCATGCTGCATGCCAGGCTTCCTTTCTGACACTCTAGTCCTATGGCATTTTCACAAAAATGAGTGATGTATGTGACAAAGTTCTCTGTGCACACACATGATCAGCCCATGCCATGGAGAACAGATGTTTGAGTATCTATCTATCTATCTATCTATCTATCTATCTATCTATCTATCTATCTATCTATCTACATCTCCAAATTCCTATACACACAAAATAAAAGGTAGAGTTAAAATAAATAGTGGTACCAAGGTAAACATTCTGAATTGGTACACTGCATCCCATTCTTTTATGACTGCCAGTATTTTCCCATGTTCTTTTGAATACAAAGACACTTTTTTTTTACCTTGGACTATTTCTAAGATAAGTTGCTCAGAAATGCTTACATAATACAAAGTCCAAAAGATATGAAACTACTTTAATGATTAATATTGATTTTTTAGCTTTATAGGATCTAGATAAATAAATTTCCAGGTATGCTCATAGGGGAGTTTCTTCCTATATTGAGTTACTTGAGTGGGAAGATCCACTCTAAGTGTTGGTGGCAATGTTAACGGGCTGAAGTTCCAGGCAGAATGAAGAGGAGAAAGTCAGATGAGCAGAATAACTTAGCCCGTTCTGATTCCTGGTGGTGTGTGTGAATGATTGTGAGTAGGTAGCTAGGGATCCTTCTGCCAAGTCTTCCCACTGTGATGGACTGAACCCTCCCACTGAGCCAGAACAAACCCTTCCCTCCTTAAGCTGTTCTGTTGAGTGCTTTGACACAACCAATTGTAAAGTAACTAAGACAGAGGACAGGCATGTATAGGGCAACACATTTCTATTAAGGCTCTTCTATTGACGTTTCCCCTGGGTGATAGCATGTCCCTGGATTAGTCTCTGCCACCGTGAGCCCTGACAAGATAATACTTTATCTCACCTCCCACATCCATTTGCTTTATGGCACATTCTGATTTCATTTTTAGGGGACTGTCCTGAATTTTAAAATGGTGATGATTGGTGGTGAGATCTTTGCATTGTGAAATTTTTATGCATTTCATTTGCCAATTATTTTTCATTCATCTACAAATAAACTCCCTACTTTTCAGAGAAGTTTATGAGGAAAATGAAGGTGTTAAGAAAATAACAAGAAGATGGCTCCGGATACAGCCTGGCTGCTGGGACCTCGGTCATTGTGGGCAGCCTCAGTTTCCTATTCAAGTCATAAAAAGGTGCTTTAAAATTGTTGAAGACTTGGTTAAATACTCTTATTTCCCGTTATTTACAAGTTTTGCATAGCTTTTTATTTATATATTTTAGAGAATATATTTAAGAAAACTGAGACAATATCTATTGCTGTATCTCATTTTTCTTTCCTAAATACTTGTGTGGCCAAGAATGAGATTCCGAGTGTATATGGGAATAAATGGTTATCTAAAACATCTGTGTGTATTTTCAGTTTTTCTTTACGATATTTTCCTCATTAGCTAGTCTTGTGTATTTTATAGTAAACATTCCACAGAGGTGGCAAAGCACAATCAATGCATCTCAGTGGGATTCTAAATGCACCTGTGTAGTCTCTGTTCAATACAGAGAGATATTCTGATGGCCACACAAAATTCAAATGCAAATGCAGCCTGAGAAAACATGAACATGGCAACCCTCTGGTGACTTCCCAGCTTCCTTTCTCTGTCCTTCTTTCACTAGAAGTCACAGCGAATGTGTTCATTCTCCTTCCCCAGCTATCCAAAATGCAACTACTGGTGCTTGCATGTGCATGTGTGTGTGCATGTGTTTGTGTGTGCATGTGTGTTTGTGTGTGTGTGTGTGTGTGTGTTTTTACCAAGTAGAATATTTGAAGCACAGGAGAAAATGGCACTGACTGATCAATGTAAATATGTATTTATATTTAAATATATATAACATTTGTATGTAAGTCTACACAATAAAAAATAGCAATAAGGTAGGTAATGTCATGCATCACACTCTATGCATGTAATTATATAAAATCAGATAAATATTATATGTAGCATTATATAATATAACAATGCATATAATTAATATATGTGATAAGGGTTGCAGACTGAATTTTACACATTTAAATATTAATGTAAATGTTGTACAGCTAATTATCATACACGTTTGTCTATGTCTTCATTAGTATCCCTGTTAGTTCTATAAATATATACAGAGAGAAAGAAAGACAGAGACAGATAGTGGTAGAGATGGTAGCTTTAATCATGTTAGCTTTCTCTTTAAAACATCAGGCAACTACATCATAAACTTTCACTGATTTAGTTTTGGAAGTTTTGCTTCACAAAGCACTCAGAGTTGAGGTAAATGTGTGATGATAGATGAATTCAACCCCCTACCTCTCATTACCACTGGAAGGTCGGAGGCAAGGCTGGAGGAAGATGGAGCATAGCCTCCATTTTTAAGGTGAGGCCATCTGATGTCCAGTGAGAGATGAGCGCAGGGACACAATGTAGTTAGATGTCAACACCAAGACAGGGATCAAACTGGAGGAAACTGGTCTCATGTACAGCCTGAAGGAATGTGTGATCTTTAGAGAACTTTAATCTCCATAGGGAGAAAGAAGAAAAGATATTTGTATAAATATGCATTTAAAGTTGACAGTGAGCAATTTGATATGACCCTGTGGAATTTTGGGCTCTTGTGCCTACTTAAGTTTAATGACAGATAAATAATGCCAGTTCTACATAATTGGCTCAGAGACTATCAATGTCAGGCATAGCATAGCTGTTTGTTTTCCTACAGCAGTGTCTCAATTCATCCCAAAGGCACCAAAAGCAGATGTGCCCTGATGGGCCTGCTCACTACAACCTTCAAGCTGATGGACAGGGGAGTGACTTTCCTCAAAGATGTCATGACGAAAGCAAGCAAGAAATCCTTAAGGCTGGAAAGACTCTCATTACACAGACTTTTCAGGATGCCTATCTGCGTGCAAATGACTGCTTCAATCACCTAGAATCTGAGGAATGGCTGCTTTATCCAATCATGTTTAAATTGGACAAGAGTAATGACAGGAATCAATATGAAAGAAATATTCCCAATCCACAGTCCTAACAAAAAGAACAAATTTTCCCTGTCTGTATTCACTGTAAGTTCTCAATAAGTGCAAAGAAATACAGGCAGCTATCGAGTGCCGAGAGAAAGAGAAATGGTCTTCCCCGGGGGGAACACACTACCTGATTATTCGATTCCAAACAGTCAGTATTAAAAACATATGTAATATAGACTATACTTATATAACTATGAATATGAATATATGTACATATATTATATATATGCATACATGTAAGTAACAAAAGAGAACATGAATTTGAAAGATCAATGAGGGGTCTGTTGGAGGGTTTAGAAGGAGTAAGAATGGGGGAAGTAATATGATTACATATGAATCTCAAAAAGTAAGATAAAAAATTTCCAAAAACAAATTGTATACCACTGAATGTGAAGTCATATACTTGTGTCTGTATTGTTCCATTGGTGTTTTCTATTTTAATGCATAATTCATTTGAAATAACATATTTAGTGGCTTTTTCATACTTTAAGGCTGTGTATGTTCACTTTTTAAACCATTCTTTGCTGATGAACATTTACAGTGATTTATAAAGGATCTTGGCAGTGCAGTGAGCACGTACAGAAATAACCTTATGATCCAAATGTATCCTAAGAACTAAAAGAACACAAACTGTCCAGGATTAAAAAGGTAAAGATTGCCTTGACACTTCAGAGATGGCTTTCTTCAACCATCCAATCATCACATCTTTTGCAGTATAAACATAGCAGGGCCGTCTGAATGCAACTCATGTTTATAGATTCACAAGTTTTATAATCTAATGTTTTAGAAATAGTTTAAAATTTAAAATAAAGGACTGAGGAAATAATTCAGTTGTTAAATGCTTCATAGATACTATGGGTATATATGTGTGCGTGTGTGTATACATATATATGTATAGTATATATATGTATATACTATATATGTATATTATTCTCTATAGTAGGGGTGTATATATGTATGTATACATACATATATATGTATAGTATATCTACTTATATATATATATACACAATACTATATATATATAACACTATATATATATATATATAGTATTCTCTCTACATAGTATGGCTATATATATGAATAATACTATATATATATGGATATAAATATATATGAACACATGTATGTATACACACACATATACACACACACACTCACACAACACACCTATGAATATCTCTGTACATATTACACATAATACAGTAAGATGAACCTTCAATGTTGCAATTGATTTTCATTAAAAAAAAAAGACCTGATTTTCACCATCCTTTTCCAATTTGAATTATGAAATACTTTATCAGCTCTGGGAATTGAGTATCGATTTTTAAAGGCATATTTAGGCTGTTTGGCTAAGAAAGGAATTCTTTGCAAATAGATTGTTGTAAATTTCCATTCAAGGACATCAGCATTTAACCATCTTTAACAGAGTATATTCCAATGCCCGAATCAATATTCATAGTTAAATTACATTTAATTAAGTATGAAAAAATCATGCACATGTTGGAAGCCAAGAAGTTAATGTCTGATTCTCCATAATCTATTTGCAGAATTCTCAGGAAGACATATAGACATTTTTGTCTATAGTAGGTTTTATACAAAGTTTATTTTGTTAATAATTTTCTAACAGTAACTGCTGTTGTTTTTATTTTGAGGAGATCCTTATAAAACACACTATTTAGCATACTATATAGAAAGGTTTTTTTTTCTATTTATCTTAATAGATTTACTTTCAGATCTTTATGTACTGAGAGGAGGTAATTCCAGAAGACCTGACATGCTTTGGACTTCTGGTTTTAATGTATTTTACTTCTTAAGGTTTTAATTTATCAAAACATTGAGTAAATAGCCTAAGATTTCTCACATACAGCAATACACATACACCAATATACTCAATGTCTCACACACCCCAATATACTCAATGTCTCACATACACCAGTATACTCAATGACTCCTGTTATTTACTTCATGAAGTACTGTGGCATATTTATCAAGATTAAAGAGCCACTATAAATGATTATAAATATATTGGTTTTTATGCAAGGTGCTTAGATTTTACCTCACATCTTTTTCTGTTCTGGGATCTTATATGGATGCTAGTTTACTTTTTTTTTTCTCATTGTCTTTCAGTAGGTTTGACTGCAGTGTGACTGTTCTATGCTTTCCATGACCTTGGCTCTCCTGATAAGGATTGGTAATCTAGTTTGAAGGTATACCTTCTGCTGGGATTTGTCTGCTCTTTTACCATCTGTGGAGTAGGGAAGGAGGGCCAGGTAGTCAAGGTTCCTTTTTTACCACACTAAGGACTTGCTGCTCTGAACTACAGTAACCCGTCCCCCTCCCCCCCCCCCCCCATTTTCTCCCCCCTTGGGAAGATGATTGTCATCCCTGGTTCTAGAACCATCCTTTGCTCTGTGGACTCTTGAGTGTTTAGTTGCACAGGGAGCTCTTGGGACGCTGTTGTTTCAGACCTTCTCAGTTGACCTAGCTAGGAAGCCCATGCGTGTATATTATAAGCCTTGTACGGACTGAGTTTTAATCAGCCATTAAATAAAATGGATGTTCTGCCTTAACATTGAATGTTCTGGAATTTGCTCAGTACACTAAATAATTCACTTTCATCCATTCTCTTTTGCATTGTTAAATGAAAATAGTACGTTATAATGACATTCCATTCTCCAAATTAGTAACAATTAATCTTCGGATTTCTACAAAGTAAAGCAAACTGAGTTTGATCTGCAGAACCCATGTGGCTGAAGGGGAGATGCTATGCATGACATCTCAGAATGCTCCCCTACTTCAGTAAGTAAATCTATAAGCTGAAAATTAAACTATCTGATTTTAATCATAGTTCACAAAAAATGTGAGTCTCTAAATCTCCCTTCAAGTCTCTCTAAATATGCATCAGAAAGAAGAGTGCAGATTGAGTTGTGCTCAAGGAGCAGTGGGGGCTTTGTAGCTGAGTTTTAGAAGTACTGAGGTTTTATTTTGTTTTTATTATTTTGGTCAATGTCTCTTCTACCATGTTCTAGATTCATAAGTTTGATAAGACATTGACACTCATGATGCAATAAGAACCTTCTGCCAGTCTAATTGGGGTTGATTTAGGTTTAAAGAGAAGAAAAGCGGTTTTGTGATTTTATTTTTCCGAAAGATTTCAATGTATTTTTAATGTTCAGATTTATATATTTGTAATATGCAAGTAGACTTCATGATTCCTTAAGCAAGGGCAATTGCACACACTAGATCAGAGAAAGAGATGATTTTATATTACAGATCTCCTGTCCTGTTCAGTAATACACAAAGTGGAGACATGTCTTCATGGGGTTTCACCACCTCATATGCAATGTACAGACATTAGTGCACTTCACCTTGATTTCAAATCTGCATGTCTGTAGTTAATCTTCAAGTGGTGGGCCAGTCTTAAAATGACAGTCGGATACATGAATCTCCTTCTTGGATTTCTTCATCACTCTGTGAATATCTATTTCTGATACAAGTAGATTTTACAAACTTTTGGGATATGGGTCATATTCTTGGTGTTATAAGAATAAGAATAAGAATATGGAAAATGGGGAAGGCTGCAGGAAAGCTACTATTGTCTCTGACACTCTTGTTCAGATCCACTTCAATCAACCATGCAATGATCTAAAAAAAAAATGTTTCCTAGGTATACACATGCATTTCCTCTCCAACTTGATGACATTTGTTGAATGTTTCCTAAAGGGAATGTGTTTCCTTGTTGCTAATAACATCAAATGTAAGCCCTATTCATTCTCCCTTATCTCCTAATAACTCACAGAAAGAGTCCATACCTCCATCATTTGATTACAGCATGGTATAGGCAGATATGTAGGAGCACACATAGACCCATAAATATTATATCAGAGTCTAATGCAAGATACTTAAAACCAAATGCCAGAAGGGCTACCTTCCTAGTCACACACTTCTAGCAATTAGAGATATAATTTAGTGAGAGTCACCAAACCACAGTGTTTCTCAATGAAAACAAGACATCACAAACCACAGAAAAGAAGCCAAAGTTGAGAGGCACATGGTATAAACATCAGGCTGACAAAGTCAGTCCAAATGTTTAGACCAAACGACACAGAGCGAAAAGTAAGGCAAGTCACTTGCTGATTGCAGGAGTGTGTTAAAACTAGCTAGGAACTCCATTGTTATTTTGCCCTGAAATAGACTTTCCCAGGGCAAAGATTCTTCCCAGGGCTAGTTGGGGATTTCAAGTTAGTGTGAGGTCCAACATGCTTCTCAAAGTGCCAGTGTCTCTAGAAGTGTGAATCTGGTTAACCCTAGCAAGTCTTTTCACCCAGGAACAACTCCCCTCTTGGTTCCTTTTCCAACTTTGGCAGCATGAACCGCTTATACACTACATATTGGCAGGCCTTAATATGATCCTTCTCATCTACAAAATAATGGCACATCGTTGGCAGTCCCACAAGTGGACAATTCTACAAAATCATGTTTGAACATTTCAGAGAGTTTAATAAAAGCTAAAATAATAGCAGACTTTAAATGACCACAGTATACGCTTCAAGGACTATTTTTGCCTATCCGTTTTGCTCATGGTTGTATCACAGTTGAGAATAATTCTTAGGATATGTGTTGCATGAATAATATTAACTCAAAAAATCAAGAGCTTAAGGTACAAAGCCACGTGTTTTTATTTATCTCTACCATTTGCCTGCCTCCCCCATACTGAAATTTCACACCATCAAAAATACAGACAATACAGACCCAAATGGGAACTTTGGGTATTGTCCTGTTAAGCGCTTTTAAAAATGATGCTATAGACATAAAACAATTGGCATAAAATAAACTGGACCTCTTAGAAGGAATACAGGATTTCCACTATAGATTATCGCCTTTTCATATAAATAGGCACATTTCTCTCTTTATGTGGGATATTTAACTACCTGGCTTGCTATGTAACATAACTGCTTTGTTGTTAGCTGCAAAATTGGTATTTGACCATCCTGTGTGAGATATGAGGAGCAGATGCCAATGCTGATGGCTCCAGGTGAGGGATTTAGGCTTGGAAATACTAAATGTTTTAGAAAAAAAACGAAGGCTCATTAAAATTTAAACCTGGGATCCTAAAGAAAATGTCAAAAATAAAATTAAGTTAAAAGCACACGACAACAAGAGTGCAAATGAGCCCAACTACTCCTTAAAGACCCCTCATATGCTATTTCATGCTCTGTTCCTATTAGTTCTATTAATGCGACAATGAGGGTCCTGTTAGTTTTAACTTGACTTCTCAGATACAATTACAAAGGCCTGCCCAGAGCGGCTAACTCTCACTGAGACACACACCCTTTGAGTGATGTGAGATCTGAGCCTACACATGTTCCACCAAGCTCTGTTTTGGAAGCTTGGCCACCCTTAGTCCTGTGCTTTTCCATCGTGTTCATGACTGCTGGAAGGATAGACTAGGCATATCTTCCTGTTATTAGCAGAAAGGACTCTTATCCTTCATGCCTGCACACATCGGGTATTTCCCCCCACTAAGGGCAGAATGCTACATTTGGATATTTAAGAGGATGCCGATAATGGTGTGGCTCACAGGATAAGTACACATATATGATGGTTAACTGCTTTCTGATATACACAGGCATACACAAAAGAGCAGAACTGACTCCAGCAAGCGCATACATTTCTCCTCTGTAAGTGACTGGAACAGTTCTTCGATGCAGTAGTGACATTTAGGGCACCACACTCCATGGGATTCCCTTTGTGGTTTTCCAGCTTTATATAAGATTATTACCGATACAATCATATTTCAAGACATATTCACTAGGCACACATGCTAGGACCTGACGTGTTCATTCTCAGAAACTTCTAAGATCCCATGTGTGAAATTTATTCTACATTTGCACTTTCCTCAGTTGCTAAAGTTTAAGCAGATACTCCAAGAAAGCTATAAAGCACCATTTGGCTGCCTTTTCCATATGAAGGCAATTATAAGTGTCTGGCTTTTATCTTGAACTTGAAGATATTTCAAGTTATTGAGCAAGGATGCACGTTGATAATCCAGAGTCCCTGTTTGTTGGTTGACTGGGAGCTTGGCAGATTGTGAAGAAGAAAAACAAGAGGTGAAAATGAATACAATTTCTATTCTCCTTCTCACACATACAGTTTTGTTTACTTCCCTATTCCTTTGATATTTTGCATTCAGTACTGGGCTTGACTGACAGGAGACTCACTGTAAAAGGCAGGTTCCCTCTGAGGTAACGCTGGTTTCCATGGTGCTGAAGTTTTTCATTTAAAAGCTATGTGTGGGTCTCTACATACAGCCTGTTAGTGTCCAGGCTAGCAACAGGTCACAAAGCACTATAGAGGGGAGACTTGTGTGCTGCATATAAACACTGGCACGTGCAATGTTTCTTCACCCACTGTAGCTTATATATTAAAGGAAAGAAATTCAATTATTTTGTGGCGAGTATCATAAGGTCAGTGAGGGATGTTGGTTGTTTTTGTTTTGAAAACAATTTTCAAACGGCTGGCTGTAATTGTTTAGGATTTGGGAAGGCTGTTTCTAACCCAAGGTTGCCATTTTCAAGGTGTATAACACAAAAGCACAAATAAAGTGGATAACCCCTGGGAACTGTTACACATTTTCGTTACTTTGTGTTCTTCACATTATTGTTTTGCTACAGGAAGCACATTTGACCTGCATTCAAAGTCCAGTCTTGAATTTATCTTGGGCAAAGATGGTTTTAGTTAATCAATTGTGATTCTTTAAAAGCTGTTTGGAAATCTATCATTATAGAGTGAGTCTAAGCTATCTACTAAATGCAGACATTCCTCCATACTCTAGAAGACACATGTCAAGTTAGTATTTGGGATTTTTCCCTTCAGTTAAAAACTATACTTTACATGCCTAGAGAAAAATGCCCTTCAAAGAGTAAGTTTATTTTTTTGGAGGGGAGGGAACATATTCAGTGCAAAAGTAAATAAGCAAGCTGTAGGTTCAGAATTTTTCTGAGGCTCTCACTAGTTGAAGATCAGTATTACTGTAGTTAGGGAAATGGACGGGACGGCTTGGAGCCTCACTGTTAATTGCTGCACAAGGTGCCAGCACACTCAGGCCACTCAGTCAATTCTTAGAAAGAGTAAACCTTGAAGTCCCAGGCTTCATTTTTCCCCCTAAGTGAGAAAGGGGAGAAGCCAGGAGAAAGGGGAGAAGCCAGGAGACCTGTCAGCAGTCAACAGGTCACCTATGGCTCTCCCCGAGACCATCTATAATAAGAATAGGAACTTAGAAGGCACGCCGAAAATTAAAATACAGAACCCACAGTAGTTTTAAAAGGAAAAACCTTACAGGTTTGTTAGTGCCCAAAGCCAAGATCTCCACTGACCAAAGCTTGGCAGTGAGGCTGTGCATGCATCTACATGAGACCACAATGACCATTCTGTTAGTAATGCTGGTCTTTGGT